>NC_081407.1:842587582-842950082 GCF_030272615.1 Cryptomeria japonica | reverse complement strand
AAGTGTGTGCTAACTATAGGAAGCATGTGAGGATAAATTGAGAATAGTTGAGTTCATGATGGGAAATAAATAACATATTCTTAAAAATAATGTAATGTGTTATCTTTAGGACCGAGCGAACTACATGTTTCATGATTTTTGAATTAAGTACTTCATCTTGTACACAATGTAACTTGATTTCAGACCGAGATGTAGAGGAAACTAGTAAACTAGAATGTATATGTTTGCATGTAATTTCATTCAAATTTGTGGACATAGTATGATTGATATATCTATTATACGAAGAAGAATTCAGTGAATGAATATATGTTGTGAATTGTGCAATTTGTGATTAAAAATCTAGTGAGGGTATTATGAAGTAGAATAGATTATTGATGTGATGCAAATTGAGTTTGTAAGTTCTATATGACATTTTTTTATTTCCTATACATTTTTTGTATTTGAGGTTGTACCTCATTACTTGAGTTATTACTCAATTTCTTGGATTAGGGGATTTGTATTTACTTTGGGTTGATGCCTACAAAATCATTGTAAGTAATTTATTATTTTTTGGGTCTAGATTTCAAGAGTAAATACAAGAAAATATTCTCACTTTGGTTTTTCCATTTTGGGTTTCCATATAAACTTGGAGTTCCTATCTGTTGATGTGTGGACATGTTTTGCATAATTCTCTAAATGTCATCTTAAGAAGCAATAATAATGTTGCAATAGTATTTGAAGTTAAAAATAGGTATGCATTGATTCACCCCCGTCTTAGTATATTTGTGTGCATAACAAAAAGAAACCATAGAATTTCAATTTTTAATTAATTCTAGGATAATTCTTCCTTACTCTAAATTGATACACTTACAACTTGATTATTGGTCTACCATTTGAATTGAAATAATTGAATGATGAATGATTTATTTAGAATTTTTAATCAAATGAGAATATATTGGCACTATATGAGTCACCATATATATATAATATTAAAATAAAATTTGATTAAAATAGGATTTAAGCAATCCTTCGAATTTCATCGGCGTGCTTAACATAAATCTCCTTCCAAAATAATAATAAGATTTTTTCTAATAAACAATAAAAATTATTGAAATCATTATCAATATTCATTAGAAAGTCAAATCTATACAATGGTTACTCTTAATTGAAATCACACCATGAATGTGTGAATTTTAACTCTCTAAGTTCAGGTTAAAAGGGTTTCATCCCTAGAGCGGAAAATCTTAAATTGGTGCTTGGATCGAGAATAATTGTATGCAGCCTTGTTTTATGTTCTGCAGCGACTTGGATCTGGAATGTTGCCTGCACAGTTTGGACACGATTTTAACATCTCCAGAATTTCAACCAGATTATCGACGCCTGCGATTGTATTCAGTTTTTCCTTGAGTATTGGACGAGCAGAAACAGCCAGGGAAAACATAACGTTGAGCACAAGCAACACTGCAATAAGTTTAAGAAGCATCGATCTCGCCATACTAACTGCCAGAACGAATCTTAACTAGACAAGCGCTTTTCTTTTACAATTGAAGGAGGGAAAGCTGGGTGAATGGATATAGATAATGGAAGTATATCGTATTTATAGAGACATACAACGGAGTGCAAGGGTTTGAATGGTTCAATATTCAAATTCGCTCAAGAAAGGTGATATTCAAAGTAAAACAATGACGCGTTGAAGAGGCAAACAAGGCAAAAGGACTTTTCTGGTCTTCAAATATTATTTTATTAAGCAAGAGTGGCTTTTCTTGGACCAAATATTAAAAATTCTCTTATATATTTGTTTTGACGTTTTCTACTTCAAAATTGATATTATTCAATAGTTCATGTGTTTTTGATAAAGACAGGAAGTTTATTGAAAACAGGATTTTGGTGCATTGCAAAAGAGGTGGATGAAGAAGGAAAAAAAGAAAGAAATCTTAAGGCTCAAGGTTAGGCTCCGCCTTATTCATATGAGAGTTGATGATGTACATGTCCATCACAAGTCCTCTGCACAGTGGTCAGAGTTCGTTATCTTAGTGCCCACATGATCTGGATGTGTGATAGTCGATGACACAAATGTTTTGACCAATTGATTATCTAACGGTATTTGCTTACCAATTGTAAGTCAACAGCTCACCAAGATGTCATGCTGCCCTATGTCTTTTTCCAGCTTCAAAAGTTAGAATAGATATTATGCGGATGTAAAACTGTTATAATGTAATTTTATTTATTTATTTTGTAGTGGCTAAGTTATTATTGATTGTATAGTTCTTCTTTCGGTTGATCCACCTCATGTGGAATATTTTACTATTTCTCCTACCTACCACTCCCTATCCTTACATCTCATTGAGCCACATGTCATCATTGTGTGCTCTATTTTCACTTAGCCTTGCCTTTATAACAAGGATTATCATACATTGTATGTAATTCTTGATGATCCAGTGGATATCTTTTGCATCTTGATAGGAATACAGTTTATTTTTTTCACAATATTCTATCTCTCTTATTATTGTGCTATCTATTTGTCTCTTTGATTTGGTTGCTTCAAGCATAATCTCACACAAACAATCATCTTACATGTGGCTAAAGGCTAAAACACAAAGATAAAGGGAAAGATATTTCCACCAACAAACCCCACATTAGTGTTACAAACTTTTGCACATTGATAAGTTTCTCACTTTCATATGATTAAGAAGGAACCTAACCTTGAGCCTTAAGTTTTGTTTTTTTTTTTTCTATTTTTTTTTAGGTTTATTTATCCTAAGGAACAATCAAATATAAATGTAGTAACCACATGATAAACAATAGACCAATTGATAATTTACTTGAAATTGTGGAGATGGTTGCATAGTGCTATAATTGTACAAGCAACATTACATTAATTTGGCATGTGACAAAGAACTAGATACCTGTAGTAGCACATGCACAACATAAGAAAGTCTTAATTGATTTCAATTAGTTTCTTGAAAGATATTATTAACAAAATATCACAATGCAAAGGAGATAGTATAGAGTTCATTAAATCAAATTGTGTATAGCTAATTTGTACTTTATAGCATGAAGCTCATCACATCATGACAAAAAATAGAGTAGGGAAACCTTCAAATATAACTACAATGTATTTTAATAATTCAAGGAGCTTCATCATTCAGGTTAAACTAACCTACATGTTTCACTAAATATCAAATGTTGGGACATCTCATGGGTGATGTGGGTCATGCCTAAAGCTTGGTTCAAATGTTTAATGACATTTGGATTTTATTGGAAAGTAGTTATAAGAGACTAAAAAGGTCAATGCTTAGAAGATTAACATAAAGGAGTTAGACTTACGAGTTTGTGACCAATTTGGATTTAGTTTTAATATTTGCATGTAAGCTTGTAATAAGTATGTAGCCTCTCTGAGCCAATCTATAATGTACATGTAACAAGAAAATACACAATTGTTAATTATTTTGTTATTTTGAAGATGAAAGAGATTTTTCTTCTATTTATGATAATTTTGTCATGTTAACTCTCACCAGTGTGATTGGATAGTCCTTTTCTTGAACCCTCCATCCATGATTCAATGACATTAGGGTTTAGGTGAAGCACAACACTAACTGATTCGTCACTAATTGTAAAACATTAACCTTTAAATATTTAACACCCCAATTCTTCTAGTGTCAAATTGTTTACACAAATAGGTTCCATCTATTTTTAAGAATTTCAATGTCCTTATATCTAGCAACATCCTTGAAATGATTGGTTAGGATACCCATCATTAATAGATTTTTTAATTTCCTTGACACTCAAGGGAACTCGTCCAATGTCTACTTTGACTATGACATTCTCAAAGATTGATACAGTATTGGATTAACCTATTATTGGTTGGCATAGAATTTAAAAAATTCTCAAGAATCTAAATTTACTAGTTGATAAGAAGTGTAAGTGGGAAAAGCGGTTCAATGAAATCCAAAATGTGAAAATATTCAAAGACTTGCCCACACACCCATGGTACTCTTGGTGCATGTTATGGAGCCATGAGGAATGACTCAACTTCTCAAGGAGTGTTCCATGGTTCTATCTCACAAGGTCCCTCAAGCCAATGCCTTTGCTCTCAGATCACTAAGCAAAGTGACTTAGGGATGACAAATGTAAGAACAAGGGATGATTTTGATCGAATTTAGTATGAATGCATCCTATTTAGGCATGATTCTATTAAATGAACTAAACTAGATGATAAGATGACAATGTTAGTAAAAATACTATCCTAACATGATATACTAGCTATATGATTTAATCTAAGATGATAGAAATACTCTAAAATGATTAATAGATTTATTTCTATTACAAAGAGAGGCTAAATGCTTGTTAAAATTAAGTATAATTATGATGCTAAAGACTTGGATTCTTTTTGAAATGGAGGAATGAGAGCTCTACTTATTGAAGAAACAGGGCAATGGATGGTCAAGATTGAAGGATTTGATCAAGGGTCAGGATTGAAAGCTATCAATCCATGTTTACAATTCTCACCAATAAAATAGTGACAATTGTCAACATAAGACTGCTTGAGAGGAGAGGTAAGAAGCATTAAATGCTTGAGAAGACCTCATGGTAACCTTAGAAGGTAAAGGTTAAGGTTAGGTTAAGGTTATCCATTGGATAAAGCTTTTACCCAAAGGGTAAACTCTTGTGCAAGGGTTCAAGGGATAACCATGGTCAAAGAAATGAATGCTTGATGAGACCCCTAGGTTAGATGAGGGTTGAGTTAGGAAAAAAGTCTCTAACCATTCCACAAAGGGTTAGTTAACCATTAATGGTTTGAAAGACTTTGGGGACAAATTCGTAAGAGTCCTTCCAAATTTGGGGGTTTTCAACAAGTTATCTTGTTGAAGGCATAAAAGCTTTAATGCCTTTGGAAGACTTTACTCCAAATTTTAGAAGTGACCTCCTCAAATTTAGGGAAAGGGGATAATTGAAGGGTTTAGCTTAATTGATTAGGATTAGATAGGTTCTAGGAGAATTTAGGAAGAGGGTTGGGATGCAAGTGGGAGATGTAGGAAAATGCAAGTGGGTGAGGGATAATAAGATTTAATTAAAATAAATTGCTTTATTTCATTTTGGTTGCAAGTTGGGGATTTAAATAAATTAGATTTATTTAATTGGGGTGAAGTATTTAATCAAATGTAAATTTAATTAAAAAGTAGAGAGAAGGAATTTAATTAAATAAAATGATTTATTCAATTAAATGATACAAAAGGCTTAAGTGAATTTAAATAAATAAATTGAATAATTTATTTAATTAAAATAGTGGAATGTGGGTGATTTAATTAAATTCGATTTAACTAAATAGAGGAATGAGAATAAAAGGAACATTAAATATCATTTAGGAATATGGTCATTTCTATACATGTACATTTTGCCCCTCTTTGAAGTGACGTGTGTGCACATGTTGATTCAAAGAAAAAAAGATGTGTTGGCAAAATTTGATTATGATCATTGTGATGTCGTATCGAGATGTTCATGTCGTGCCCTAGATTCGATAAATGATGCCCTGGATTTGATAAATGATTTTGATAATGCCCCCTCGGGAGATTAATCAAAATTTTGAAAATTTGATTCGAGTTGATAAATTTGATTGCATTTTAAAATTTTGTCTATGTTGAATGCGATAATTTGATTTATCTCCCGATAATGATGTTTGTTAGGGTTAGAAGTACAACCACAAGCAATTTACATGTTCCACCACGTAACCCTAAGTTCCATTTACCCCATAAAAGGTAAAAAGTGATTTCTTTTGGATCATTTGTGCTTGTTGGCTTTGGAGAAAGTGACAATTGGAGAGAAAGACAAAATGTCGATTCCCTTTGCCTCTCATCGATTCGAGCGCATTCGGATGTATCGGAGGCCCGCCACATATGGACCACCAGTAAGTCATCAATTTTTGCCCCTTTTTTCTTTTTGTTTTGTCATTTTTTGTTATGTTTTCTAAATTTTACACGCGGATTTTCACAGTTTAGCATGTAGGGTCTGCACCCTAGTGCATACAAAACAAAGGGTAGTGCGTCGAGTTTTAGCACCTAGGGTAGCATCTAAGTAGGGTTGGGTAGCACAAAGGGGGGTTAGGGTAGCGCATAGACGTCGTTTAGCACAACGAATTCAGGCTAGCGTGTAGTGGGAAAAGGGTAGCGCATTGGGAAGACCTAGCGCATAGGGTTAGCAAGGGGTCGCATGGGTAGGCTAGGCTAGCGTGTAGGTGTCACGTAGCGCATCGGGGTATTTTTGTGCAGGGCTAGATTAGGATACTGCATGTCAAGTTTTAATGCTTACGGTGTTTTGGGTGGTGTATTGATAGATCAGGGTAGCGCATAGGTGTAGGTTAGCGCTTAGGGTTAATTCGGTAGCGCATGGAGAATTTTGGATAGCACTTGTCAAGCAGTGTAACGCGTGGATAAAAAATTTCAGCGCATGGGCAGAAAAAATTGGGGAAAATAGGATTCGATGAGGATTTATGAGATAAAGAAAGATAGGTAGGTGTTGGCTAGTTTTTTCGGGATGGGTGTGATAGTTAGTCTGCGTGTTGTGTGTTTGCTGTCGTTGTTTTGATAAATTGTTCGATATGAGTTTTGATGTGGGATTTTTGATAGATATCTTGATTTGATTTTCAATGTTTCAAGTTGATGTTGATCTAATATTGATATGGATTTGATATGATGTGGATTTGATATGGATTTTTGATTTGATATGAACTTGATTTGATATGCATTGTTTGAAGTTGATATAAATGTCAGACTTGAGTTGTTTTTCAAGTTGATATGGCTGTGGAACTTGAGTTGTTTTTGAAGTTGATATGGCTATGGAACTTGAGTTGTTTTACAAGTTGATGTGACTGTAGAACTTGAGTTGTTTTTCAAGTTGATATGGATGTTTGATAAATTACTTGATTTGATATGCATTATTTCAGGTTGATATGATTTGATACTGATATGGATTTGATATGATGTGGAACTTGATTAGATTTTTGATGTTTCAAGTTGATATGAATTTGATTTTGATATGAATTGATTTGATGAGGAAACTGATATTGGACATGTTTTATTTGTGATAGGAGCAGCTTGGGGTTGTGTAGTCGCGAGAGCGATTTTCGAGACCATGGTCATTGATACCGCGACTGACACAGGCAAATAGGGATATTATTGAGAGATGTGGACTATCCTCTTTATTAGAGATGCCCTAGTATATCATTAACCAGGGTTTATTGACAGCTTTGGCCAAGAGGTGGCATAGTGACACCAACACCTTTCATTTGGCTACATGTGAGATTACAGTGACACTTGAGGATTGCTACCAAATTTTGTGGATTCTCGTGGTAGGTGCACTTTTATTGTATGAGCAGACTGAGGAGGGTGGGACAAAGGCTCTTCGCCAGATTTTGTATGATGAGCATATTTGTGGGGATGTGATGCCATGACAGGAGTTTATTGATTTAGATTATACTCCTCTACCATCAGTGTTGGCAGGATTTATAAGTGGCTTCTTATGTCCCGACTGTAGGTCAAAGGGACTGGCAGTAGGATGGGGGTTGGTCTTGGAGGACATGGTGAAACAAGGTCACCGAATTGCATGGGGGTCTGCTATGTTGGCCCACTTATACAGAAACCTTCATTAGGTGGTTTACTTGGGATACAATAGTCTATCAGCTTGGGTTACACTGCTACAGGTATGGGCACGGAAGCATATTCCCACAGCTAGGCCACTTGCTGACAAAGATAAGCCAATTGGTCGTGCTTATGCATATGGATATAGAGGGATACTTGTCCAGCGTAAGCTGGGCAAACCGGAGCAGCATTGGAGGCGAGTGCTTGACAATATTGATACAGTCATCTGGAGACCGTATATGGATTACGAGGTGTGCTTAGAGGATGGGATAAACATGCCTTATGTCTACATGTCTCGATTTTTGATAGGGTGGACGCCCTTTGTTATTGAGAGATTTTTGCATAGCTAAGTGTTGCAGCAGTATTGACGACAGCAGCGGATACCATAGGGAGGATGCTTGTATGCTCGATGGAGGCAACATGTACCAGAGTGGGGACCCACTATTGATAGTGTGGTGGCGGTTGAGGATTTCTTTCACCTAGTCGGCCAGATATGGGACTATGCCTACAGGATAGTGGATGCGGGGATGACTGATGAGTTCACAACACTCTTTGCGTCCCATGCTGTGGCCAGGAAATTGGATCCCATGGAGATGATTCCCACTTTTGATGATGATGAGTATGAGCAGCTCGAGAGGCTAGGGATATAGGGAGAGGAGGGAGAGGAGTTGGAAGAGGGAGGTGGGGATGGTGGAGGTGATGATGGTGGAGATGGTGGAGGAGGTGGCTGGGGTCGGTGTGGGGATAGGGGGAGAGTTGATCAGGGGAGGAGAGGAGATAGAGGTGGAGCTGGTGGTGACAAATGGATACAGGTGGAGAGAGTTGTGCGGTGGGCTGTAGAGGATAGAGGGAGGGGAGATTTGGCTATTGGAGCTAGTGGTGAGGAGAGGGTAGGAGAGGTGATAACAGTTGTGGGAGGGACAGATGATTTTAGACAGTCAACACAAAAGTGGAGGTCATATGTTTTACCCCCACTAGCACCAAGGATAGGGAGAGGGACATTGGGTACCACTACACAGGTACCCTTCCAGATTCGAATTCCTACTCATCGAGAGGATGCGCAGATTAGGTCCTTACAGTTGTTAATGCAACATCTACAGAAACAACTACTGGCACATCAGTGGTAGGTTACACAGCTAACTATTGAGCGAGATACAATTTTGGAGCAGTTGGGTTGAGTCGAGGCTCGAGCATATAGCTTGGAGAGAGCAGTGGTGGGTGGCTCGACGAGAGACACCCTGAGGGAGTTAGCGTATACAGCCAAGGAGGCTAAGTACTACTGACGACATTCTGAGGATGCAGTGCCCAAGGAGTGAAGAGTTCCTAGCTTCACATCGACGACATCTAAGCAATCTAGGCAGATGGGGCCGAGGACAGAGAGTAGAGGTGTGACAGGGCCTACTCGTCAGGATCCACCTAGGGATCTCGGTGCTGGGACATTTGTTGCGAGACCGTCACCTTCAGGAGATAGTCATACCTGAGAGATGTTGTCTCTATTGTATTTTGATCATTTTGTTGTATTTTTGGAACAGACATGACATATTTTGTACTTGATCATTTCTGAGATATATATACGACACCATTTGCTTTGATCCTTATATGATGTTTTTCATGGATGATGCTTTCTATATGATCTTGATGCTTTTATGATGTTGATGCAATGCTTAGATAGATGTATGTGATTTTATATTTGATGGATGATGAATGATGTATGAGATGTATCTTGTTTATGAGATGTATGATAATGATAATGATGTGAGATGTATCTTGAAAATGAGATGTATGATATTGAGAATGACGTGAGATGTATCTTGAAAATGAGATGGATGATATTGATATGCTGTGAGATGTATCTTGAAAATGAGATGTATGATAATGATAATGATGTGAGATGTATCTTGAAAATGAGATGTATGATAATGATATGCAACTATTTGTAAAATGATATGCAACTAATTGTAAAATGATATGCAACTAATTGATCATCCTCGTTCTACGTTTTGTCATTCCTGCATAGTCACATGTTTTGCTTTCTTTGTGTTGATAATCATTGAGCATTGATTTGTTGGGATATGTTGAAAATTTATACAAGCATAATGGTATATTTGAACCATAATGACCTGAGAAAAAATTTACATGATTTTTGATTTTGTAAGATGGCACAAGCGTCGAGGTATAAATGAACCAAGATGACCTAAGAGCGACTTGTGTATAAACAAACAATATTAAACCATTTGTATGCACAAAGTGGAATCATGTCTTCAGTGATATGCTTTGAATCACGTCTCGAGACAAGTATTTGCACAGTACAAGTGATCGCCTCACAGACAGAAAACTAAAAAATATTGGAGTCCCCATGACTTTCTCTAGCTTGATGTATTGTTGAGAATATGTAGAGGATCCAATCATTCAAAGAAAGTTCAAGTGCAACAATAGTCAAAACTTCATGCTAGATGCAAACATTTTATACTCTAGAAAATCATCCATCATGGGTTGTGAATCGTGTTAAGTGATCAATGTTTGTTCTCGTTATTGTTGATTCATTTATTGGACATGATTTTCTGAGTCTACTGCAAGGTTTGACTTAGGAGGAAATGTTGATCAATGCTGCTCGTAGCTAAATTTTCCTCCTGATGTGGATATGTACAGTGATTACCAAGTCATGGTGGGATATGATGAAATGATATTTGGATAAACTAGGATAGTGACTACGCTAAGTATGTCCTGGATAGTGTGATAAATGTCGGGCGATGGCTGATATTGCATGACTGTGGATATAAAATTTTGAGAGTATAGATAGATAGAGGAGTTGTCCTCTCACAATAGCGCCTGTTGCCAGGTTTTCACCAGTTGTTTTTATTGTACATTTTGCTTTTTATGATTTTTTTATTTTTTTATTTTTTTGCATATTTTTATTTTTTGACTTTTCCATGCATTTAGACTGCTCAAGTGTAGTATTTCTTCAAATGGATGTTGTTAGTTGGTTCGTCGAACACATCTCCTTCCGAAGTTGTTAGCTGATAGGCATCTGATCCATAGGCTGATATGATGACATAGGGACCTAACCAGTTAGGTTCCAACTTCCCTTTCTTTTCCCGATCTTGTTGATTTCTAGGTTTTTCTTTGAGTACTAGATCACCTGTTTTAAAAATCCTACGGATGACTTTGTAATTCTAACTTTGGCACATACATTGCTGATATGCTTTAAGGTGAGTGTAGGCATGTTGTCTCTTTTCATCTAGAAGTTCTAGCTCTTGCAGTTGGTTGACTCGATACTCTTCATCTGGAATGAGGCCTTTCAAAGATACTCTGAGAGATGGGATTTCTACCTCCAGGGGTAAAATTTCTTCAGATCCATAAACCAATGAATATGACGTAGCTCTTGTAGGTGTATGAATGCTAGTTCTATATACCCAAAGTGCTAGATTGAGTTGCATGTGCCAATCTTTTCCTGTGTCATTTATTGTTTTCTTGAGGATTTTCAATATGGTTTTGTTGGATGCATCAGCTTGACCATTCCCCTGTGGGTAATAAGGTGTAGAAACGATGTTGGATCTTGAATCGTTCACATAGTTCTCGCACATCTTGGTTTTTGAAAGGTTGTACATTATCTATGATGATGGAACTTGGAATGCCATATCTACAGATCAGATAATTAAGAATGAAAGAAGCAATTTGTTTTCCAATTACTGTGGTCATGGGGACTACCTCAATCCATTTGGTAAAATATTCTGTTGCAGTGATAATGAACTTGTGTCTATTTGAAGATGAAGGGTGTATTTTACCCACTAAGTCCAGTCCCCACTAGCAAAAAGGCCAGGATGTTGTGAATGGTTGCAGTTCCTATGCTGGTGCATGTATAAGATTGCCATGGATTTGGCATTTAGGACATTTCTTTGCAAAATGATAAGAATCCTTTTCCATTCTCAGCCAGTAATATCCCATTCATAGAAGTTTTTTATCAAGAGTAGGACCACTTGAATGTCTACCACAGATACCTTCCTGAAGCTCTTGTAAAGTCGAGTCAGATTCATTACGATAAAGGCAACGAAGAAGAGTACCATCTAGACCTCGATGGTACAAAGTATCAGCAGTGAGAGTATAACGGGCAGCTTTCCGGATAAAGTTGCATTTTTGGTTTCGAGATAGGTCAATAGGTAGGGTATTGTTTTTAAGATAGTTGTATATGGGTCTGTATAACAGAGAGTCAGAACTGGTTAAGGCATAGATAACGTGAGATGCGGAATGGTCATAGGCTGGGGAGAAAAGTTGCTCTACCAGAAACTCGTAATGACTTTGTTGCTTTGGAATTTGTAGCAGTGAAGCGATAGTAGCCATTGCATCGGCTGTTCTATTGTCAAACCTTAGCATTTGTTCAATGGTGACGTGTACAAAATATTGTTTGAAATCATCCACCATTCATTTGTATGGTAGCAGTTTATTGTCTTTTGTCTGATAGTCATCGTTGATCTGATTGATGACTAGTTGTGAATCTCCGTAGACTTTCAATTCTGTGATTCTCCATTCCACAACCATTTTCATCCCTGTAACCAGTGCCTCATATTCAGCAACGTTATTTGTGCATGGAAACATGAGCCTATATGATCTTGGTATGGTGTGCCCGTCAGGAGTGATGAATAGAATGCTAGCGCTTGAGCCATGTTGACTGTAGGAACCATCAAAGTATAGGGTCCATTTCTTGGTGGAAATAGCAAGCACATCCCTATCTGGAAATTCAATCTCCATTGGTTGTTTAGCCGTTAATGGTGCATTGGCTAGTTGATCTACAATCACTTGTCCTTTGATAGCTCGTCGCTCTGTGTAGTGGGTATAAAATTCACTGAGAATCATTACCCATTTAGCCAATCTTCCAGTGAGAGCTGATTTGCTGAGTAAGTACTTTAAAGGGTCAATTTTTGCTATGAGCTTGATTGTATGAGCTAGCATGTAGTGTCAGAACTTTTGAGAAGCAAATACCACTATTAAACAAGCCTTCTCAATGAATGTATAATTGAGCTCATATCCATTTAAAGTTCTATTGATGTAATAGATAACTCGTTCCTTTCCTTCTTGATTTTCTTATGCTAAAAGTTCCCCCAGTGATATGTTTGTTGTTGATATGTAGAGAATAAGTGGCTTCCTTGCTATGGGTGGTACTAGAACTAGCGGGTTCATTAGATATTGCTTGATTTGGTAGAATGATTCTGCACATTTGGCCTCCCATCTGAATGGTACATTCTTATGTAGAAAATGATTGAATGGTAGACTTTTATCTGCTAATTGAGCAATGAAATGCCTGATTGACTGGAGCCGTCCTTGCAAGGATCTGAGTTGACTGATTTTCTTAGGTGGTGGCATCTCCGTGATGGTTTGTACCTTTACTGGATCTACTTTAATGCATTTTTCTGAGACAATGTAGCCTAATAACTTTCCTGATGTAACCCCGAAGACACACTTCTTAGGGTTGAGCCTGACTTGAATTTATTCCAATCTGTCAAAAATTTTTTCTAAGATGTCCAAATATTCTGCTCAAGTAAATGATTTAGCTAGTAAATCATCTACATAATCGTCCATAAAGGTATGCATCATGTCATGAAAGATTGTTGTCATTGCTCATTGATAAGTTGCCCTGGCATTCTTTAAGCCAAATGGCATGATATTCCAACAGTATGTTCTCCAAGGACAGGTAAATGTTGTTTTATCTTGATCCTCTGGAGCTATCTTGATTTGATTATAGCCAAAAAAACTATCCATTAATTATAGCATTGCATGGCCTACTGTGAGGTCTACAATTATGTTGATACTGGGCAAAGGAAAGTCATCCTTTGGACAAGCTTTGTTGACATCTCTAAAATTGGTGCATATCTTGATGCTGCCATCTAGTTTTGAAACTGGCACAATGTTGGAAATCCATTCAGCATAGTCGATAGGTCAAATAAATCTGACGTCTAATAGTTTCTTTAGCTCAGCTTTGACCATGAGTGCTACATGTGAATTCATCTTTCTCAATTTTTTCTTAACTGGCTTGGTTCCCAAAGAAATAGACAAGTGATGCATGATTAAGTGTGGATCAATCACAGGCATATCTGCATATGCCCAAGCAAAATTGATTTTCTTTTCTTTGAAAAATTGGATAAACTCTGATCTTTCTTCCTTTGTCAAAGATTCTGATAGGTGTATGTTTTTGGTTGCTTCTATTGTACCAATGCTAATTGATTGATTGGATATGGGTGATCTCTCCTGATAATGTTTAGGAAGAGTGTCAAATCTCCCATGTTTGGGTGCCTTAAAAAGGTTTTCACTTGCAGATGCATCCTTTATTTTTACTTTTTTGTGATCTAGTGCTGCCATTGACTAGTTTTCAGCAGTAGATCCTTTATTTCATTCATTTTTGTGACTGAGAGACTTGCCACTCCCTCGATTGTAGATGTCGTTACTTTGTTCACTGGTAGAGTCTATTTTTGGGTTGACGATACACAAGTAATGGATAATGGAATCATCATTTGGGAGAATTGGTATGTCACAATTTTCAGGTTCATCCTAGTCTATGAGGTCAGGAAAGATAAGTGGTAAAGGGTCATTGGGTGGGTCAATTTCAGCTACTATAAGTGTCAGGATGAAGGTATCATCATGGTTGGCTGGGATATTGAATAAGTTAATGATTTTGTCAAGGTCTTCGATGGTATCATGTTCCATGTAAACTTGCTTGTAATGTCACTGCTCGTTTTCCTTGGCGTCATAGATATTTTGTGAACCAAATTCAAGTAGTCTAGGCTTTGTGCCTTGTTCTTCTTGAGAAATGGGTTTATGACTATCGTTTGCAGCAATATCTTCAGTAATATTGGAACAACTACCCCATTCATATTCATTTGAATCAGTTTCCGAGGTATTATCTTAGATTCTTCCAGTGTTGTGGACTTGTATGTTGTAGGGTGAAAACAGGTCTTTGATGATTGATACGAGTCTGGTAGTTTTCTTTGATTCTGTATTATATCCTACTTCTACTCTTTGCATTTAGTCATATAATGTCTCTCCTCGGGGAGTAATGAGGTTACCAGGGAGTGATTCTTCTTTGTTTGAAACCGGTTCTTGAACATGATGTACTTCTGCACAAGGTGCTTCTTTCTTTTGATTGACTGATTTCTCTTGATGTTTCTTTCCTTCCTGATATTCACGTTCCTTACGTATTGTCTTTATTGATTGAAATGGTACCTCCTTCCATGAGTCCTCCTTGTATTTCTTCTTTTCCTTCCATTGAGGTTTTTGGTATTTGCTTGGTGTCTTCTTTGGTGGTAGAGTGTGTTCATAGCCCAATCTGGTTTTGTTTTTACAAAACTGGAAAGGAGGATCTAATGGTTCTGTGACACCTTCTTGACACTTGTTGATAGCTCCTTTTCCATTGTATCCCATTTGTTGCATGATGAAGTAGCCTTTTCCATATAGTTGTGTTGATATAGCTACTTCCATTGTAGTTGCTCTGTCTTCTTCCTCATCTTTGTATAACCAACTAAGGATGTCTTTTTCCTCTGATTCATGTGCTAATGTGCCTAGTTGAATGAATTTGCCATCAAAATTGGTGATGGCCTATGTTGCTTGATGTATTGATACTAAAGGTAACCCATGAGATTTAGGTGATGCTGGTAAGTTGGTTAGACATAGGGGTTCCAAAGAGTATTCTCCCATACCTTGTTCTTTGATTTTCATTTTCTGTTTGAAATCCATAGATAGTGGTTTAGACTTTTCTTGATGAAGATCTAGTGCGGGGAAAATTTGTTTTTCTTTGTTATGTGGAACTAAACTATCTTGGGTTGCCCACATAGCATTACAATGTTTAAAAGGGTTATGATCTACTGATATAGAAATTTTTTGTCCATTATAGGGGAACTTAACACACTGGTGATAAGTAGAGGGTACTCCTTGCATTTCATGTATCAAAGGTTGACCCAATAAGATATTATATGTGAGCTCTATGTCTAAGACTTGGCACATAGTGTCCTTTTGTATTGGTCCCACTTGAATTGGTAACACAACTATTCCTTTGGATGATCTTTCTTCATCATCATATGCTTTGATAGTGATCTTTTTGCATGGATCAATAGATTGCTCAGAGAAGCCTAATGCACAGATAAGTTTTAAGTTATAGATATTGAGTCCAGCTCCTCCATCTATTAATACTCTTTTGACTCGATGTTTGTAGACCAAGACTTCAATGTGGAGTGGAGTATTGTGTGGATGGATTAATGAAATATTATCCTGCTTGGAAAAGGTGAGATTATGAGGCCTTGTCATGTGAGCCACCATGGCTTGGAATTTGTCCATATCCTGATCCTAGGGTACAATTGTTTCCAATAGTGCTTGTTCCAAGATGTCCTTGTGTTTTGGTGAAAGTTTCAGCAACTCAAGTATAGATATTTGAGCAGAAGTTTTGTGCAGTTGAGTGACCAGGTCATATTGAATCTTAGGTATGCTGCTTTTTGCTGATGTATGTCCCTTCAAGACATATTTTTGAGCTCTGGTGGTTACATTGATTGATTCATGTTTTCATTTGTCCTTGATTGTAATAACATTTACTTGATTATCCTCAGCTAATATATGATTGATGGTGTTATTGTATATGTGATTGATACGAGCTCCACATGTATCATTTGAGGTTGAAGCTCCATCCTTGTTGTAGTTTGGAAGAGGATTCTTAACGGCACCATGGTCACCATTTGGCTTGAGACCATCGACTGTTAAATCGCCCCTATCAATCATGTCTTGAACAATGTTTTCAGTCTCATGCAATCATTTGTTTGATGTCCTTTGTTTTGATGAAAATCACAAAAGTGTGAGTCATTCCACCAGCGTGGTTTGATTTGTGGTTCAAAATTATTGATTGATGGTAAGGAGATAATTTTGTTTGCCAGGAGTTCTCTGAATTCTGACTCCAATGATTTCCCTAATGGTGTGTAGATGTTTTTTGTAAAGTTGTTGGTGTTACCTCATGAGATTGTATTAGGTCCTCGATTCATGTTATTGTTTTGGGCATTGTTGGTGTTGTTAAGATGATCTTGATTGATAGTTGGTGCATAAGTATTAGTACCTCGGTTAGCACCTTTTTTATTCTTGGTAGCCTGAGGATTACCTGATAAAGCTAACACTGCTTGCTTGGATTTCACATCATAAGTTTTGTTTCCTCCTTCATTTCTAGTGTTTTTGTTTGAGTATGTAACTCATCTCACTATTTAAATTGTCAATGAAAATTTCCATCTTTTTCTTTTCAGGCACATCTCGAGGATATCTTGAGACTATTGGTCGCCAACGTTGAAGGAACACCATGATGTTTTGTTGTTTTCCTATTTGGTATTGTAGGCATCTAGAATGGTGATGGCATGTTGAATGTTGTAGGAATATCGAGTTATGAATTTGTTGACTAACTCATCAAAGGATTTGACAGGAGGTGTGATTTTAGATAACCATTCCATTGTTTGCCCTCCCAAGCTTCTTGGAAATAATCTCATTAAATAAGTGTCATCATGGTCAAATTCCAAGCTCATGGTACAAAATTCTTGGACATGATCATGAGGATCACTTTTCCCATCATATTTGTCAAATCTGGGAATGTCTGAATTTGGGGGAAAAGGTACCATGTTTAACCTTCTGTCAAAAGAATAAGGACAAATTTCATTCAAGGAATATCGTACTGTTGATCCTTGTTGCATGTCTTGCATCTATTTTTGTAGCATTTGCATATTCTATGTAAGAGAAACCAAGGGTGCATTCATTTTCTGAGGGAAGATTTCTTCCCTCACATTGTTTCTAGTTTGGAATGGCGTGTGTAGCGACATGTTTTTCTCCAAGATGTTTTGCTCGGGTAAGTTTTGTTCAGGTATGTTTTGTGCTCAGGCTCACGTGCTTCCTCCTCTCTTTGTTGTTCTTGATAAGCATAATGTTGAGACCTTGTTCTAAATATGTCAGTATCGAAGTCTTCAGGGAGTTTAACTCCTTTGCTCCTGAGCATGAGTAGGTATTTTTATTTGTCGGTTTCCATGAGTTTTTCCACAAGTTTTTGAAATGAAGCGCTTTCTTAACACTCTTGGAGGAGTTCCTCAAAAATTTATGTAACTTCTAGATTTAGATATTCGAAAAGATTTGATAATCTTTGACCCATACTGGACTCTAGTTGTGTTTCGCTTTGCTTGTTTCATTGAGAGCGAGTAATAACGGGCATCTAGTAGAAAATTTCTCTGAAAAATGGAACAAACTCCTCTTCGATGTTTTGCTTAGGGGTTGTTCAAATCGAGGTATGTTGTAAGTGATGCACACTTCTGGGAAGAAAGTTGGATTGATCTTTCCTCCTTGATTTAGGTGTTGGTTGAATGCCACTTTTTGACATAATTCCCTACTCCTCAATGGTTCCTCATCAAATTCATTTGTTTTGTCTTGAAAATACAAGCGCATATGACAGAGGAATGTTCAATGAGATTTGAAGAGTTAGCAATTGATGTATAAAAACCTATTCCTTTTGGCAAGTTTCAGAGAACTGGGTTGTTGTTTCCTCAACTTAGTGTTATGATAAATACTCTTTCTTCTTAGAATATGAGGATTAGTCATGGACAAGCAATCAATGGTTTCCTTTAATTTTTTTTGGATTCAAGATATCTTGTTTAGAAACTTAAGTTTTACATTATCAAATGAAGGTTTAGATGCCCCCTCATGACAAAGTGTGTCAAATGATATGGAATAAGAACTTTCCCGATATGGAAAGATGATTTAACAACTTGGAGTTTGAAACAAGTATGTTTTTGGGATAAAAATCCATTTTATTGAAGGACCTTTTGACACTTGTGATAGTATTTCCCGATTTTGATAGGAGAGATGTGTTTTATCTCTTGACTAGTTTTTGGATTTTGACAACTTTGTTTTAAGGAAAACATGCTTTTGGAGTAGTTTTGATACTCTAATTTCGATTATGGTTTGGTTTGAAAGGCTATGCGCTGATGTGTCCTATCAATGCGCTAACAAATGATCTTAATGTGCTAGTGTTTGGTCTCAACACGCTAGACTATTTTTTGAAAGTGCTAAGGTTAAATCTGTTTATTTGGGATTGATTATGTGCTAAAGTTCAGTACTGATGCACTATGCTAAAGCTTGCATGTGCTAAAATGTGATTCCAAAGCGCTAAGATGTTTCTCTTATGTGCTAAACTATCCTGATAGTTTTGACTTGGTAGTTTTTTGTGATTTGTGAACTTTGTCTGAATGATGATGGATGATTTTCTGAAGTAAAAAATGAAACCATAGCACAAAAGAGATAACCACCTTGGCTAGTCTAAACAATGAGTGTATGTTCTGCGAGGATGTGTTCAAATCCCCAGTGTTTTAACAGGTTTGGATACAAACAATACAATTCAATCAGACTCTTTATTCAAGGGTCATCAATAATACCATAGCTCACTAGTTTCGATACTCCGTTAGCTCAAACAACCTTGTCACCCCCTAGGGGGCGCCCATTTTTTTGCCTTTTGCCAGAAATTAACTCAAAGTGAATTGCTTCACAATTGAGTAGTTATCTTGGGAGATATATGGTGAGTAATCTTGGGGGTGAATTCTTCCCCACCCTTGCACTATAATACTGCAAATGCTTGGACATTGACTCAGCTCAAAGTTTCTAAAGCTAAAGTTCGTAATCAGGCTTCTTGTTCAGCCGTTAGTGATAAACTCCCTAAGGAGGCTTCCCAACCTTTACAACAAAGGCTTTACATATCGTAAAGATAATGGGGGAAGGCTAATCATTGCGTGCAATAGTTGAAAAGGACTTTCCTCACTTTCCACTTTTGATTATAGTGGGTTGGAACACTTGGCATCAAAGTCATTCCCCACTTAGGTCGTTCCCCTCACACCAACCAAAGAATGGCTTTAAGAGTTGTTCAACTCCTCGGGAGGGCAGGCCTGCAAAAGGTGTTAATGCTTAAAAACATTGAAAGCATAAGAGTGGTTTATCTTTTTGATCACCTAGTTAAGGGGAGAGCATATACCTTCCACTTTCGAAGCGAAGCACACAAGTGTTCTTTTGAACCTTTTATTGCAATTATTTGGTAAAACCTATATGGAGATATTGCTCCACAAAAACATGGTGTTCATTTTATTTCATCAAATCAATGATTATCCGATCTGAAAAATGAAACCTGGTCAACAAAGCAAAACTTTGATTTTGGTCAACAAAATAAATCGACAAAGGGGAAGAACTTCCCTCTTTAACTTTGAATAAAATTGGACAAGTGTGGTTCTTTTACCTTGCAAAAATTTATAAGTTGATCCTTTTATACAGCAAAGGATGGTGAGGTTCTTTTTAAAGCTCTTTTTGCAAAATGAAAAATTGTTTGTCCTTTTTAGATGCCCAAATGAAAGTTTTCTCCTAGAAAAGCAAGAAAGATTTTTGTTGTGGTTCTTTTTAAGTTCCCAAATAAGGTGTGAGTTCAATTTTGAACTTTAAACAAGAAATGAAAGAAATTTAAATTTTTAACTAACTTAGCTAAGTTAGTAAAAAAAAATTTCAATTACTTTAAATCTAGCATAAATAAAAATAAGCTCCAAACCTGCAATTAAACCATTAGTAACCTGCAAAACAAATAGTTAATCAATTAGCAAAATGATGGTTTTGTGGACTTCCAAAAGTCTAACTTTTGAGTTCTCTGTAACAAATCATTTTATGTCTTTTGTCTGTGATGCGCTACAGAATATAATGTACATGCTACAGAATGCCCTGGAGGCGCTATCAGACAGACCCTACGCGCTAAACTGATTTCCAAATGCGCTAGACTATTAAATTCCGGTGTTGAAAACTACAATAATAATTTTAAAAATTCTATGCGTAGAGAAAGGGTTTCTTTGTGCTAGGAAACAAGTCTAACATGCCAAACAGTATACCGTATGTGTTGAAGGTTTGACCAGATGCGCTAAGAAAAGTTTCGAACACGCCAATTCTTGTTTCCCACGTACCTGCAAAGTTGGTGAAACTCAAAAACTAATTTGATTAATGGGGTTGAGCCCCACATTGGGAGCGAGAAATGTATGCGGGAAAAGTGGTTCAATGAAATCCAAAATGTGAAAATATTCAAAGACTTGCCCACACACCCATGGGACTCTTGGTGCATGTTATGGAGCCATGAGGAATGGCTCAACTTCCCAAGGAGTGTTCCATGGTTCTCTATCTCACAAGGTCCCTCAAGCCAATGCCTTTTCTCTCAGACCATTGAGCAAAGTGACTTAGGGATGATGAATGCAAGAACAAGGGATGCTTTTGATTGAATTTAGTATGGATGCATCCTATTTATGCATGATTCTAGTAAATGAACTAAACTAGATGATAAGATGACAAGGTTAGTAAAAATACTATCCTAACATGATATATTAGCTATATGATTTAATCTAAGATGATAGAAATACTCTAAAATGATTATTAGATTTATTTCTATTACAAAGAGAGGCTAAATGCTTGTTAAAATTAAGTATAAGTATGATGCTAAAGACTTGGATTCTTTTTGAAATGGAGGAATGAGAGCTCTACTTATTGAAGAAACAGGGCAATGGATGGTCAGGATTGAAGGATTTGATCAAGGGTCAGGATTGAAAGCTATCAATCCATGTTTACAATTCTCACCAATGAAATGGTGACAATTGTCAATATAAAACTACTTGAGAGGAGACGTAAGAAGCATTAAATGCTTGAGAAGACCTCATGGTTCCCTTAGAAGGTAAAGGTTAAGGTTAGGTTAAGGTTTTCCATTGGATAAAGCTTTTACCCAAAGGGTAAACTCTTGTGCAAGGGTTAAAGGGATAACCATGGTCAAAGCAATGCATGCTTGATGAGACCCCTCGGTTAGATGAGGGTTGAGTTAGGCAAAAAGTCTCTAACCATACCACAAAGGGTTAGTTAACCATTAATGGTTTGAAAGAATTTGGGGACAAATTTGTAAGAGTCCTTCCAAATTTGGGGGTTTTCAACAAGTTAGCTTGTTGAAGGCATAAAGGCTTTAATGCCTTTGGAAGACTTTACTCCAAATTTGAGAAGTGACCTCCTCAAATTTATGGAAAGGGGATAATTGAAAGGTTTAGATTAATTGATTCGGATTAGATAGATTCTAGAAGAATTTAGGAAGAGGGTTAGGAGGCAAGTGGGAGATGTAGGAAAATGCAAGTGGGTGAGGGATAATAGGATTTAATTAAAATAAATTGCTTTATTTCATTTTGGTTGCAAGTTGGGGATTTAAATAAGTTAGATTTATTTAATTGGGGTGAAGTATTTAATTAAATGTAAATTTAATTAAAAAGTAGAGAGAAGGGATTTAATTAAATAAAATAATTTATTCAATTAAATGATATAAAAGGCTTAAGTGAATTTAAATAAATAAATTAAATAATTTATTTAATTTAAATAGAGGAATGTGGGTGATTTAATTAAATTAGATATAACTAAATAGAGGAATGAGAATAAAATGAACATTAAATATTCATTTAGGAATATGGTCATTTTTATATGTCTGCAAGAAGCACAAATACTTTTCTATCTTTCGCCTATACAACACTTCCAAATAGATTAAGAAACTATAGGAAGCTTGTAAAGTGTGATTAAACGGGATTCCATTAATTACATCAATTACTTGATTTTATGTCAAGGTTATAAGACTAGAAGAGTCGCACTAAATAAATTGTACTTTTAAAATTATGTAACCATTGATTTTAGCTTACTACATTGATTCAAACAAATGAATTGAAGAATTCTAATATTCAGAATAAATTATCTAATCGAAATCTAGGGCAATCTATTTGTTTCAGAGTTTCTAGTGATGATAGATAACTTCACATAATCAATAGAATTGCATTAATAACTCATTTTTGTAAAGAGTTTTGCATTAATAACATAATTTATAAGTTTTTTTTATATACACTTTAGACTCTTAGAATGGCAAGTGAAAATTATTTAGCACATATGATATGAAGATCCTACACAATGTTATTGGAAAGATTCCCACGTACAAATCAGAATTGCTAGTTGTTTGTCACTAAAGACAATGAGAGCTAGGAAGAATTACAACTTGCCTAGTTGAATGCACCATCGTAGCATGGAAAAGTGACCACACATACTATAGAAAAACACACATTGAAGGGATATGTACAATTCATTAAATCTCATTACACATCAGCATGCAGTTAGTGCTATCGTGAAGAAGGGACTTACTGTTGGGTATGTGAAGCCCAACGGTCACATGACTGTTCGACTTCTCCAAACTCTTCATTTCATATCTAATATGTTTATATAAATGGTTGTGTGTAGCCCATACTGGATGTACTATGTATTTGGATATTTGTTAATAAGATAATTCCCTGCATTTCTAGTGGACATAACCACTTAGTGGTGAACCACGTTAAACCTTGCGTTGTGTGTTTTCTTTTTCTGTTTTATTGTTTTCGATTCTCTGCTCGTTTTAATCTCTACAATTGGTATCAAAGCCATGTTGGCTTGAGAAGAGATGGAGGAAGAAGGAGAAGGTAAAATTTATAACTTCTAAGGCAGTTTTACATTCCATGTAAAACTATGCTTCAAGCACCGTGTACATTGGTAGGATGGCTGGAAGAAAGAGGGGAACTCAGTTGAAGAGGAGAATCTAGTGAAAGAAAAGGATGTTGGGATTCTTATTTGCTCTCCTCTTGAGCTAGTTTTGGCACTTATTGGCCAAACTGTTAATGGCCGGGAAGTTATTGGCATTCATGTGGTGAACGTTGAACGCTGTGATAGTCCCTATATAGACACTGAAATTTCCAAGTAGAAAGATGCTAGAAAAGAGGTTGTTGCTGAAGATGATGAACCTAAGAGATTATAGGATGAAGAGTGTATGCCATCGGAAACCCAAGTTGAAACTGCTATTGACTCCCAAGATGAGGAGGGTGTAGATTGGAGTGAGGTAGCAGAGCAAGGAGGTCTGGGAGAAATTATGGCTTCGGAAAGCTCTGCAGATGGCATGGCCCTGGAAAAAATAAAGAGGCACTCAGATGATGATGACAACCTTTGCACACATAATTTCATAGAAACCTACGAGCCTATGGACTTAGATGAAGAAGTGCATAGACAATTTTCTGGTTTAAAGCAAAAGCAGCCATTGATAGGAGCAGAGGACAATGGGCATTATTCCAAGTGGTTTAAGGTGTCACAAGCAGAGAAGGGAGACATGGCTTACCAACTTGATTTGATGGATATGGATGATAGTGTCAATGTGGATGATGAGCAACCTAAGATTGAGGGGAGCTACATGAAGAAGGTAAACAAATCATTGCAGATGGAGGAGAGCACGCTGAATTCATGGAATAATACCCCAAAGAAGTTTTTGATGTGTGCTTATGCGAATGTGGCTTTGTGTTCATTGCTTATGATGTAACATGATAGGATTTGGGAACTTTACTTGCAATTCATGAGTCAAAACAGGGTGTCAGTAGAAACATCTCCATACGAGATATTAAATGAAATTGTGAGTGTGTTTTTGGATGTTGGAGCAGATAAAGACACCAAGGTATTTACAGGGCGAACCCCTCTTCACGTTGTGTGCTCTCGAAGTCTCGGTGTTGTGAAGGCTTTGATGGAGGGAAATGAATGGGGTTTCGTAGATTGGGGAGTGCTTAAGGACTCCCGTGGGTGGAATGGCCTGCATATTGAGGCAACATAATGGCATGGTTGCTGTGTCGAGGCCCTGCTTAGAGATGGAGCCAACATGGATGGTGCCAATTTTGATGACGCCACTGCTCTGTTCTGTGTTGCTTCCGAATGTCATGTAGACATTATTGAGGGTTTATGGGGTTCCTATGTAGACAAAGAGACAAAATTCAGACATGTTATTGCCAGTTATGGTAAGACAATTAAGTACATGGAGCTTCCTTGTTTGAACCTGGGCAAGAAAGCCGGTAGACAAAATTTTGTACCTATGGACTTCTATGAAATTTGTGAGGGACAAAGGGTTCTCAAGGATAATTTGAACTCTAGAAAGGAAAAAATATTGGAGAAGGTTATCAAGCCGTTCGTGAGGCGGAACAAAATCGCTCAAATCATGGAGGACGAAATGGACGTACACACGGTAAACACCTTACCGATTTTGGAATGATTGTGAGCCAAGAAATGACCAAAGTGATAGCACACATACTGGATGCACCTCTACTAGTGTTGGGTAACCACAAGCCGATGACATCTAGCAACGATAAGAGGCAATGGAAAATGACTAGTGGGAGCGATGTTTTTCAAGGGAAAAGCATTAATAGCTGGGGAATCATACACTTCTCAGAAAACCCCAACAGGCATAATGAATTGGTGCAGAATTTTATAAACGAGATGGTCAAAAGCTTCAATAAGGTAGGTATCTATATCGAAGCAAACAATGGTATTGCTGTAAATGGCACGGTGTTTGCATATGGTGTGAAAAGTCGTGATTTGAATGAGGAGTATTCAGCCTCTGCACACACGAATCACCAGTCTACACCTGTGAATGTGTCCCAGTGGTTGAAGAGCACTCATGAGTCAACCAAACCCCAAGGTGGTGTAATCCCTAACGGTTTGCAGTACAAAACATATACTGTAACGGATAATTTGGATGAACGCACATTGTTATCGATGGGAGTTAGAGATCTGACCAATGCGTTTCTCTGCTCGTTTCGTCAGGTAGTGGATGGTGAACGCTCGTCTATCGTAGCACCTTCCATGGATGATGAGTTGGACCGAGCAAATGAATCAGCATGTATCGAGGCCACTGGCAGTTGTGTAATATTCTGGCTGGGTGTTCTTGCAGAGTCCTTGGTGACATGGTTGAAGCCATTACCATATGCTTGTAATAATTCCTATGGTAGGCATGAGAATTCTGACAGCGAATCATACTCCCGGGCCTTGGCACACCTAACGACAGGGGAAGATATAATCGATTTTGGTAGGAATACTATGATTGTTCCAAAACTAGAACTCTTTGTTGGTATTATTGAGTCGGCCTCATTGCTCATGGTGTTTGAGAAAGATGATATGTCTTCCATTTTTCTATCAGAGGGGAGCACCGATGATCTTAAGGATTCATTTCAGGATGAAGGGTTCATTTTAGAACCAGTTAAAGATTTTTTCAATGTTTTGGATATATTAGCTACAGGAGTTAATCGTAATGCCATTAAGTCTGGCATGCTTTGGAGAAGATTAATCCGAAGTGTATGCGAGAAGAAGATCACGAAGCTAAAATCTAGCAGGTTGGTTGTAATATGAATTCGACAATGGAAGCAGGGATGCCAGTCCATGGCTGTGCCAGTTGGCCTTCATAGGGGAGATTGTTGGGTATATGAAACCCAACGGTCACATGACTGTTCGACTTCTCCAGACTCTTTATTTCATATCTGATATGTTTATATAAATGGCTGTGTGCAGCCCATACTGGATGTACTATGTATTTGGATATTTGTCAATAAGATAATTCCCCGTGTTTCTGGTGGAAGTAACCACTTAATGGTGAACCACATTAAACCTTACATTGTGTGTTTTCTTTTCTACTATATTGTTTTCTATTCTTTGCTCGTTTTAATCTCTACACTTACTAATACAAAGAAAACCAAGAAAACCTGGTAATGCAATAAATGGCCCCCTCAGTGTTGAAAATTCTAAGGCAACGCGCCCCAAAGCTACAGAGACAACTAAAATGAAGGACGTAACGTGGAAAGCCAACTATTAAGGCCGAAGCAAAGCATGTGGTAGCATAATCAAATGAATATGTTGCATGCGGTAAAAGGCCAACACATGGAGACAAAGAGCAAAATACTATCATCAATAAACACCACATCAGTACTATGAACTAGTGCAACTGCACATCGACAGGTGGGCACTAAGATAAGGAATGCTCTTACTGCTGTGAAAACCTCGAAACAAGAAAAATACGTCCCTCTTGGACTACACTGGTTAAAATAAAAGCATATTTGAAGGCCGCCAAAGTTTCCTTTGCCGTCTCTTGAATTGCTGCCCCTTCAAGTCCTACTTAGAATTTCACCCTTCTTGAGTGAGTTTCAATATTGACAATTTCATTCGGTTGCACTCCGTCGTCTGTCTCATCTCCATTCTCCATCTTTGCTCTGAAGATATTCACCAAGTTTTTCTTTCTTTATACATAGACTGAACACTTCTCTTTACCTGGTTCGGTCTGGCAGTTAGTATGGCAAGATCAATACTTCTGAAAAGTATGGTAGTGCTGCTTGTGCTCAACGTTATGTTTTCGCACGCTGTCTCTGCTCGATCTATCCTCAAGGAAAAAGTTTATTCAATTGCAGGCCTGAACAACCATATACCAATCGATAGTCTACTTGAAGTTGTGGAACGGTTAGCTTCGTGTTCTAACTGTGGAGCGGTTAGATCCTAATTGCTGCAAATGATAAACTAACACTGTATGGAGTGAATTGAGAAAGCTGACTTCCCTTATTGTTAAACCAATTATATCCACTATGGATTTTTCTACGTAGAAATGAAGACAATATATGATTATGCCTTATTGATTTCATGTAAGGATTGCTATTACAACAAAAAAATAGCGTCTATGAATCTAAAGAAGTTTTACAATTTGTAGAGGGTTGTTTTAATTGTAAGCCATAGAATCGAAGTCTTAGATATATATGAATTCATTGTATGCAGTTATGGAGAGAGATTTTTTTTTTGAACTGCATCTCCATAATTCAAATGTCTTTTTGTGTGATTACAAAATGGTATAAGGTATTTTCTAAATTATAGATCATTGAGGACATATTTAATTTATTGTTATGGTCATAATTAATTGACATTGTGAACATAAAATATTATAAAGTGTTTTTTAATGATCATATCAATTTATAGATGAGTTCTTTTAATTATATATTGATATTTAATGTATAACTGATTATATGAAAATATTTTTGTATATGTATTAGTGCTAATTCATTTTTCTATTGGGATCTAATTCATCTATTGATCGCAGCCATTCTTTATAAATTTCATTAAATCACCTTTCCCCATCCTTCTTGTCTATCTTTTTTTATAGATAATTTTATGAGATATCTTTCAAATGATAATGTTTGACAAAGTTTTCAAGATATATGCTTGTGTGGATTCAACGCACATATATAAATTTGAGCTCATCTTAAGGATTATTTTACATCAAATGTTGTCCACCTAGAATCTATTTTGATTTGGTAATTGATGTATTTAGATATTGGTATTATTGAAAAATCCAAGTATACCTTTGTCATTGATGATAAAGGGGTGGAGATTAGTATTTCAAAATGTATGTGGGATAGAGTCCATAAAGAATCAACACAAAGAAAAGTAGGAGAATATGTCTCAAATAGTATCACAACTTAAATAGATAGAAAATGTAGTGTTATCCATAGGGGAAGCATTTTGTTGTTTCCATCTATTAAAAAGAGGTAGATTGTTAAATATAGTGTTTTCATTTATTTTAGGGAGATTATTGATGTATGCCAAGGAGACTATTGAATTAATTTCATTTATGTAAAAGCATTTGAGGAAAAATTATGATAGAGCTTGTTAACGCTAATATCATGGATAGATATCTTGTAGAATGTCAATGTTATCATTATATGTTGCGATCTATCTTTCCTAATTGTATAGGTTATTTGATAAACCCTAGAAATTTTTGTGTTTAGTTATAGTGGTTTGTTTCTAAAAAAATGTATGTGTCTCAAGTTATCTTGTCATGGTTTTTGGTATCACAACAAAATATTATGGCTTACAATTTGGACAAAAAGTAATAATAGACATGATTAAAAATCTATTCAAGTTTTAGAGGTTGTTCTTTAGAAGATAAAAAGATAAAAGAGACAAAGTCTACATTATGCAAGTTTGGTTATTGTGCTAAAATTTCTATTGGTTACACCAGAGAAAAGAAGTTTGTGCCAACTGTAGGAAGAATGTGAGGACAAATTGAGAATAGTTGAGTTCATGATGGGAAACACATAACACATTCTTAATCATAATGCAATGTGTTATCTTTAGGACCAAGGCAACTACATGTTTCATGATTTTTGAGTTAAGTACTTCATCTTGTAGACAATGTAACTTGATTTCAAGCTAAGATGTAGAGGAAACTAGTAATCTAGAATGTATATGTGTGTGTGTAATTTCATTCAAATTTGTGGACATAGTATGATTGATATATCTATTATACAAAGAAGAACTTGGTGAATGAATATATGTTGTGAATTATGCAAATTGTGATAAAAAAATCTAGTGAGGGTATTATGAAGTAGAATAGATTATTGACATGATGCAAATTGAGTGTAAGTTCTAGATGACATTTTTTTATTTCCTATACATGTTTTTCTATTTGAGGTTGTCGTATGAGCCCAAAAAATTATGCCTTTCAAAAAAAATGGTACTTGAAAAGGAGGTCGTATGAGCCCAAACGAAGCCTTTGAAGTTGCAAAATTGAGGATTGGACAGGTACTGCTGAGAGAATCCAAAAATTCCACAAAATCTATGCACCAAAATCAGAAAATAAACATACCACTATGAAGAGCACGAAAAATTAGCCCAAATCAAAAAACATTGCACCCAAAAAGGAGCAAAATTGAGCAAGTTATGAGCCTCCAAAGTTGACCCAAAAATCCAAACTGCTCAACGAAGAGGGGTCTAAAATTTTCAAAAAATGCTGACGTTAGCAAAATACTGTGCTAAATTTGACGGTCGTCTGACAGTCAAAATGGTCGTCGCACCCCTGGACCAGGCTGACTGGGCGCTGACTGTGCGCTACTGACTGGGCAGAGATTTTCAATTGGAAAATTATTTTTCAGAATTTAAAAAAAAAATAAAAATCCAAAAATTTGTACCGTATTGCCTGAATTGGGCAAAAAAATTCTCCAACACCCAAAAATCAACTTTCGCCAAAATAGGTCGAGTTTATACTCGATGTTTATGGAAACGGCTTCTTGGACGCAATGGTGTGTTCGAAAACACTTTAGGATGCCTCCCAAATGTGTAGCACCTCAAATCCAAAAATAGAAGCCTTCCAAGATATCTCCCAAAACCAATCAATAAAACCCCAATAGCTCTCGTACCATGTGATAGTTTGCCAAGAACAAGGACACAATGAAAAGTATAAAGAGAGACAATAGAATGACAAGAACAAACTATATTCTCATGAATATAGAAATGATCAAGTGGCTTAACCAATATAATGAATATGAGCCTGCTTATATAGGCAAGGTCATATTGATATACAAGCACACAATCATGACATGTGGCTCAATGAGAAACAAGGGTAGGTAAGAAATACTAGGGGTAGGTAGAAGAAATAATATAATATTCCACATGAGGTGGATGACCCACCGAATGTGGAGTGTAACAACAAAATAAGACCACAAAAGGTGGAATTTCTCCTACAAGCTATATCCTTATGTGCACACTTCCCTAAGTGTCTCATATCCAAACTACGAAGAGATGCATTATCCTAAGTTAACTTAAGTAAAGTGTAATAATATCCATGATGAATATTTGTTTACACCAACAACCTCCTTCCAAAATAACGATCAATTTTTCTGATAAACAATACAAATTATTAAATTGAAGTCCTTATCAATATTAGTTAGAAAGTGAAATGTATACAATGGTTACTCTTGTGTGAAATCACTCCATGCAAGTGTGAATTTTTACTGTGTAGGTTTAGGTCTATAAGGGTTTCATTCTTAGATTATTTGAATCTAAGTTCCATGTTCCAATAAAAAGTAGAAATCATATAGTAAAATGTATTTTCAATATAGATATGTTTCCTTCTCATTGCTTGACCTTTCTTAAATAAATTCCATCTCAAATGAGATAACTCTTTGACTTTCCCCAACACCGCTTAAAAAATATTTCTCATTTAAAATAACTTTCTATATTTTATAATTATATTATTTCATAATTTGATTTTTTTTTCCTTATTTTATATTTTAACTTTATTTGAAACATTTCTTAAATAATATTTATGTATATTTTATATTTATCTTGATTTAATTTCAGAGAAAGAATATCATATATACAGATTATTACAACTTTTGATTTGAAATATCCCTCTTCATCATTATATTTCTTCTATTTTTCTTAGAAAAATAAAAATAAAGTAGAAGTAACTTGTTTTCTTAAACATTGAAACTATTAAGTAACAAATATGCATTACAATTACAACACATATGTAATTTAGGAAACCTTGATATGATCCAAGCCAGAGGATGCGCTTAAAATCTCATTAATGTATAATCATGTATCAACATATACATTGACACGTAAATTTTGTGACCCTATAGGAAATAATTAATGTGCCATTCATGAATCGTGTTTGAGATTTGATCAAATTGAATATACATATTCTTGATAAATACAAGAAGTTTATTAAAAAGAGGCTTTCGGTGCATTACAAAGAGGTGGATGAAGAAGAAAAAAAACAAAGAAATCTTAAGGCCCAAGGTTACGTTTCTCCCTACTCATATGACAGTTGATGATTTATGAGTTTGTTATCTTAGCGCCCGCATCTGGATGTGTGATAGTCGATGACAAAAATGTGGGGTCTGTTGAGGCAGAGTATTTCTCCCTTTATTTGCATGTGTTGAATTTTCCCACACGTAAGATGCTCATTTGACTATCCAACGGTATTTGCTGACTAATTGTAAGTCAACAACTCACCAAGATGTCATGCTACCGCATGTCTTTTTCTTAAAGAAAATGGAAGGCCAGCTTCTAAAGTACTTTTGAACAAGTTAAAATAGCTATTATGTAAATATTAAACTGTTATAATGTAATTCTACCTATCTATTTTTCCGTTTAGGCGGCTAAGTTATTATTAGTTGTATAGTTCTTTTTAGTTATCTATTGATAGTTTCAATTCTATTTTGTTTTGTTTATTCTATGTATTTCATTTTTTCTCTCTTTTTTCTTGTAGCATAGTCTTCTTTTATTTAATTTTACATACCATAATTTTTAGTTCTTTATTTTATTAGCTTATTGTTTATTTTCTAATGTGGATTGTAAGCTTATTATTGATGTTATTTTTAGTTATTATTTTATTTATTTTATTTCCCTTCTCTTGATGTTTTAGTTTAATTTATGTCTTTTTTGAATTAGGAAATGCTTTTCCATTCCTTGAAAGGTTACATCTACAGTTCATTTTTCTTATTTTTAATGTTCTTGATGATGAATCACTAGGTGTGATCTGAAACGTCTATACAAATAAGAAAACACAATTTAACCTAAAAACTTGCATTCTAATTGTATGGACTATGGAAAATTAATTATTTCTTAAAAATATATTTTCAAGTATGTGAAACTATCTATCATCATTAGAATATATGGAAAAAATAGATTGTCCTATGTCTTCATTGTGAAAAGATTTACCTCAAAGGTAAGGATTCTCTTACTCATTTGTATAAGTATTGTGTTAAGTTAAAATTAATTATTACATAATTTTGAAAGTGTGGTTTATTTAGAATAAAAATTTTTTCCTAGAATTTGACATAAAATCAAGGAATTCATGCATGCAATCAAGTAAGTCTACTTAAGTTACTCTTTTCAATTTTTGATATTTTTTTACCCTTTTGAATGTTTTGTTTAGAAAAATAATCTATGTTCCTTTTCAACCAATAATTTTAGTTCCTTATGAATATTTTCAAAATTTGTGTAGATTAACAATATCATACCGCAATTTCATAATCTATGAATATTTGACAAGGTCACAATCTAAGGATCCATTCAACCATTTCTATTTGTTGGTGTAATTAAGTAATTTTACCTTGTTTTGTTCTTTCCTAGGTCCTAATTACACTTTACTTAAGCTCATTTATGGAATTGCATAGGAGTAGTTGGAGCATCTCCACATTAGGTGGACTTGTCATGTTATTACTTTATCATATCCATCTTTTGCGGTCGTACTTTTCCAACTTTGGTGTGTTGCATGGTGTGCACCCTTGGTCTCCTTGTGTTGTGCAATGCAAGCAATGGGTTTGGGACATGGCTTAATTGCCTCTTGTGGATTCTATGTGTCCTGTGGTTGTATCGAGCATTAATAGGTTGATGTTTTGGTGCAACGACAACCGTGTTTCCAACATGGTGTGTGGTCCACCTTCAGTGGTGTTATCATGTGATCTCTTTTCCACTTTAGGTGTTATGATAGTTTTTCACTCTACTTATCATGTCATGAGACGATGACACTTGTCATTGTCTCATTCACTTACCTTGGCTATATAAACAAGGGGATCTCCCATGTATTTTTGTCTAGCATATTGCATCATTGATGAGAATATAGTTTTTTCTTGTCTCTATCATTCTCTGTTGTTATTGTGCTATTCAATAGGCCTTTAGAACATGGGTGGCTATCTCCATAGCCAATTCTTGCATGGTATTAGAGCCCATAGTGTGCATTTGATAATCCCTTTTTGGAAAGATCTTGGTACATTTGAAGGTTGGCATCTTAGGATATTTGTTGGGCAACACATTTATGAAGCATCCTAGGCCAAATTTGAGTCCACCATTGCATTCAATGGCTGTTTTTATGATTTTGAGTTTAAATTTACCTATATTTGATGAAATTTGATTTTTGAAAAAAAAAATTAGCAGCTTGAGTCGTATAGCCTAATTTGCCATTGTTATAGTGGTACAAATTTTATGTTTCTTTGCAAAAAAATAAAATTAAAAAAATTGAATAATTTAAAATATATATATAAAGTTTTTTTTGCAGAATTTTTTTTTAAACTATATTGTTTTAAAGCTAAAAAGGGGAAGTAGGTTTGGTTTTATGAGGGACACATATGCTAGATTGTGGATTGCAAACCTAATATGTTGTACTGATCTGTAATTAAGACTAAATAAAATTGTGCTTAATTTGAATTACAGATTTTTCCCAATCGCAAACAGAATTACGTGGTTATGTTTTTTAACCGTTGAAATTACAAAAGCTAAGTGTTTATGGTGAAAATGGATAACAATAATAACAATATTGAAAGGCTAAATGAATTCAACCACAAAATCCTAGCCTAACAATCAACAAAGATCCACCATAACATATGAAGATTACCTAAGACAATGCAAATCAAATGAAATCACAAAGATTATACCATCACATGTCCAATAGGGTTTTGATCTCCATTCTTCCTATCTCCATTGATCTTGCTTGATATATATTTGCTCTCAGATTTTTATATGCACAAGAGCTCAACAAAGAACGGAATGTGGTTGCAAGTAGGATCATAGTGTAGCAAGTTGCATGAAAGATCATTAGCATGAGTGATTAGGGTTTGATAATGAAGGAAGCATCTCCTTAAATAGAAGACACAATATGAAATGGAGGGATAAGATTGAGAGGTGTAAAAAGGAGGTCGTCTATGATTAGAGGGTAGGTAGAAGAAATAGTAAAATAATGAAAGGGGTAGGTAGTGTATGAATTAAGAGATGAATGACATGTGTCATGGGTAGAAAAGGTTAACGAATTAATTAAATAAATAAAGATTTATTTAATTAATAGAAGAAGTGGGATCAATTAAATAAATAACATATTTATTTAATTTAGGAAAATGATAATTTAAATAAATAAATGTATTTATTTAAATGAGAAATAAGGCTAGAAGAGGATAAATGAATTAATTAAATAAATAAAGATTTATTTAATTAATAGAAGAATTAAGCTTAGATAATTAAATAAATAAAATATTTATTTAATTAGACATGACAATTTTAGGTGTCTACACTAAGCTCACTTAATCCTTTGCACAACTTAATAATGTTAAACAATAACTTAAAGAAGAAATTTAAAATCAAACGAATAAAAGAGAATTAGTAGATAGAAAAGAGATCACGAGCTTGATAACAGAGTTCACTCAATATGAGCTACATCTTTGGGTCCGCTTCTCAATGTAGGACTGCTTTACTAATGACGCCAAGCATAAACCACCTTATTACATCATCCAAGCTTCAAACTTGCAACATCTCTCACTGTCTCCTCACACACCTAAAGATACTCGCGTACTCTTCTTCACGGGCTGGGCTTCAATTGCCTCTTAACCCAATTGCACTGGAGAGTGTTACAATTTAACAAATGCCTTTGTGCTTACAAAAATCATGAAGACTCTTATTCTCCAATTTCTTTCCAATAGAAATTCTAAATTCTTCTCACAATGAAAAATTGATTTCCTTTACAAGACAAAATCTCCCCTATTTTATACACTTTCATATTCTAATTAAGGGGTTCAACAATAATATTTTAAAATCTCCAAATAATACCCTTAATATTTTAAATATCGGGCTTATACGAATTACAAAGGGTTCCCCTTATTTCTAGCCCCCTAAATTATCATTTACAGAACGACCTTAATATGAATCTTAAATAAAGATATCAATAATAGGGGCTCGGGCTAAACATGAGCCCTTCTTTCATGGCCCAACATTGCTTATATGAGAAACTATTATGGTATCATTTCCGTTTCGAAAATATCACCTGGTGCATTGGTTGGGAGTGGTCCACGGAAATGGGAGGTTGAGGGTTCAAACCACCTGATCCCCTTTTTATTGGCTCACCAACTGATTTAGCCAACAAAACAAACATGCCCCATAATTGAAGCCGAAAGAGGCGCTTAGCTTGGTGGTAGAGCTTGAGAATAGGAAATGAGTGGTTGCAGGTTCGAATTATCAAAGAAATTTTTTTTTGGATGAACTTTCCATGAATCTCGTCTTCTAGATCCTCCCAGATCATTCCTCCCAATTGAGAAGCTTTTGGACCACCAAAAGGTCTATTTTACATAGAATTTAAGTGAGGGCATTGTTGCCTCACTTGCCCAGTATCATTTGTCCACCCTACTGGAATTCTGAACATTTGACTCATTACAAATAAGATGAAAAATGAGATAACTTTGCTGATACAATCAACTGTAATTTCACCAATATGCATTGTCGCATCCACCATCCACATAGAACTAACTAGCAGAATAGCAAACAAGATTGAATAAAATGATGCTAGAGAAAAAGTATCAACGTGCTGGATCTCCTGAATAGGAACATCATTAGAAAATGAATCATTCAAACCTTCTTTAACCACCTTCGATTGAAGGCTTAAATGTGCTTGCAACTGATCCTCACACTGTGTTTTCTGTGACACCTTATCATGATCAAAGAACATTTCATCTTCATGCTTATTATCACTAGTTGTTACAGACATAAGGGTTAATGTATTCCTTGCATTTACAATCATCTTCAAATGCGCCGTGTTTACAATAGATCTATCATTCTTCATGCGATGAGCTTTCACAATGAATTCAATTCTATCTTTAAACAAATGATACATGTTATGTTCCCTGTAGAAAATGGCATTTCTATCATACAAATAAGGACTCCCTAGAACCATCCCATAGATGTCAAGCAGAATTACATCTAACTCTACCTCATCTACAAACTTGGATGTGATTGCAAATCGGAGTTTACATTGTTTTGATACATGTAACCAGGCATTATCATGCACCCAACCCAATGGATATGGTTTAGGATGAGGTGTTGTTTTTAATCCCAATTGCTTAACAACTTGTTCAGAGATTAAGTTCACTTGCGATCCACTATCTATGAGTGTATCAATTTTAGTTTGTTTTGCAATAGCCCTTATATGAAACAATTCATTCCTTTTACTTTCAACAGAGACCTCATTACACTTCATAGAGGAAGTATGGGAACTAGAATTAGCAACAGGAACAATACCTTTTATACCCACAACTGTTATCTTGGATTCATCACCAGATTCTGAACCAAGGTCTTGCACGATAGCTGTGGTCTTTTGCTTACCCGTTTGATTCTTGAACCACTTGGGTTTCTGATCAGGATGCAGTTTCCAACATTTTGCATCTTCATGCCCTTCCCTTTTGCAGTGTGAGCAATAAGGCTTCTCCTCCTCTTTCTTCACAGAAACTGTTTGTTGTATTTTCTCCTTCCCTTTCTTTCTCCCTTTATGTAAATTGGATTCCATGAAAAGATTATCATGGCTATTCCTTGAGCCTATTTCAAGATGAATGGCTTGCACACTAACTTCATCAAGGTTAGTTTGATTAAACATAAGTATTGTATGTCTCAAATTCTCATGCAATCCACCTATATACTTTAACAAAGTTTCTTGCGTGTATAAAGGAACACCCAAAATTAAAGCTCTTTTTCTAAACTCCTGTGTATATTCCTGCACACTTTGTCCTTTCTCTTGCCTTAATGATTGCCAATTCCTTACTGCTTTTTGCATGTGACCTAATGGATAAAATTGTTTCTTAAGGGTAATTGTAAACTCAAACAAACAAGAAATTATTTTACCATATCGGTTAAGATCTTCGTTAGTCCTGCTCTCCCACCAGATTAAGGCTGTGCCTCCCAGGCAAAGAGTGGCTAACTAGATCTTTGAAGCATCATCAGTAAACTTCTAAATCCTGCAATAAACTTCAACTTGTTTTATCCAATTATTATAGGTTGCTAATTCAAATTTAACATCAAGCTTTAACAAAGGTGAATTAGACTCGGACTGTACAGGTTGTTTTTTCTTGGGGGAAGAAGTAGAAGAAGAAGATGAAGAGGATGAAGAAGAAGAAGATGAAGAAGATGGGGATTGAGGTTCAAGAGGGTCACTACCACCTCCTACTCCTTTTTCTTTGACATCTTTCGAAGGGGATTCACCTTCCTTCTTCTTCTTTTTGTCTTTTCTTTCCTTTTTCTTCTGCCTATCCTTGTACAACTCTTCCACCATCATCTTCATGTCTAGGAATGCTTTACGATATTTTTCTTCATTCTCAAAGGGTTCAGGATTAACATGTTTTCCTTCTTTTGATTGTGCCATGGTTGATCTTCAAGTAACTCGCCTCGATCCGATCTCTGGATTAAATTGTTCAAGTGCACCTTCTCCTTGCTTTAATTTCAACCTGGTTAACATCCACGACTTGCAACTTTTTTTGTTAAACTGCTCTGATGCCACTGGATCTGTAATTAAGGCTAAATAAAATTGTGCTTAATTTGAATTACAGATTTTTCCCAATCACAAACAGAATTACATGGTTATGTTTTTTAACCATTGAAATTACAAAAGCTAAGCTCACTTAATCCTTTGCACAACTTAATAATGTTAAACAATCACTTAAAGAAGAAATTGAAAATCAAACCAATAAAAGAGAATTAGTAGATAGAAAAGAGATCATGAGCTTGATAACAGAGTTCACTCAATATGAGCTACGTCTCCGAGTCCGCTTCTCAATATAGGATTGCTTTATTGATGACGCCAAGCATAAACCACCTTATTACATCATCCAAGCTTCAAACTTGCAACATCTCTCACTGTTTCCTCACACAACTAAAGATACTCGCGTACTCTTCTTCACGGGCTAGGCTTCAATTGCCTCTTAACCCAATTGCACTAGAGAGTATTACAATTTAACAAATGCCTTTGTGCTTACAAAAATCAAGAAGACTCTCGTTCTCCAATTTCTTTCCAAGAGAAATTCTAAATTCTTCTCACAATGAAAAATTGATTGCCTTTACAAGACAAAATCTCCCCTATTTTAAACACTTTCATATTCTAATTAAGGGGTTAAACAATAATATTTTCAAATCTCTGAATAATACCCTTAATATTTTAAATATCGGGCTTATACGAATTACAAAGGGCTCCCCTTATTTTTAGCCCCCTAAATTATCGTTTACAGAATGACCTTAAAATGAATCTTAAATAAAGATATCAATAATAGGGGCTCGGGCTACACATGAGCCCTTCTTTCACGACCCAACATTGCTTATATGAGAAACTATTATGGTATCATTTCCATTTCAAAAATATCTCCTGGTGCATTGGTTGGGAGTGTTCCACGGAAATGGGAGGTTGAGGGTTTAAACCACCTGATCCCCTTTTTATTGGATCACCAACCGTTTTAGCCAACAAAACAAACACGCCCCATAATTGAAGCCGAAAGAGGTGCTTAGCTTGGTGGTAGAGTTTGAGAATAGGAAATGAGTGGTTGCAGGTTCGAATTATCAAACCAATTTTTTCTTGGATGAACTTTCCATGAATCTCGTCTTCTAGATCCTCCCAGATCATTCCTCCCAACTGAGAAGCTTTTGGACCACCAAAAGGTTTGTTTTACATAGAATTTAAGTGAGGGCATTGTTGCCCCACTTGCCCAGTATCATTTGTCCACCCTACTAGAATTCTGAACATTTGACTCATCACAAATAAGATGAAAAATGAGATAACTTTGCTGATACAATCAACTGTAATTTCACCAATATTCATTGTCGCATCCACCATCCACATAGAACTAACTAGCAGAATAGCAAACAAGATTGAATAAAATGATGCCAGAGAAAAAGTATCAACGTGCTGGCTCTCCTGAACAGGAACATCATTAGAAATTGAATCATTCAAACCTTCTTTAACCACCTTCAATTGAAGGCTTAAATGTGCTTGCAACTGATCCTCACATTGTGTTTTCTGTGACACCTTATCATGATCAAAGAACATTTCATCTTAATGCTTATTATCACTAGTTGTAACAGACATAAGGGTTAATGTATTCCTTGCATTTACAATCATCTTCAAATGCGTTGTGTTTACAATAGATCTATCATTCTTCATGCGATGAGCTTTCACAATGAATTCAATTCTATCTTTAAACAAATGATACCTGTTATGTTCCCTGTAGAAAATGGCCTTTCTATCATACAAATAAGGACTGCCTAGAACCATGCCACAGATGTCAAGCGGAATTACATCTAACTCTACCTCATCTACAAACTTGGATGTGATTGCAAATCGGAGTTTACATTGTTTTGATAAATGTAACCGAGCATTATCATGCACCCAACCCAATGGATATGGTTTAGGATGAGGTGTTGTTTTTAATCCCAATTTCTTAACAACTTGTTCAGAGATTAAGTTCACTTGCGATCCACTATCTATGAGTGTATCAATTTTAGTTTGTTTTGCAATAGCCCTTATATGAAACAATTCATTCCTTTTACTTTCAACAGAGACCTCATTACACTTCATAGAGGAAGTATGGGAACTAGAATTAGCAATAGGAACAATACCTTTTATACCCACAACTGTTATCTTGGATAAATCACCAGATTCTGAACCAAGGTCTTGTACGATAGCTGTGGTCTTTTGCTTACGCTTTTGATTCTTGAACCACTTGGGTTTCTGATCAGGATGCAGTTTCCAACATTTTGCATCTTCATGCCCTTCCCTTTTGCAGTGTGAGCAATAAGGCTTCTCCTCCTCTTTCTTCACAGAAACTGCTCGTTGCATTTTTCTCCTTCCCTTTCTTGCTCCCTTTGTGTAAATTGGATTCCATGAAAAGATTATCATGGCTATTCCTTGAGCCCGTTTCAAGATGAATGGCTTGCACACTAACTTCATCAAGGTTAGTTGGATTAAACATAACTATTGTATGTCTCAAATTCTCATGCAATTCACCTATATAATTTAACAAAGTTTCTTGCGTGTATAAAGGAACACCCAAAATTAAAGCTCTTTTTCTAAACTCCTGTGTATATTCCTACACACTTTGTCCTTTCTCTTGCCTTAATGATTGATAATTCATTACTGCTTTTTGCATGTGACCTAATGGATAAAATTGTTTCTTAAGTGCAGTTGTAAACTCAAACCAAGAAGAAATTATTTTACCATATCGGCTAAGATCTTCCTGAGTTCTGCTCTCCCACCAGATTAAGGCTATGCCTCCCAGGCAAAGAGTGGCTAACTGGATCTTTGAAGCATCATCAGTAAACTTCTGAATCCTGCAATAAACTTCAACTTGTTTTATCCAATTATCAAGTTTTTCTGCATCCACTTCTCCATTATAGGTTGGTAATTCAAATTTAACATCAAGCTTTAACAAAGGTGAATTAGACTCGGACTGTACAGGTTGTTTTTTCTTGGGGGCAGAAGTAGAAGAAGAAGATGAAGAGGATGAAGAAGAAGAAGATGAAGAAGACGGGGATGGAGGTTCAGGAGGGTCACTACCACCTCCTACTCCTTTTTCTTTGACGTCTTTCGAAGGGGATTCACCTTCCTTCTTCTTCTTTTTGTCTTCTCTTTCCTTTTTCTTCTGCCTATACTTGTACAGCTCTTCCACCATCATCTTCATGTCTAGGAATGCTTTACGATATTGTTCTTCATTCTCAAAGAGTTCAGGATTAACATGTTTTCCTTCTTCTGATTGTGCCATGGTTGATGTTCAAGTAACTCGCCTCGATCCGATCTCCGGATTAAATTCTTGAAGTGCACCTTCTCCTTGCTTTAATTTCAACCTGGTTAACATCGACCACATGCAATTTTTTTTGTTAAACTGCTCTGATACCACTTGATCTGTAATTAAGGCTAAATAAAATTGTGCTTAATTTGAATTACAGATTTTTCCCAATCGCAAACAGAATTACGTGGTTATGTTATTTAACCATTGAAATTACAAAAGCTAAGCTCACTTAATCCTTTGCACAACTTAATAATGTTAAACAATAACTTAAAGAAGAAATTGAAAATCAAATGAATAAAAGAGAATTAGTAGATAGAAAAGAGATCACGAGCTTGATAACGGAGTTCACTCAATATGAGCTACGTCTTCGGTTCCGCTTCTCAATGTAGGACTGCTTTATTGATGACGCCAAGCATAAACCACCTTATTACATCATCCAAGCTTCAAACTTGCAACATCTCTCACTGTCTCCTCACACAACTAAAGATACTCATGTACTCTTCTTCACGGGCTCGGCTTCAATTGCCTCTTAACCCAATTGCACTGGAGAGTATTACAATTTAACAAATGCCTTTGTGCTTACAAAAATCATGAAGACTCTTGTTCTCCAATTTCTTTCCAAGAGAAATTCTAAATTCTTCTCACAATGAAAAATTGATTGCCTTTACAAGACAAAATCTCCCCTATTTTATACACTTTCATATTCTAATTAAGGGGGTAAACAATAATATTTTCAAATCTACAAATAATACCCTTAATATTTTAAATATCGGGCTTATACGAATTACAAAGGGCTCCCCTTATTTCTAGCCCCGTAAATTATCGATTACAGAACGACCTTAATATGAATCTTAAATAAAGATATCAATAATAGGGGCTCGGGCTAAAGATGAGCCCTTCTTTCACAGCCCAACATTGCTTATATGAGAAACTACTATGGTATCATTTTCGTTTCGAAAATATCACCTAGTGCATTGGTTGGGAGTGTTCCACGGAAATGGGAGGTTGAGGGTTGAAACCACCTAATCCCCTTTTTATTGGATCACCAACTGATTTAGCCAACAAAACAAACACGCCCAATAATTGAAGCCGAAAGAGGCGCTTAGCTTGGTGGTAGAGCTTGAGAATAGGAAATGAGTGGTTGCAGGTTCAAATTATCAAAGCAATTTTTTTTTGGATGAACTTTCCATGAATCTCGTCTTCTAGATCCTCCCAGATCATTCCTCCCAATTGAGAAGCTTTTGGACCACGAAAAGGTCTGTTTTACATAGAATTTAAGTGAGGGCATTGTTGCCACACTTGCCCAATATCATTTGTCCACCCTACTGGAATTCTGAACATTTGACTCATCACAAATAAGATGAAAAATGAGATAACTTTGCTGATACAATCAACTGTAATTTCACCAATATTCATTGTCGCATCCACCATCAACATAGAACTAACTAGTAGAATAGCAAACAAGATTGAATAAAATGATGCCAGAGAAAAAGTATCAACGTGCTGGATCTCCTGAACAGGAACATCATCAGAAAATGAATCATTCAAACCTTCTTTAACCACCTTCAATTGAAGGCTTAAATGTGCTTGCAACTGATCCTCACACTGTGTTTTCTATGACACCTTATCATGATCAAAGAACATTTCATCTTAATGCTTATTATCACTAGTTGTTACAGACATAAGGGTTAATGTATTCCTTGCATTTACAATCATCTTCAAATGCCCTGTGTTTACAATAGATCTATCATTCTTCATGCGATGAGCTTTCACAATGAATTCAATTCTATCTTTAAACAAATGATACCTGTTATGTTCCCTATAGAAAATGGCTTTTCTATCATACAAATAAGGACTGCCTAGAACCATCCCACAGATGTCAAGCGGAATTACATCTAACTCTACCTCATCTACAAACTTGGATGTGATTGCAAATCGGAGTTTACATTGTTTTGATACATGTAACCGAGCATTATCATGCACCCAACCCAATGGATATGGTTTAGGATGAGGTGTTGTTTTTAATCCCAATTGCTTAACAACTTGTTCAGAGATTAAGTTCACTTGTGATCCACTGTCTATGAGTGTATCAATTTTAGTTTATTTTGCAATAGCCCTTATATGAAACAATTCATTCCTTTTACTTTCAACAGAGACCTCATTACAGTTCATAGAGGAAGTATGGGAACTAGAATTAGCAACAGGAACAATACCTTTTATACCCACAACTGTTATCTTGGATTCATCACCAGATTCTGAACCAAGTTCTTGCACGATAGCTGTGGTCTTTTGCTTACCCTTTTGATTCTTGAACCACTTGGGTTTCTGATCAGGATGCAGTTTCCAACATTTTGCATCTTCATGCCCTTCCCTTTTGCAGTGTGAGCAATACGGCTTCTCCTCCTCTTTCTTCACAGAAACTGTTCGTTGCATTTTTCTCCTTCCCTTTCTTGCTCCCTTTGTGTAAATTGGATTCCATGAAAAGATTATCATGGCTATTCCTTGAGCCTGTTTCAAGATGAATGGCTTGCACACTAACTTCATCAAGGTTAGTTGGATTAAACATAAGTATTGTATGTCTCAAATTCTCATGCAATCCACCTATATACTTTAACAAAGTTTCTTGCGTGTATAAAGGAACACCCAAAATTAAAGCTCTTTTTCTAAACTCCTGTGTATATTCCTGCACACTTTGTCCTTTCTCTTGCCTTAATGATTGCCAATTTATTACTTCTTTTTGCATGTGACCTAATGGATAAAATTGTTTCTTAAGTTTAGTTGTAAACTGAAACCAAGAAGAAATTATTTTACCATATCGGCTAAGATCTTCCTGAGTTCTCCTCTCCCACCAGATTAAGGCTGTGCCTCCCAGGCAAAGAGTGGCTAACTAGATCTTTGAAGCATCATCAATAAACTTCTGAATACTACAATAAACTTCAAGTGTTTTATCCAATTATCCAGTTTTTCTACATCCACTTCTCCATTATAGGTTGGTAATTCAAATTTAACATAAAGCTTTAACAAAGATGAATTAGACTCGGACTGTACAGGTTGATTTTTCTTGGGGGCAGAAGTAGAAGAAGAAGATGAAGAGGATGAAGAAGAAGAAGACGAAGAAGACGGGGATGGAGGTTCAGGAGGGTCACTACCACCTCCTACTCCTTTTTCTTTGACGTCTTTCGAAGGGGATTCACCTTCCTTCTTCTTCTTTTTGTCTTCTCTTTCCTTTTTCTTCTGCCTATACTTGTACAACTCTTCCACCATCATCTTCATGTCTAGGAATGCTTTACGATATTGTTCTTCATTCTCAAAGAGTACAGGATTAACATGTTTTCCTTCTTCTGATTGTGCCATGGTTGATCTTCAAGTAACTCGCCTCGATCCGATCTCCGGATTAAATTCTTCAAGTGCACCTTCTCCTTGCTTTAATTTCAACCTGGTTAACATCCACCACTTGCAATTTTTTTTGTTAAACTTCTCTGATACCACTTGATCTGTAATTAAGGCTAAATAAAATTGTGCTTAATTTGAATTACAGATTTTTCCCAATCGCAAATAGAATTACGTGGTTATGTTTTTTAACCATTGAAATTACAAAATCTAAGCTCACTTAATCGTCTGGACAACTTAATAATGTTAAACAATAACTTAAAGAAGAAATTGAAAATCAAACCAATAAAAGAGAATTAGTAGATAGAAAAGAGATCACGAGCTTGATAATGGAGTTCACTCAATATGAGCTACGTCTCTGGGTCCGCTTCTCAATAAAGGACTGCTTTATTGATGACGCCAAGCATAAACCACCTTATTACATCATCCAAGCTTCAAACTTGCAACATCTCTCACTGTCTCCTCACACACCAAAAGATACTCGCGTACTCTTCTTCTTGGGCTAGGCTTCAATTGCCTCTTAACCCAATTGCACTGGAGAGTATTACAATTTAACAAATGCCTTTGTGCTTACAAAAATCATGAAGACTCTTGTTCTCCAATTTCTTTCCAAGATAAATTCTAAATTCTTCTCACAATGAAAAATTGATTGCCTTTACAAGACAAAATCTCCCCTATTTTATAGACTTTCATATTCTAATTAAGGGGTTAAACAATAATATTTTCAAATCTCCAAATAATACCCTTAATATTTTAAATATCAAGCTTATACGAATTACAAAGGGATCCCCTTATTTCTAGCCCCCTAAATTATCATTTAAAGAACGAACTTAATATGAATCTTAAATAAAGATATCAATAATACGGGCTCGGGCTAAAGATGAGCCCTTCTTTCACAGCCCAACATTGCTTATATGAGAAACTATTATGGTATCATTTTCATTTCGAAAATATCACCTGGTGCATTGGTTGGGAGTGTTCCACGGAAATGGGAGGTTGAGGGTTCAAACCACCTGATCCCCTTTTTATTGGATCACCAACCGATTTAGCCAACAAAACAAACACGCCCCATAATTGAAGCCGAAAGAGGCGCTTAGCTTGGTGGTAGAGCTTGAGAATAGGAAATGAGTGGTTGCAGGTTCAAATTATCAAAGCAATTTTTTTTTGGATGAACTTTCCATGAATCTCGTCTTCTAGATCCTCCCAGATCATTCCTCCCAATTGAGAAGCTTTTGGACCACCAAAAGGTCTATTTTAAATAGAATTTAAGTGAGGGCATTGTTGCCTCACTTGCCCAATATCATTTGTCTACCCTACTGGAATTCTGAACATTTGACTCATCACAAATAAGATGAAAAATGAGATAACTTTGCTAATACAATCAACTGTAATTTCACCAATATTCATTGTCGCATCCACCATCCACATAGAACGAACTAGCAGAATAGCAAACAAGATTGAATAAAATGATGCCAAAGAAAAAGTATCAACGTGTTGGATCTCCTGAATAGGAACATCATTAGAAAATGAATCATTCAAACCTTCTTTAACCACCTTCAATTGAAGGCTTAAATGTGCTTGCAACTGATCCTCACACCATGTTTTCTATGACACCTTATCATGATCAAAGAACATTTTATCTTAATGGTTATTATCACTAGTTGTTACAGACATAAGGGTTAATGTATTCCTTGCATTTACAATCATATTCAAATGCGCTGTGTTTATAATAGATCTATCATTCTTCATCCGATGAGCTTTCACAATGAATTCAATTCTATCTTTAAACAAATGATACCTGTTATGTTCCCTGTAGAAAATGGCCTTTCTATCATACAAATAAGCACTGCCTAGAACCATCCCACAGATGTCAAGTGGAATTACATCTAACTCTACCTCATCTACAAACTTGGATGTGATTGCAAATCGGAGTTTACATTGTTTTGATGCATGTAACCGAGCATTATCATGCACCCAACCCAATGTATATGGTTTAGGATGAGGTGTTGTTTTTAATCCCAATTACTTAATAACTTGTTCAGAGATTAAGTTCACTTGCGATCAACTATCTATGAGTGTATCAATTTTAGTTTATTTTGCAATAGCCCTTATATGAAACAATTCATTCCGTTTACTTTCAACAGAGACCTCATTACACTTCATAGAGGAAGTATGGGAACTAAAATTAGCAACAGGAACAATACCTTTTATACCCACAACTGTTATCTTGGATTCATCACCAGATTCTGAACCAAGGTCTTGCACGATAGCTGTGGTCTTTTGCTTACCCTTTTGATTCTTGAACCACTTGGGTTTCTGATCAGGATGCAGTTTCCAACATTTTGCATCTTCATGCCCTTCCCTTTTGCAGTGTGAGCAATAAGCCTTCTCCTCCTCTTTCTTCACAGAAACTGTTGGTTGCATTTTTCTCCTTCCCTTTCTTGCTCCCTTTGTGTAAATTGGATTCCATGAAAAGATTATCATGGCTATTCCTTGAGCCCGTTTCAAGATGAATAGCTTGCACACTAACTTCATCAAGGTTAGTTGGATTAAACATAAGTATTGTATGTCTCAAATTCTCATGCAATTCACCTATATAATTTAACAAAGCTTCTTGCGTGTATAAAGGAACACCCAAAATTAAAGCTCTTTTTCTAAACTCCTGTGTATATTCCTGCACACTTTGTCCTTTCTCTTGCCTTAATGATTGCCAATTCTTTTTGTCTTTTCTTTCCTTTTTCTTCTGCCTATCCTTGTACAACTCTTCCACCATCATCTTCATGTCTAGGAATGCTTTACAATATTGTTCTTCATTCTCAAAGAGTTCAGGAGTAACATGTTGTCCTTCTTCTGATTGTGCCATGGTTGATCTTCAAGTAACTCGCCTCGATCCGATCTCCGGATTAAATTCTTCAAGTGCACCTTCTCCTTGCTTTAATTTCAACCTAGTTAACATCCACCACTTGCAATTTTTTTTGTTAAACTACTCTGATACCACTTGATCTGTAATTAAGGCTAAATAAAATTGTGCTTAATTTGAATTATAGATTTTTCCCAATTGCAAATAGAATTATGTGGTTATGTTTTTTAACCATTGAAATTACAAAAGCTAAGCTCACTTAATCCTTTGCACAACTTAATAATGTTAAACAATAACATAAAGAAGAAATTGAAAATCAAACCAATAAAAGAGAATTAGTAGATAGAAAAGAGATCACGAGCTTGATAATGGAGTTCACTCAATATGAGCTACGTCTCTGGGTCCGCTTCTCAATGTAGGACTGCTTTATTGATGACGCCAAGCATAAACCACCTTATTACATCATCCAAGCTTCAAACTTGCAACATCTCTCACTGTCTCCTCACACAACTAAAGATACTCGTGTACTCTTCTTCACAGGCTAGGCTTCAATTGCCTCTTAACCTAATTGCAGTGGAGAGTATTACAATTTAACAAATGCCTTTGTGCTTACAAAAATCATGAAGACTCTTGTTCTCCAATTTCTTTCCAAGAGAAATTCTAAATTCTTCTCACAATGAAAAATTGATTGCCTTTACAAGACAAAATCTCCCCTATTTTATACACTTTCATATTCTAATTAAGGGGGTAAACAATAATATTTTCAAATCTCCAAATAATACCCTTAATATTTTAAATATCGGGCTTATACGAATTACAAAGGGCTCCCCTTATTTCTAGCCCCCTAAATTATCATTTACAGAGAGACCTTAATATGAATCTTCAATAAAGATATCAATAATAGGGGCTCGGGTTACAGACGAGCCCTTCTTTCAGGGCCCAACATTGCTTATATGAGAACCTATTATGGTATCATTTCCATTTCGAAAATATCACCTGGTGCATTGGTTGGGAGTGTTCCACGGAAATGGGAGGTTGAGGGTTCAAACCACCTGATCCCCTTTTTATTGGATCACCAACTGATTTAGGCAACAAAACAAACATGCCCCATAATAGAAGCCGAAATTGGTGCTTAGCTTGGTGGTAGAGCTTGAGAATAGGAAATGAGTGGTTGCAGGTTCGAATTATCGAAGCAATTTTTTTTTCGATGAACTTTCCATGAATCTCGTCTTCTAGATTGTCCCAGATCATTCCTCCCAATTGAGAAGCTTTTGGACCACCAAAAGGTTTGTTTTACATAGAATTTAAGTGAGGGCATTGTTGCCTCACTTGCCCAGTATCATTTGTCCACCCTACTGGAATTCTGAACATTTGACTCCTCACAAATAAGATGAAAAATGAGATAACTTTGCTGATACAATCAACTGTAATTTCACCAATATTCATTGTCGCATCCACCATCCACATAGAACTAGCTAGCAGAATAGCAAACAAGATTGAATAAAATGATTCCAGAGAAAAAGTATCAACGTGCTGGATCTCCTGAACAGGAACATCATTAGAAAATGAATCATTCAAACCTTCTTTAACCACCTTCAATTGAAGGCTTAAATGTGCTTGCAACTGATCCTCACACTGTGTTTTCTGTGACACCTTATCATGATCAAAGAACATTTCATCTTAATTCTTATTATCACTAGTTGTTACAGACATAAGGGTTAATGTATTCCTTGCATTTACAATCATCTTCAAATGTCCTATGTTTACAATAGATCTATCATTCTTCATGCGATGAGCTTTCGATGTCAAGCGGAATTACATCTAACTCTACCTCATCTACAAACTTGGATGTGATTGCAAATCGGAGTTTACATTGTTTTGATACATGTAACCGAGCATTATCATGCACCCAACCCAATGGATATGGTTTAGGATGAGGTGTTGTTTTTAATCCCAATTGCTTAACAACTTGTTCAGAGATTAAGTTCACTTGTGATCCACTATCTATGAGTGTATCAATTTTAGTTTGTTTTGCAATAGCCCTTATATGAAACAATTCATTCCTTTTACTTTCAACAGAGACCTCATTACACTTCATAGAGGAAGTATGGGAACTAGAATTAGCAACACGAACAATACCTTTTATACCCACAACTGTTATCTTGGTTTCATCACCAGATTCTGAACCAAGGTCTTGCACGATAGCTGTGGTCTTTTGCTTACCCTTTTGATTCTTGAACCACTTGGGTTTCTGATCAGGATGCAGTTTCCAACATTTTGCATCTTCATGCCCTTCCCTTTTGCAGTGTGAGCAATAAGGCTTCTCCTCCTCTTTCTTCACAGAAACTGTTCGTTGCTTTTTTCTCCTTCCCTTTCTTGCTCCCTTTGTGTAAATTGGATTCCATGAAAAGATTATCATGGCTATTCCTTGAGCCTATTTCAAGATGAATGGCTTGCACACTAACTTCATCAAGGTTAGTTGGATTAAACATAAGTATTGTATGTCTCAAATTCTCATGCAATCCACCTATATACTTTAACAAAGTTTCTTGCGTGTATAAAGGAACACCCAAAATTAAAGCTCTTTTTCTAAACTCCTGTGTATATTCCTACACACTTTGTCCTTTCTCTTGCCTTATTGATTGCCAATTCATTACTGCTTTTTGCATGTGACCTAATGGATAAAATTGTTTCTTAAGTGTAGTTGTAAACTCAAACCAAGAAGAAATTATTTTACCATATCGGCTAAGATCTTCCTGAGTTCTGCTCTCGCACTAGATTAAGGCTGTGCCTCCCAGGCAAAGAGTGGCTAACTGGATCTTTGAAGCATCATCAGTAAACTTCTGAATCCTGCAATAAACTTCAACTTGTTTTATCCAATTATCAAGTTTTTCTGCATCCACTTCTCCATTATAGGTTGGTAATTCAAATTTAACATCAAGCTTTAACAAAGGTGAATTAGACTCGGACTGTACAGGTTGTTTTTTCTTGGGGGCAGAAGTAGAAGAAGAAGATGAAGAGGATGAAGAAGAAGAAGATGAAGAAGACAGGGATGGAGGTTCAGTAGGGTCACTACCACCTCCTACTCCTTTTTCTTTGACGTCTTTCGAAGGGGATTCACCTTCCTTCTTCTTCTTTTTGTCTTCTCTTTCCTTTTTCTTCTGCCTATACCTGTACAACTCTTCCACCATCATCTTCATGTCTAGGAATGCTTTACGATATTGTTCTTCATTCTCAAAGAGTTCAGGATTAACATGTTTTCCTTCTTCTGATTGTGCCATGGTTGATCTTCAAGTAACACGCCTCGATCCGATCTCTGGATTAAATTCTTCAAGTGCACCTTCTCCTTGCTTTAATTTCAACCTGGTTAACATCCACCACTTGCAATTTTTTTTGTTAAACTGCTCTGATACCACTTGATCTGTAATTAAGGCTAAATAAAATTGTGCTTAATTTGAATTACAGATTTTTCCCAATCGCAAACAGAATTACGTGGTTATGTTTTTTAACCATTGAAATTACAAAAGCTAAGCTCACTTAATCGTTTGCACAACTTAATAATGTTAAACAATAACTTAAAGAAGAAATTGAAAATCAAACCAATAAAAGAGAATTAGTAGATAGAAAAGAGATCACGAGCTTGATAATGGAGTTCACTCAATATGAGCTACATCTCCGGGTCCGCTTCTCAATGTAGGACTGCTTTATTGCTGACGCCAAGCATAAACCACCTTATTACATCATCCAAGCTTCAAACTTGCAACATCTCTCACTATCTCCTCACACACCTAAAGATACTCGCGTACTCTTCTTCACGGGCTAGGCTTCAATTGCCTCTTAACCCAATTGCACTGGAGAGTATTACAATTTAACAAATGCCTTTATGTTTACAAAAATCATGAAGACTCTTGTTCTCCAATTTCTTTCCAAGAGAAATTCTAAATTCTTCTCACAATGAAAAATTGATTGGCTTTACAAGACAAAATCTCCCCTATTTTATACACTTTTATATTCTAATTAAGGGGTTAAACAATAATATTTTCAAATCTCCAAATAATACCCTTAATATTTTAAATATCAAGCTTATACGAATTACAAAGGGCTCCCCTTATTTTTAGCCCTCTAAATTATCATTTACAGAACGACCTTAATATGAATCTTAAATAAAGATATCAATAATAGGGGCTCGGGCTAAAGATGAGCCCTTCTTTCACGGCCCAACATTGCTTATATGAGAAACTATTATGGTATCATTTTGGTTTTGAAAATATCACCTGGTGCATTGGTTGGGAGTGTTCCACGGAAATGGGAGGTTGAGGGTTCAAACCACCTGATCCCGTTTTTATTGGATCACCAACCGATTTAGCCAACAAAACAAACACGCCCCATAATTGAAGCTGAAAGAGGCGCTTAGCTTGGTGGTAGAGCATGAGAATAGGAAATGAGTGTTTGCATGTTCGAATTATCAAAGCAATTTTTTTTTGGATGAACTTTCCATGAATCTCGTCTTCTAGATCCTCCCAGATCATTCCTCCCAATTGAGAAGCTTTTGGACCACCAAAAGGTCTGTTTTACATAGAATTTAAGTGAGGGCATTGTTGCCTCACTTGCCCAGTATCATTTGTTTACCCTACTGGAATTTTCAACATTTGACTCATCACAAATAAGATGAAAAATGAGATAACTTTGCTGATACAATCAACTGTAATTTCACCAATATTCATTGTCGCATCCACAATCCACATAGAACTAACTAGCAGAATAGCAAACAAGATTGAATAAAATGATTCCATAGAAAAAGTATCAACGTGCTGGATCTCCTGAACAGGAACATCATTAGAAAATGAATCATTCAAACCTTCTTTACCCACCTTTGATTGAAGGCTTAAATGTGCTTGCAACTGATCGTCACACTGTGTTTTCTGTGACACTTTATCATGATCAAAGAACATTTCATCTTCATGCTTATTATCACTAGTTGTTATAGACATAAGGGTTAATGTATTCCTTGCATTTACAATCATCTTCAAATGTCCTATGTTTACAATAGATCTATCATTCTTCATGCGATGAGCTTTCGATGTCAAGCGGAATTACATCTAACTCTACCTGATCTACAAACTTGGATGTGATTGCAAATCGGTTTTTACATTGTTTTGATACATGTAACCGAGCATTATCATGCACCCAACCCAATGGATATGGTTTAGGATGAGGTGTTGTTTTTAATCCCAATTGCTTAACAACTTGTTCAGAGATTAAGTTCACTTGCGATCCACTATCTATGAGTGTATCAATTTTAGTTTGTTTTGCAATATCCCTTATATGAAACAATTCAATCCTTTTACTTTCAACAGAAACCTCATTACACTTCATAGAGGAAGTATGGGAACTAGAATTAGCAATAGGAACAATACCTTTTATACCCACAACTGTTATCTTGGATTCATCACCAGATTCTGAACCAAGGTCTTGCACGATAGCTGTGGTCTTTTGGTTACCCTTTTGATTCTTGGACCACTTGGGTTTTTGATCAGGATGCAGTTTCCAACATTTTGCATCTTCATGCCGTTCCCTTTTGTAGTGTGAGCAATAAGGCTTCTCCTCCTCTTTCTTCACAGAAACTATTCGTTGCATTTTTCTCCTTCCCTTTCTTGCTCCCTTTGTGTAAATTGGTTTCCATGAAAAGATTATCATGGCTATTCCTTGAGCCTGTTTCAAGATGAATGGCTTGCACACTAACTTCATCAAGGTTAGTTGGATTAAACATAAGTATTCTATGTCTCAAATTCTCATGCAATCCACCTATATACTTTAACAAAGTTTCTTGCGTGTATAAAGGAACACCCAATATTAAAGCTCTTTTTCTAAACTCCTGTGTATATTCCTGCACACTTTGTCCTTTCTCTTGCCTTAATGATTGCCAATTCATTACTGCTTTTTGCATGTGACCTAATTGATAAAATTGTTTCTTAAGTGTAGTTGTAAACTCAAACCAAGAAGAAATTATTTTACCATATCGGCTAAGATCTTCCTGAGTTCTGCTCTCCCACTAGATTAAGGCTGTGCCTCCCAGGCAAAGAGTGGCTAGCTGGATCTTTGAAGCATCATCAGTAAACTTCTGAATCCTACAATAAACTTCAACTTGTTTTATCCAATTATCGAGTTTTTCTACATCCACTTCTCCATTATAGGTTGGTAATTCAAATTTAACATCAAGCTTTAACAAAGGTGAATTAGACTCGGACTGTACAGGTTGTTTTTTCTTGGGGGAAGAAGTAGAAGAAGAAGGTGAAGAGGATGAAGAAGAAGAAGATGAAGAAGATGGGGATGGAGGTTCAGGAGGGTCACTACCACCTCCTACTCCTTTTTCTTTGACGTCTTTCGAAGGGGATTCACCTTCCTTCTTCTTCTTTTTGTCTTTTCTTTCCTTTTTCTTCTGCCTATCCTTGTACAACTCTTCCACCATCATCTTCATGTCTAGGAATGCTTTACGATATTGTTCTTCATTCTCAAAGAGTTCAGGATTAACATGTTGTCCTTCTTCTGATTGTGCCATGGTTGATCTTCAAGTAACTCGCCTCTATCCGATCTCCGGATTAAATTCTTCAAGTGCACCTTCTCCTTGCTTTAATTTCAACCTAGTTAACATCCACCACTTGCAATTTTTTTTGTTAAACTACTCTGATACCACTTGATCTGTAATTAAGGCTAAATAAAATTGTGCTTAATTTGAATTACAGATTTTTCCCAATCGCAAACAGAATTACGTGGTTATGTTTTTTAACCATTGAAATTACAAAAGCTAAGCTCACTTAATCCTTTGCACAACTTAATAATGTTAAACAATAACTTAAAGAAGAAATTGAAAATCAAACCAATAAAAGAGAATTAGTAGATAGAAAAGAGATCACGAGCTTGATAATGGAGTTCACTCAATATGAGCTACGTCTCCGGGTCCGCTTCTCAATGTAGGACTGCTTTATTGATGACGCCAAGCATAAACCACCTTATTACATCATCCAAGCTTCAAAATTGCAACATCTCACTATCTCCTCACACACCTAAAGATACTCGCATACTCTTCTTCACGGGCTAGGCTTCAATTGCCTCTTAACCCAATTGCACTGGAGAGTATTACAATTTAACAAATGCCTTTGTGCTTACAAAAATCATGAAGACTCTTGTTCTCAAATTTCTTTCCAAGAGAAATTCTAAATTCTTCTCACAATGAAAAATTGATTGCCTTTACAAGACAAAATCTCCCCTATTTTATACACTTTCATATTCTAATTAAGGGATAAACAATAATATTTTCAAATCTCCAAATAATACCCTTAATATTTTAAATATCGGGCTTATACAAATTACAAAGGGCTCCCCTTATTTCTAGCCCCCTAAATTATCGTTTACAGAATGACCTTAATATGAATCTTAAATAAAGATATCAATAATAGGGGCTCGGGCTAAAGATGAGCCCTTCCTTCACGGTCCAACATTGCTTATATGAGAAACTATTATGGTATCATTTTTGTTTCGAAAATATCACCTGGTGCATTGGTTGGGAGTGTTCGATGGAAATGGGAGTTTGAGGGTTCAAACCACCTGATCCCCTTTTTATTGGATCACCAACCGATTTAGCCAACAAAACAAACACGCCCCATAATTGAAGCCGGAAGAGGTGGTTAGCTTGGTGGTAGAGCTTGAGAATAGGAAATGAGTGTTTGCAGGTTCGAATTATCAAAGCAATTTTTTTTTGGATGAACTTTCCATGAATCTCATCTTCTAGATCCTCCCAATTGAGAAGCTTTTGGACCACCAAAAGGTCTGTTTTACATAGAATTTAAGTGAGGGCATTGTTGCCTCACTTGCCCAGTATCATTTGTCCACCCTACTGGAATTCTGAACATTTGACTCATCACAAATAAGATGAAAAATGAGATAACTTTGCTGATACAATCAACTGTAATTTCACCAATATTCATTGTCGCATCCACCATCCACATAGAACTAACTAGCAGAATAGCAAACAAGATTGAATAAAATGATGCCAGAGAAAAAGTATCAGTGTGCTGGATCTCCTGAACAGGAACATCATTAGAAAATGAATCATTCAAACCTTCTTTAACCACCTTCGATTGAAGGCTTAAATGTGCTTGCAACTGATCCTCACACTATGTTTTCTGTGACACCTTATCATGATCAAAGTACATTTCATTTTCATGCGTATTATCACTAGTTGTTACAGACATAAGGGTTAATGTATTCCTTGCATTTACAATCATCTTCAAATGCCCTGTGTTTACAATAGATCTATCATTCTTCATGCGATGAGCTTTCACAATGAATTCAATTCTATCTTTAAATAAATGATACCTGTTATGTTCCCTGTAGAAAATGGCCTTTCTATCACACAAATAAGGACTTCCCAGAACCATCCCAGAGATTTCAAGCGGAATTACATCTAACTCTACCTCATCTACAAACTTGGATGTGATTGCAAATCGGTTTAACATTGTTTTGATACATGTAACCGAGCATTATCATGCACCCAACCAAATGGATATGGTTTAGGATGAGGTGTTGTTTTTAATCCCAATTGCTTAACAACTTGTTCAGAGATTAAGTTCACTGGCGATCCACTATCTATGAGTGTATCAATTTTAGTTTGTTTTGCAATAGCCCTTATATGAAACAATTCATTCCTTTTACTTTCAACAGAGACATCATTACACTTCATAGAGGAAGTATGGGAACTAAAATTAGCAACAAGAACAATACCTTTTATACCCACAACTGTTATCTTGGATTCATCACTAGATTCTGAACCAAGGTCTTGCGCGATAGCTGTGGTCTTTTGCTTACCCTTTTGATTCTTGAACCACTTGGGTTTCTAATCAGGATGCAGTTTCCAACATTTTGCATCTTCATGCCCTTCCCTTTTGTAGTGTGAGCAATAAGGCTTCTCCTCCTCTTTCTTCACAGAAACTGTTCGTTGCATTTTTCTCCTTCCGTTTCTTGCTCCCTTTGTGTAAATTGGATTCCATGAAAAGATTATCATGGCTATTCCTTGAGCCGGTTTCAAGATGAATGGCTTGCACACTAACTTCATCAAGGTTAGTTGGATTAAACATAAGTATTGTATGTCTCAAATTCTCATGCAATCCACCTATATACTTTAACAAAGTTTCTTGCGTGTATAAAGGAACACCCAAAATTAAAGCTCTTTTTCTAAACTCTTGTGTATATTCCTGCACACTTTGTCCTTTCTCTTGCCTTAATGACTGCCAATTCATTACTGCTTTTTGCATGTGACCTAATGGATAAAATTGTTTCTTAAGTGTAGTTGTAAACTCAAACCAAGAAGAAATTATTTTACCATATCGGCTAAGATCCTCCTGAGTTCTGCTCTCCCACCAGATTAAGGCTGTGCCTCCCAAGCGAAGAGTGGCTAACTGGATCTTTCAAGCATCATCAGTAAACTTCTGAATCCTGCAATAAACTTCAACTTCTCCAGGTCCGCTTCTCAATGTAGGACTGCTTTATTGATGATGCCAAGCATAAACCACCTTATTACATCATCCAAGCTTCAAACTTGCAACATCTCTCACTGTCTCCTCACACACCTAAAGATACTCGCGTACTCTTCTTCACGGGCTAGGCTCCAATTGCCTCTTAACCCAATTGCACTGGAGAGTATTACAATTTAACAAATGCCTTTGTGCTTACAAAAATCATGAAGACTCTTGTTCTCCAATTTCTTTCCAAGATAAATTCTAAATTCTTCTCACAATGAAAAATTGATTGCCTTTACAAGACAAAATCTCCCCTATTTTATACACTTTCATATTCTAATTAAGGGGTTAAACAATAATATTTTCAAATCTCCGAATAATACCCTTAATATTTTAAATATCGGGCTTATACGAATTACAAAGGGCTCCCCTTATTTCTATCCCCCTAAATTATTGTTTACAGAACGACCTTAATATGAATCTTAAATAAAGATATCAATAATAGGGGCTCGTGCTAAACATGAGCCCTTCTTTCACGGCCCAACATGGCTTATATGAGAAACTATTATGGTATCATTTCTGTTTCGAAAATATCACCTGGTGCATTGATTGGGAGTGTTCCACGGAAATGGGAGGTTGAGGGTTCAAACCACCTGATCCCCTTTTTATTGGATCACCAACCGATTTAGCCAACAAAACAAACACGCCCGATAATTGAAGCCGAAAGAGGCACTTAGCTTGGTGGTAGTGCTTGAGAATAGGAAATGAGTGGTTGCAGGTTCGAATTATCAAAGCAATTTTTTTTTGGATGAACTTTCCATGAATCTCATCTTCTAGATCCTCCCGGATCATGTACCCCAACCAACAACTCATACCTCTTGTTTCTTTGGTGACAACTTACCTATTGGCTCAACCACGACGTGAAGCTCCTGAAAGCGACACTTCTTTTTGGTTTCCATTGATGTTTCTTTACTCGCCCCTCCAATCACCATGCTTTCTCCCATATTTTTAGGAGCTTCTCTTTAATTTAGGGGTGTCTTTCATCCTGACCATTGGTGATACCCTTGAACAGCCTAAGCCTTCCAATGGCTTCTATGATTCCCAACCGCCCTATTTCTCGACTATGTTAACCCTAAACCCCTACAGTTCTTATGATTTTATAGTTGTAATAAATGATCTAGTAGCCTCATTTCATGTATTTTTCTCAACTAAGTGCACTGCTCACACCATCTACCATATCTAATTGTCTCATCTTAGATCTTAGTAGTTCTCAATGTCACCGATGATTTCTCTTTTGACTACCATTCTTTGTGCTCATTGCTACTGTCAGATTCTCCAGCTAAACCATGATTTTTCACATAGAATTTTCTAACTTACGAGGACACACATTTGACAACTCAATATTGATGGACCCGCTTCAAGCACCCTGTCGCAACAACTGATTCGGGTACGTTAGATTTTCCAGCAATTGTGCTAGTCCCAAGTCCCACACAATATTTAACACATAATAACCACATAAGCATACCTCACTAAAACTACTATGGCTAAATACATGCTGGGAGTAAATTTATGGAAAATACATGCTTGGAATAAATTTATGGAAAATGGACTAACTCATTACATTGAAGGAATAATTATAGCACCATCAGATTCTAAGGCTAATCCAAATGCTCAAATGAAATAGCTCACTAAAACTACTATGGCTCTTGGAACTTTGAGGAAGTATGTCTTAGATTATCTTATCTTTCACATTGATAAGCGGAAGATAGTTAAAGGTGATTGAAAATATCTTGGTTAATTGTATTGCCAAGTTGATGACATTAGGGGCAACAAGATTGATAATGATCTTACAAATTTGGATCCTATCAATTTTTATACAATCGAAGACTATGTAACTAAAGAAAATGAGTTAAGAAGAAAACTCAAGGATTGTAGCATTGACAAGAAGGATGCATATGTGGCATGCATATTGTTGGACAAGCTTCCATCGTAGTATCTAGCCTTTGTTCCTAGTTTCTAAGAACATCGATTAATAGTGGGTAATTTATTCACTACACCATCATTTGTTGCATTCATAAAAAATGTTGGTGCTTGAGCAATAAAAGTTGATCAACATGGGGATTCTCAAGACTTTCAAGTTAAAATATTTGGTCGATATTCAAGGGAATCAATTAAATAATATAAAATGAAAGAACATAAAGAAATATAAGCCAATTCTAAAATAAGATATAGAGCATAATCATCCTCTCCACAATAAGTCAATTATTCACCTTCTTTCACGACGGGAAATTCAACAAAGTAGGAGAAGCCAACTTGTTCATATTTTAAGAAAGCTAATCACGATGAGCATAGTGTGGAAAAAATCATGATGAGCATCGTTTCCACACTAAGAAAATTGATGAGTTGACAAATATCATCAAGAATAACAACATCAATTTTTCATCTACTTACAGGAAGAAGCATTCATCCCCTTCCACTTCCTCACAATCAAAAAGAAAAGGGAAAGCATTTGTGAAAAGTTCTTCATAGAAGTTGACACTTTAATTGGATGCCTCTCATCACATAGTTTCTATAAGGGACTAGTTCTCTTCATTAGAGCCATCCAAGGTACCTCACATTGACATAGGTGATGATACACAAGTGGAAGTTGAAGGAAAAGGTTGGGTTACCATTGATGATGGAACATTTGAAAATGTTCTCTTTGTTCCTAGCTTGAGAACCAACCTTATTTTAATCTACAAAATCACTCATTTTGGAAACATAAATAAAGTTGAGTTTCTACCTAATTTATCTATGATCAAGGAACTTGAGGATGATGCCTTTGTTGAAGTGGGACAAGCCAATCACAATACTTGGTTTTACTCATTCTCCCACTTTTTTCCTTGATCCCCCTCTATGTCTTTGCTCACTCATTCAAATTCCATAAGTAATCTATGGTATGAGTGGTTTGGACATCTCAACTACCACTACCTTTATTAGCTTACTCCAAGGATATGGTCACAAGTCTCCCTCAAGTTAGATTTGCATATGGTGTATGTCTAGGTATTTTCATGGGTAAGGATCTAGAAGATAATTTTAATAAAGGGAATTCTCGGAAATCTTTGCAAGTTCTTTAATTGGTTCATGGTGATGTAGCAGGCCCATTTCCAATGTTATCATTTAGAAAGGCTCATTATGTCCTCAAATTCATTGATGATTACTCTTTCTTCACTTGTGTGTACTTCGTTTGTCACTAGAGTGAAGTATTTGACAAGTTTCTAACCTTCAAGGCTCACATTGAGAAGCAATTAGGGAAGCAAGTCAAGATTCTCTACATAGAAAATGGAAAGGAATATTTGAAAAATCCACTTATACAATTTTGTACTCTTGCTTAGGGATTGATCTTTAACATTTAGTTGCCTACTAAAAAAAAATAGCGTTCCAAAAAGGAATAATAAAACCTTTAATAAAATGGCTAGCTGCATGATTCATGCTCATTCTCTTGGTCTTGCATTTTGGGAAAAAGATATTAATTCTACCACACACATCAAAAATCGGGTTCTCCACATGGCATTGAAATGTATAACTCCTCTTGAGGCTTAATGTGGTAGAAAACTAATTGTGAGACACTCTAGATTTTTTGTCTCACTAGCTTCGGTACACATACCTCCAAAGAAGCGCAAGGCATTGGAACCTTAGGTTTTGCCTTGAATAGTTATAGAGCATCCTAAAGGTATCAAAGAATACAAAATTTTGGATGAAAAGACACATGACATATTAATTGAGAGTGTTCACTTTGGGAAAGGTTGTCCTATATTGGTCTCTAATCATCCTCACTCTTCATCCATAGTGGAAAGTGATGATAGTGACTCAAATTATGGCTATACCATAACTCTAACTCATAGATTCACATCTCCATAAGGTCCACTTGAAGTTTATGATACTCATCCTTCATTTCATACCAGACCTTGTTGGGATCAATAAACTCTTGAGCCAATAGGTAGTCCTACGGGGGATCTTACTAACACTTGAATGACTTGGTCACAACATCAACATCTTCCACATGTTTACATTGCTAGTGCTTCTCATCCAAAATCCTTCTACGAAGCATTAGGAATTCCTTATTGTCAATAATGAAGGAAGAGTATAGTTCCTTCAATATCCACACATTTATCCTAATTTCAACATCTTTAATTAATCCAATTCAATCTAAAGGGAAAGAAGAGTTTAGTTTACAGAACCAAGAATCTTATCAAAATCTAGATATATCAAGGATAGATCTATTAAATTCCATCTTTCCCTAATGTAATGGTCCCTAAGAAAAAAATAGAAGTTTTACTATATTTAATGGTGAAACCCTAATTTTTCACCATCACATTTTGGTGAACTCGACTTTGTGCACCTTAATTTTTTATTTATGCTATTAAATATAATTTCTTATGCATTTCAAATTCAAGTTTACATTTGCAAGTTTAATTTCTATTTGAATTACATACATTTAGAGGTTAAATTCACACAAACCTTAATTTTGAATTCTAAAATTGAACTTGTGGGTCACCTAATTTGGATTTATTATTTCAGATCTGATTATTTATATAATTTAAAATTCAAATTTCTACTCCCAAATCTCATTTTCAATTGGATTACATAAATTTAGAGGTTGCTTTTATAAAAACCCTAATTTATAAATCTAAAATTTACTTTTGGGTTGCATAAGTTTTTAAATCTATTTTTAGATCTGATATTTATAATATTTTATGATATGATTTGGAGGTATTTATCTTTGAAATTCACAAATCAATTTTCTTAATTAATTGGCTAATCAATCACTTTTACACAAATTTGCATTATTTAATCACACTTTTCAATTTCGAATTCAAATTTCCCCCCTTTGTGAATAGGTTTTGTTACCATTAATCCTACCAACAATATTTCCATGAGAAGAAGTTGTAGAATTGAGGCTTCATAAGGTTTAATTACAAAGGAAATAGAGCCTAGAATTTCGATAACTTGTTTCATTAGAATGTTGTTGGTTCCCTTTTAACCCAACAAATGATGTTATTTATTCCAATTATTTTTAAAATTCTCATGATGTGAATGAATCACTAAGTAGGGTTTCTATTGACCAATTGGAGAATATTGACAATGAATTTGAAAATCTTAAACAATGGATGAGTGAACAATACCTGAAAAGTGAGGAAATTTGATTGATTGAAATAATGACACTTCAAATTGATAAATTTGGTATTTGATTTGTTGTGTGGTATTACTCATATTTTTAACACTAATATCATGCTATTAAAATTTATTTCTAATTACTTTGTTACACTCAAACCACTAGTCAAGTCAATCATTTTATTCTTATGTCTACATCCTTTCCTATTGTGTCTACATTTACATTTTTATCATGACTAATTCGATACAAAATGTTAATCATACACATGTAAGTAAAGGGGGAAACTTTGTTAATCAAAAATATTTTATACATCCTTATGTGAGTCTTTAATTGTGTCCCAATTAGCTCCCACACCTACATATCATAGTGTTCCACCTCCTTATTCTCAACCTCAACCTACATACAATAATGTCACTCCTCCATCTCAATATAATATGTCCAATTTCAACCAATCAATTGAAGAAATCATCAATAACTTAGCCCAAATTGTCTTATCCCTACAACAATAGTTGGTTTCCATTACCCAATCCTAGTTTAATGTACCCAAAATTGATGTAGCGAGCCCATTATTCAGTGACATTGTCCATGATGTCCCTCCTAAATATATCAATGTCGCTAAATTGGGTCCCTAAAATTGAAAAAGTGACCCCTTAACTCATGTTAAAATATTTCAAAATTTATGTAGTGACTTTCTTGATGACCAAAGACTTATGGCTAAGTTGTTTACTTGAACCTTTAGGGATAAAGCATTGTAATGGTATTGTTCTTTTCCTCCTTATTCTATCACATCATTTCAACAATTGGCCTTATTCTATCATATCATTTCAACAACTGGGTAATTCAATAATTTTACAATAATATTGGTCCTAATATTAATTTAACTGATTTGATTTATTTTAAGAAAGGTGTTAAAGAAAAAGTGACTACTTTTATTGGTAGATAAAAATCTGTATTCTCAAATTGCTTATCCTATGCTTGATCAATATTTTCAATGAATTTTTATTACTGATTTACAAAAAGACAATAGGAATAAGCTTCTATTTTATGAGTTTACTTCCTTTACGTAGTTATGCATAGTGCTTTATAATTATTAGCTTTGAGTGAGTCAATTTGAATCATCTCCTTCAATGGCTCCGGTTGATAAGAATGAGAGTTCTCAAAAATATTTTTATGGAGTTTATACCAAAAAATAGATATATCAAGATCAATGAGAACATCAATACCCAAGTGGCAGCCATGACATCAAGTGTGGCCGCTTTATCAAAATACTATAGAAAATAATTTACTCCTCTTTCTAAGTCTTTTCATGGAATAAAGACACAATTGATAAATAAAAACATATTGAAACCTCCTCCCATCAACCCAATTGATACCTCCAAGCCTTTTCCACCTTATCATGACTCTAAATCCTTTTACCAATATCATTGTCAACCTAGTCATATTATCGAGAAGAGTTATACCTTACGGAGTAGGATTCAAGACTTTATTTATAACAATATGATATCTATAGATGGTATGAATGACAATGAAATTTTTTTTGTGTCTCCTCCTAATCAAAACCTCTCACATATTGTCCCGATGACCTTGGTGTTGAGTTTAATAATATTGTGAATCTTGTTGACAAACCTACACCTCATACGAACACATATATTACCTTTGATCCTAGTGAGATAATTTATGCACTTGATGGCCCACTAATTATCATTGTGAAGATCAAATAAAAATTCTAGTGAGGGGTGCTCAATAATCCAACATGTATTAAAAAAAGCTCTAGTGGAAAGTCTTTTTCCATTCATCATGATGCCTATAAAAAGAAAGAAATAATCAAGTTTTTAGGGATAGGAAGAATAGTTGAGAGGCTCTGATAGCCACTATTATGATCATTATCAAGAAAAATATGATTTGTTATAAAAAATTTAAGCACTCTAGGACCCTCTCTCAGCTTTGGACTAGCTAGTGGCTAAAATCTGGTGTTTAGCTAATTCTCTAGTTAGATTTACATCCCCACCTATTGGTTTCATAAACTCAATCAAATGCGCCCCCCTCAACCAACTTGGGTTTGTTGAAATTGGACTTTAAGGACCCTTCTAAAGGAAACCCAAGTCTGGTAGGTGGGGGTGGTGTCATCTATGACCATAGGGTTAAATATATCTTAGCCTACTGGCCTATTTGGGCATGAAAACTTTGAGTTGTAAAGGTGGTATAACTTTACTATGGTATTTCTATTATTAATGAAATAAGGCAAAATTGAATAATCATAGAAGTTATTTGAAAACACCATTCTCCTCCTCAAGAACAAAGCCATTTTGAATCTGAAGTGTGAAGACGTCGTGGCTGAGTATAAGGCCCTCATTTATGGGATTTTTCATGTACACATTTACCATGTGAGAAGGAAATGCAAACAATCTAGCTTCATTATGATGGTTTTCTAGGAATTTAATAATCTGGATGAATATATATGATATTCCAGATTTGGTTCCCGAGGCAATATTTAAGAAAATAAAGATTCATAATGAATAATAATCCAAAGATCATCTTTTCCATTATAGAAAGTATTTAAAGATAATCTAGATAGTTATGTTGAAGGCATGCAAGTTTTTGACCTGGCCATCACTAGGCTTTTACACAATAGTATAACTTTTCTCAAGAAGATAAAAGGGTCCTGTGAGGAAGAATTCAAATGATTTTTTAAGTATAAAGAAGGTTTTTCCAAGTTACAAAGTGAGTATAATAGAGAAGAGATGCTTGGTATATGGAAAGATGTTATCCTTTTGCTAATGAAATTCATCTCTCTGGATGGGCATTTTAAAAGATTTGATACCCAACTTTTCTCAAATTTTTCTTACTTATGAGACAGTAACTCTCACCTTCCTTTAAAACCTTCTAGTGGGTCTTATTAAGTCCCCATAGCCTTTCACCAAACCTAAATTTTGTGTTTGAGCTCTTTCGTTCCCTCATGTTGAAACCCAACCCCATTGTTGGCTCCAATTCTAAACCTAGGCTTATCCCTACCCACTTTAATCCCATCAAAGAAGGGAAATGAAAGAACTCCCCTAATCTACCTCTTAAGGACATGGAGTTGCCCCCTTTCTACTAGTTAGGGGATTCCCAATATTATAAATTGCTCTCCTAACTTTGACTAAAAGGTCTTAAACCTAGAAAAAAGTGTTCAGAAATAATTGGTTTTTAAAGTACTTTAATCACAATTTGATGTGGTTATCAAGAAGATTAACAAACTTGAGGCCATGACTAAGGCATATAATAGGGCAAACAAATTGGCTATGGAGGAGAAGGATGAAAAGGTTTAGGAAGCTGCAATAAATAAGACCAATAAATTAGAAAATTGGGATAAATTTGAGGGGATATTGAGAGACCTTAGTTAGAAGGTGTCTCAAACAAATGAGGACAAGGTTGTAATGGAGTTGAAGCAAAGCTAAGAGATGGTGAAAAAAATTCAGCTTCCTTAAAATTTATTCAGGAAGAAATGTATTATAAGAAAGCCAAATATAAGAGACATGCTTTGGCTCCCTCTGCTTTGATGGAGGCCTCTTCCTCTATGGTTAAAGATACTCATAACTGTATGAAGGATTCTACCAAAAAGTCTCTTTCTTTGATAAATTTTTAGGTCTCTACAAAGGTTGGCAAGAGGGTAATGCCTTTGCCCAGTGGACCATCTCTTTATGTCTTCGGTGATTGGCTAGTTTATGTTTGATTTTCTTTTGTGGTTCTATCCCTGGTCTTCATCTATTTCTTGGTGGTACACTACTTTGTTTTGGTGTTTTTTCTTTGGCTAGGTGGCACTTTCTTGCAGATCTGTAATGGTATGGGTCTAACCTACTTTTTTATAAATAAGGACATAACAAGAGAAGAATCATCTTTAAGCACACAACATATCACATTGAGAAATCAAAAAAAATATCCCTCCACACAACATCAAATTTTTGTACTGAGAAAAATATTATGATTACAATGAGTGAAATAATTCTTATGAAAATGTGAAAGAAACCCTACGTGAAAATCATAAAGCAACATTAACTTATCTAGTGCCAACTATCACAATCCTAAAGAAGAAATAAAAAATCATGTAAACTTAGCTCAAATGAGTATTGTAATTCAAGGATCTAATTAATTAAACAATTACATATATTTTAATTTCTCCAACGTTTATAAATTTATAATTCATGTGGTTGCCTAAAAGAGCATAACCCTTGTGATGCAATAGGTTTAAGTAGGATACCATTCACTACAAGAAATCTTTATGCATCAATATATAGTAGTAGATCATCAATACCATACATAGAAATAAAATAAAAGTACGAAAACAAATTAAATTTCTATGTAATTATTTCTCACAATTTCCTAAGTTTTATGTTCGTTAAAGTCACTTTCCTTACCCATTTTTTATATTTTAATCAAAATTTAACTATTCATCACTTGCAATAGTATATTTTAATAAATTTAAACTTACACACTATTTAATTAACCTAGATTAAGTTAAGAAAATTTAACTTTTACTTATCATAGTATGTCCATAGATACACTTGTAAGATCAACTTGAGCTAACTTTTGCATAACAAATGTGAAGATGCGAGATTAATATAAGAGAGAAAAAATTGTGCATTTTTATAATTTTCTAGTAAATTAAGTTATAATATTAAATTATTTTCAAAAATAAAAGACAACATATTTTAGATTAGTATACAACGCAGTATCAATACTACACATAGAGTAAAATACATAGCATTATTATTTTGAAACATATATAAAATTCCAAATCTTTTACATTGAGAACCCTCTTTAAAATGTTGCTATGCTCATGATTTTATTTAGAGTGCAAAATACAAGCTATAATATTAGATTTTATGAATTTGTGAAACGTAATTAATTAAAAATAAAAATATGAATACAAATTTATAAGCATTATTTAATGAGTGTCCTCAAACTTTATTATTTTAAATATCTGTAATTCAATATTAAATATGAAAATAAAAAGTAGAATTAAATTTATATGAAGAAAATATATAAAAAATAAAAAAACTAAACCAGAGTTATATTCCCTGAAAGAAAATTAATGATGGAAAAAATGGACCCATCTTCATTTTTCAATAAAATAAATTGCAAGCTTTATTTATCTATACTTATTTCTATTTTATTGCGAAAATATATCCCTACTTATCATCCAATGATTTTTCATCTGGTGAGAAATGCTCCTCCACTGATTTCTCATCTGGTGAGAAATGCTTCTCCACTGAATTGTATTGTATTTATTATTTTTTATATATTGTCAAAAATTTAAAAAAACTACAAAAAAAATGGAAAATACAATAAACTTTCAAAAACACTTTTCATTGGTCAAATAATTTGAATTTGTAAACAATCAATAGTTTGTATAACAATTCTATTCAGGGATATTTCTCATTGTATTGTTTTTATTATTTTTTATATATTGTCAAAAATCCAAAAACCTAGAAAAAATGGAAAATACAATAAACTTCCAAAAACACTTTTCATTGGTCAAAGAATTTGAATTTGTAAACAATCAACAATTTATATAAGAATTCTTGTCAAGGATCTGTCAAAGGAAGAGGATAAAATAGATAGAGAGATAAAGAGATGTAGAGTGAGAGATAAAGATATAAAGATAGGGAGATAAAAAGGTCTATGGAGGAATATGGAGAGACAAAGAGATATATAGATAGTGAGATAAAGTGATAGAGATATAGAGATATAAGAAGACATGTAGAGAGGGAGAGATGGAGAGAGATAAAAAGATTGATATATAGATATATAAAGAGAACTAGAGAAGACAAATAGATATGAAGGAAGAGGGAGAGAAATAAGGGGAGATAGAGAAAGAGATAGATATATACAAGGAGATAAAGGGAGAGAGAGGTAATGATAAAGAGATATATAGTGGGATACAAAGGGAATGAGGGAGGGAGAGATAGGGATAAATAGAGAGAGAGGGACAGATGTATATAGAGAGAAATATAAAGAACTGAAGAAGGATAAAGAAAGAGATAGGGATAGAGAAATGGATAGAGAACTGAGTTTGTGTTTATGAGTTAGAGAGAGAATAAGTAGAGAAGCTATAAAAATAAATATTTAAAGATAATTATTCTACAATAAATTAAAATTTAGTAAGATAAATGAATAAAATAAATTAATTCTATTATCTATTATTTGTAACTTCATAAGACAAAAATAATTTAAATTAAATTTTAACCAAATGTAAATTAAACTTTAAAAGAAAAATTGATGATTAGAATAATTTGGTAAAATATAAGATTAAATATCCTAATAAAATAGATTAAATTAAACTATCTTCTTATCAAAAGATGAAAGAAATAAAAAGTAGATTTCTAATTCACAAAATAAGTATTCTACAATAATTAAAATTCTATTAAGATAAATAACTACAAACGAAATGAATTCTAATAATTTGGAATTATTATTTGTAATTTCATTAAAAATAAAAAATAATTAAAATAATATTTTCGATTAATCAGTTAAAAAAAAGAAGGAAAAATAGCTAATTCTTTCTTTTTTAATAATTTTGTCTTTTCCACTTTTGAAACTTAAAAAAATATGGAATATTTAAATAATAGAAGATACAATTAAAAGATATTATTATTAAAAGCAAAAAACAAAGTAGATTTTTCTTTTGTACACATTCTTTTCCTAAATAATCATATTAAAGGTATCTTTTTTAGTTTTTTATGATGTTTTTTTTTTTTGTAAACATACAATTGAGATCAATTCAATCAGCTTGCATCATTCTAGTCAATTTTGAACCATTGATTTGTAGACATTCTTTTTTTGGATAATCATATTAAAATGTCTTTTTAGTTTTTTGTCATTTTAAAAAAATTAATAATAATGTAAACATACAATTGAGAGAAATTCAATCATCTTCCATCCTTCTAGTCAATATTGAACCATTGATTTCATTAAGTAAGTTGAAAACTTCATATAGGGTATGCATTCGACAAAATTACCTCAAATTTATCTTGGGACTGTGAAATTTTCATTATGGTAAAAGTAATTTTTGATGGGACACGGAAACCCTTTACATCAGATTACATAAGATAGATCAATTAAATCCTTTTCAAACAAAACCAATAGACAAAACCCCTTAGGGCTATGAGACAATAGAAATAAACAAAAAAGGCTGCCTATCCGAGAAAGACGACAAAAATACTAGCAAACTACCAACAAAGACCCAACAACAGAAACTGAAAATCAACCAAAATTTACTAGTACCACCTCTTTACTAGTACTATCATGATGAGCATTAATAGCAGCATGCGACATATCTCGAGCACTCACATTAGCCTGCATAACTTCTTTCTTGGAAGATAAGGACCACTACTTGAGATTTATTCTTTGAATCTCATAAAACACCGACCTGAAAAGACGAAAAACCTCTAGAGAGTTGTTCTTGGTAATTTTGAGCACATCAAACGGGATCTCCTATTTGGGATGAAAATCTTATGGAGTAAAATCCACTAATTCTTGGGAATTATGTTAAGAGCCATGGGAGGAAGAGGATGCGTCAACATTGTGAGTTTGGTCTAGGAAGTCTTGTTCATCAAAGCTGTCTGGAACCTTCAAAGTGGCCTTTCGAGGTTTAGCCTTGGGTTGTTTGCTCAAACCCTCACCACCAACATTAGGGGACCCCTTACTAACACCCGAAGCAACTACCTTAAGCCCTGTTTTAGCCTTTTTGTCAGTGTGAGGGATGAAATCCAATTCATTACTATCGGTCTCCCAACCTTCTAATTCTCCTTCCTCACTATTATCAATCTATCTTGGGACTGCTACTTAAGCTCATAATGAGAATGGGATTGAGAAATTTATTTTTTGTTGCAAGGCTTTCAAATCCATTTAAGTTATAAATTATATATCCTTCCCCAACATACCCTCCTTTAGTATCTATTTTTTTCTTCAATTTTTTTAATTTTTAATCATTTTTTTCTACAAATCAGTTAGGGAATTCAATACAACAAGTCTCTACACATCAATTAGTCAAATCAGTCGCATAGAATATAAAATAGTTCTACATATACAAATATGTTAGCAAAATATAATCAAAAGGTAAACCTATAATAAAATGACCCTCATAATCCAATAATCTCCCTAAAGTATTATTCAAATGGTAGATGCCGTTATACATTTCAACCAATTCAATTCTACATATCATAAGATACTTCTTCATAATACAACATTTGAGCAAGCTATAATCAGCTATATTTACCTTAGAGAACATTACCCTTTCTATTGAAAATTCTCATTAAGATATTATTCAATACTGTTAGTTCTTATGCACAAATCAACTAGATCAATTTTACAACATACAAGAGTTCTCTACTAAAACACTTTAGAAAAGAGTGGTGTTGACATCATGGAGATCAATTTTGACTAGTAAAAGATGCTCTAACATGTAAAAATTAGATATAGCAAGGACATTTTAATTATTTTCTACTAATACACATATATTAATTTATCCTAAATTTAATAAAAGATTTTTTTCCTATATCATTTTTGCATAGTTGAATGCACGTATCTTTTTTCAAGATAACTTCTTTTGGAACCACCTCGAGGGATCCTTTTTTAATTAAATTTTCATAATTTTTTTGCATTTTCTATTTAGGTTTTGGATCTATTTTTATTTGCTTCACGTTGATTTCTAAATATTATAGTATGGATTCTCATTAGTCATTATCCCTAGATTCTAAAAAATTATTCTTAAGTTATTTACAAGACTTGTCTCTTCAAAATTTCATTGCTTTAATTGTAGAATAATTCATGAAATGTGGTGCAGAGGTCACTAATTTGGTAAGGGATCACCCTCCCAGGTCTTATAGAGCCCAAAGTGTAGAAGGATTAGCAAAAATCCTTGTTAATTTGGTCCAAATTCTTTGAGGATTTTAATAGTTGGAGTTGGATTCGCCATGAGTATTTGAAGAATCAACTTGGTTTCTGCCTTGTAACAGTGTAAATCCATATGGGAACCAACAAGTTGCAACTGCATTTCATATCATCAATTTGTTTTCCAATATCAAATACAAAAATTTATTAAGCCCTTTGACAATGGAAAACCCTTTTTTATCAACAAAGTTACATTTAGCTTCATATTGTTTAGGGTCCTTGAGTGGAAGAGAATTGCATGTTCATAATTTTTTTCATCCTCTTTCCACATCAAGAATGTGACTATGCTATGCTTGCTCTCATAGATGTATATAAAAACATCTTTTCAAAAGTATTACTAATAATTTATAATCATTATTTATGAATGTCATTCAAATTTATTATTCCAAATATCTATAATGCAATATTAATTATAAAAAAAAGAAGAAGTAGAATTATAATTTATATTAAGAAAAAATATAAAAATTAAAAAAAAACATAAAAAATTAATGTTGAAAAATGTCGACTCTATGTGTAAAACTTCAAAACTCCATGAAAATGATTAGAAGGTTTATCTATTTATAATTTTTTTCATTATATTGTTAAAATAGATACACTTGAAATATTAACGAGTTAAGTTTTGCATAACAAATATGAAGATGCCAAGTTAAGAGAAAAAAATTATCTATCCTTTATGGTTTAATTTTTTAATAGATTTAATGTCTACAATTTACATAAATCACTTCCTCAATGTTATAATTTAAAACCATTTCTTAAAATAAATGACAATTGATTTTAGATTAGTATAGTATATAGTATATCAATACCACACATAGAATGAAGGTAAATGGAAAAACACCAAACAACTCAGCAGATGAAGATGAAGATGAAGATGAAGACCAGCTATATTTATAGAGACCACATTATGAATAGTTCAAATGATGGTTAAATTTTGAGTGATAGGCGTTCAAACTCATAGTGCGTGTAAAACAGTCTGTATATGATGTACGTTATTGTTAAAATATTCACTGATTAGATTTCCCTCTTAAATTTTGAGTGGGAAACGTTCAAACTGAGAGTGCGTGCATTATGCTCAGCAATTGATCCATCAGTTAAAAACATTGAATAGAGTGTAACATGTATCAAAATAAATAGAAATTGCACCTTGGTGTGCAATGGGTACGCCTAAAATCATTGGAAGAATTGGAAAAAACAATAAAGAGGTGAAATAGAAGAATAGTGAAAAAGTCAATTTGATAAATTGACATATTATATTTTATTTTTTTAAGAAGTTAAACAAGTGTAGTAATTTTTCATATATAGATAATCCATTTTTCAACAAAAGGTGATTAGAATAAAGGATAGGAAGATTGAAATGTTAGAAAAATGAAAGGGTGGAAACCAATAGACAAGTGTGATATAGAGAAGAAAGTGGAATTGCGGATGAGAAGGGTGTGGGTGTGAAAATATAATACCTTTGTAAATACCTTCCTTCACAACAATGAGCTAGATACCACTATGACTATGTTAGGTAGAGTCATCAAACCCACAAAAAAGTCAATTCCATTGGTGATAATTGTGGATGTTTAAATAATATTCCCTTCTTCTTTAGGGTAAAAGAACAAAGTTATGGCACACTTTAAATTGAATCAATAGAATCTAATATATATGTTTTAAATTTTGAAATGATGTAAACTAATAAAATGTATAATTTTATTAATAAAAATCTTCTTTCTTAATTAATAAATTTCGTGGCTTTGGAACTTTTATCGAAAAAAAAAATGTATAATTTTTTGGTGTATTTTATATTTGTAATTTTTTTTTATAATTAAAAAATTATTTAAATATACTTTTTGATAAAGTAAACACTATAATTTAGTTGCAAATAAAATGTTGAAATTGAAGTTACACAAGGTGTCACACTTTCTGTAGTAATCTTTTTTTCTTCAATTTTTTTTGTATTACTATATTACTTAAAAGACTTTGGAGGCAACTTTATGTGTCAACAATACGTTATACAAAATGTATAATTAATTAAATCATAATAATCAAATAAAATTTGAATTTTAAAAAATTATAATTTTTCCATACCACAAAATTGATTCATATCAATTTCAAAGAAAAAAATAACAATTAAAAAAAAAAAAAAGCATAAAAAATAAATAAAATTAGATACAAAATAAGTTATCAAGTAAATTGCATAGAACATAACAAGTATTTAATTTATGAAGAAGTATCTAAGCTTGTTTCATTATATATAAGATATGAACAATGTAATATTACCATATACTTAAAAGAGTTTGAAGGCAACTTTATGTGTTAACATTATGTTCTACAAAATGTATAATTAATTATATCATAATAATCAATTAAAATTATAATTTTTGCATACCACAAAATTGAATCATATCAATTTCAAAGAAAAATATAACAATAATAAGAAATAAATAACAAAAACATAAAAATAAATAGAAATAAATAAAATTAGATAAAAATTAAGTTATCAAGTAAATTGCATATTGAACATAGCAAGCATTTAATTTATAAAGAAGTATTTAAGCTTGTTTCATTATATACAAGAATATATAATAACATAATCATTGTAATAAATATAGATATAGTTAAACTTCCAAAAAAAATCATAATTATTATTTGTCACTTTTATAAATTTAAAAAATTTAACAAAAATACAACATATAAAACGTTTTATATCTTTTTATATATTTATGAAATACAACACATTCAACTAATCCTCCAAACTATCTCCCTTATATTAAAATTCTTTCATACTAAATTTTCGAACAAAATTGAAATTTGAAAATCTCTTCCTTTGACAAATTGAAAATCTTACCAATAATTTTTACAATATAAAATTTTTAAATAAAAAAAACTTCATTGAACTTAAATATATTTGAATTATGACTCTAAAAACATTCCTAATTTTTTCAAAACAAGTATTATTCTTTTAATGAATTTATATAAGTATTATTAAATGAATTAATTATATTTAAGTTGTGATCTAAATATAACTCTTTAATTTTCTTGAAAGAAATGAAATATTTATAGATTATGGCTTCAATATAAATATAAATTCTATTGAAATAGTTAAATGAGTAAAATATAAAACTAATTAAATTTAAATAAGATTTATGTAAATTATGTATCTAATTTTGTAGAATCCATTGATTTTTAAAATGTTCTCTTTTTATTTTTGTAAAGAAAAGTATTTTCTATAATACTAAATGATTAACATAAGAGAGATTAATACCTACAAAATCATATGAATCAGTCATGGAACCACAATCCAAAAGAGATAAAAATGAACTTTATATAGGAATTAGTACATGCACAACTGAATAATAGCGTACACATCATGCCTTCCAATAACATGCAAAAAGTCTATTTTTTGTTGTTAAAAAATTAGTGTGACAACAAAAATTGTGCCAATGTCATTTGCTTACTCACTTTTACTTCTAAAACATTCGCACTAGAATGTGAGAAAAATGAAGATAAATATAATCTAGTGATGTCATTTGGGAATCCTAGACTAACAATATTAATAAAGGAATTTTTTACATATGTGATAATTTCATTTTGCTTCATGAAGTTTTATATAAATAGTCTTACAAATTGGGAAGTTCAAGCTAGGAATTATAGTATTAGAGTAAGATTAGAGTAAGATTGACTCAATAGATTCAATAGACAAATGAAAAAATGAACTACACTCACATTGTAAAAAAGAGCCCACCAAAAATTTAAATAATTAAGATTGCAAATATGACATCCAAATATACATTTAAGGTATCATATGTCTTAATCCTAATTAACCTATGACAAATAATACATAAAAAAGATTAAATAATAAAATAACTTTGAAAATATAAGACACACAAACATTTATCCTCAAAGAAAAAATATTGATAATAAATAATCAACATATGAAAAAAACCATCCTACAATCTTAAATTAAAACCTTTAATTGACAAATTATATATTATCAAAACAAGACGAGCAACATTAAATACCGAACATGACTCAAAGGGAGGATGTGAATTAATATTCTTAAAAAAAAAATTGATCACAAAGAAGACCATCTAATAGAAATAGAAGATAATTCAAGTCCTAATTATAGAGTCAAAATTAGTGGTGGGTTTTTAGTTAAACTAAAGTAGAGCAAATTTCCTATAAATAATATTGTATGAGACATACATTCACTTTGGGCTGCTACTTTTCTCATTTAGAGATGTGATATTAACTAAAATAAGATAATGAATTAAGGATGTTTGTTTCATGAATTAGATTAATCCTAATATATATTTTCATGAATCAGATTAATCCTAATATATATTTTTCACAATTGATTAGTGATTTTTCTTTAGGAAAGGAGGTCTAGTACTCGTGGAACATGGTATATAAGACAAACCCCATTAAGTAGTAAATATAATTGAACCGTCCATTTCAACCATTGACTATAAATACAATTGTTTCTGTATTGGTTTGCATGGATGGCAGGACTAAGCAATTCTAGTTACACATGGTATAGATAACGCAACACCTGTAAGAGTGGTCTTGGTTTGTCTCATTTTTTATTGTGTTTTATTTTATCCTAAAGTAATTCCATTTCCATCAGTTAAATGAAGGCACAATCACTGGGCATCTCAAATAGGTGCGCTGGTTAAACCTATGTTCTTCAACATTATTTGATTGCTTTGCCGTAGGAAATCACCATTTTCTTGTTTAACATTTGCTAATATGCAGGTCACCGAGAGATTCTGCCATAATTATCAGAGTTCTTTCTGCCACTTATTTTTGGTGTATTAAAAACATAATGACAACACCCTCGTTTGATTTAATTTTGTTTTGCATGCTCTTCTTTAACGTGTTACAGGAATTTCAGTTTGTTTAGGCACCAGAGAGAATGTTTGGTTGTCATAGGGAGGAAATGCCTTAAGGATTCTATTTATTTTAATCAATTTTTTTTTATTTTATTGTGTTTTATTTGATCTTAAAACAATTATATTTTTATTTGTTAAATGAAGGCACGATTACTATGAATCTCTATTTGTTTAGATATTCAGAGTGCAGGTGACTCACAATTTGCAAAATGTCGAAGAATCTATAGAATGAATGCCTCTTCTATTTCATGTAACATCTCAAAGAAATCTACTTTCATCAAATGCTTTGAAGACAAGGACCGCAAACTCTTTGACAAAATTCCTCAAAGAAATTTGATCTCGTGGGAGCATGCAAAAGAGAGAGCACAAAACAGGCTAATTCTGATGGAAACAAGTTGTGAGATGGAGGCCAGATTAGAATTTGAACTGAGTTTTGTTGAGCATTTACATAGTCTCCTAGTCTCATCGGTGTAGGGGTCGTTTGACATGCTTCTTCCAGTAGTGAAGCATGTCAAATCACCTATGGCTCTGCCTCACTTATAAGTGTGAAAAGACAATAGCTCAAAGAATAAAGTATATCCCACGAAAATTCATTATTCTGTAGTGTGATGACAATGGAGGGCTATGATGATTGCAATCATCTTGCATTGTCTACCGAATGATATCAGCCGTGGATGCCAAAATTTGAGGTTGTCCATTTCAGATAGGAGACTCCTTCGACATAATTATTTATGAATGATATCGTTTACGTTACAGCACTTGGAAACTCTACCATCTCTTCTGTCAGGGAATTTATGAGAAGGGACTGAGTGTGGGATTGAGTCACCCGTCAACACAAAGAGAGTGGAATTCAGTCACCCGCCAGTCTAGCTAGAGAGGAGTAATTTAGTTGGAAAATTGCGGTTTACTTTAGCTCTAGATTTCGATTTAGTCCACATCATCTAGGGTATAAGGTACATTGGAGAAGTTATAGTTTCAAATCCACTTTGCATCCTCTTACAAGGTTCCAATTATAACTGAAAAAATACTTTTCAATTACGAAGATAATCAAGTTCCATAATCAACAAGCTCATGTTATGTTTGCAATCAAGAGAGAGAGAGAGAGAGAGAGAGAGAGAGAGAGAGAGAGAGAGAGAGAGAGAGAGAGAGAGAGAGAGAGAGAGAGAGAGAGAGAGAGAGAGAGAGAGAGAGAGAGAGGGGGAAAGCAAGAGAGAAAAAGAGAGAGGTAAAGAGATAAATATAGAGACATAGATAGAGATAGAGATGAGATGAATATGAAGATGGAGAAACAGGTGAGAAAGATCAAGAAAAGGAGAGAGATATGGAGGGAAAAAGAGAGAGAAGAGATGGGATTGGATAGCTGTGGAAGCTCAAAAGGGGGAGAGAGAGAGAGAGAGAGAGAGAGAGAGAGAGAGAGAGAGAGAGAGAGAGAGAGAGAGAGAGAGATGAACATAGATGTTTAAGCGGAGGAATAGGGGGAGAGAAAGAGGGAGAGAGAGATGGATATATAGAAGGAGAAATTTATATAGATAGAAGGGGAGAGAAAGATAGAGGTAGAAAGTAAGATAGAGTGAGAGAGGATGTAATGTCCACTCTTCTCTACTTGCCATTTAGTTGCTTAGATTCACCTGTCATCCATCTCCATAGGGGAAGTTCGGTGTTGGGAGATGAATACGCTAGCCAAAGGGGACCTAGACTTAGTCATCTTATGACTTTGGTGGAAATAATAAAGTAACTTTATAATATAAAGTTTTTGAATAAGGGAAAATAGGTTTTAAGGGGACTAGAAACCCTGTACAACAAGTTTTGAAGGGAGGTGAAACCCAATAGATTTTAACAGGATCTACAACCCAACAAAGAAGGCTAAGCAAAGATATTAACAATGAAAACCACAACATAAAAACCAACATAGCTGACTCTACAGCTTCCAACAAAAGCAAAATGAGGCTGCGAAAAAGAATAACAAAGAAAACTAGCAGGCCTACCAGTTAAAGAAAGGGTAGAAACCCCAAAGAGAAAAGTTGCCTAAGAAACTATAGGCAACCCAAAACAAACAAAATGCAACTGCCCACAACTGTTAAGACAACCCCATCACTTAGGATTTTGGTTTGGGACCCTTCATGTGGGATCAAAGGGTCATGTCAAAAGAAGGTGAGGACCTCTTAGACCATTTACCTTTAACTGTTATCCAACAATCTTCAACTTTACCAACCTCATCTTCCCACTCCAAAAAATTTAAAGAAGGAAAATTAGCAACTGAGTGATAGCCTACAAGCAACAAAGCTCCAACAGGCATAGCATGAATTGGGTCAAAAACACCAACAACATGCATAGGGACCACTCCATCAACTTCCCTAGACACAAGGACAACACCGTCAGACCTGTCAAAACTAGCGACAGGGGTAGATCCAGTAGCATTTGATAACTTTGAATTGTTGATTGGCTCTGAATGAACCATCTCACCATTCACATTAGTGGCAGGACGAGCATCTTTAACAAAAATTTTAGGAGAAATATCAAGCCCCAAACCCATATGAGAAGAGCCTTTTAACACTGTGTAATGGTGGGAGGACTCCCAAATCCACCAAGACAGAGCCTTCTTAGCTTTAACTTTGTGTAAATCACATTTAGCAGCTACATGACCTATCTTGAAGCACCTTCTACTTTTGAAGGGAATGCCTTCATATCCTAAGGTCGGATCCAGAAACCCTTTGGAGTTGATAGTTTAATCTCCTCAGGCAACTCCTTAGAAGTATCAATGTCTACCAAGATACGAGCATAGGTAGAATGAAGGATATAAGAAGACTCAACATCTACCATCAGAAAATCTCCCAAAGCATCCCCCATAACCTCAAGAAGTGGATCCATCCAAAAGTGAAGAGGAAGGTTATGAAATCTAACCCAGATTGGCATCTTACAGAAGGATTTAGACAAATGAACGAAGTCCTTATTCCATGGTTTATTCATCAAAGGGTAACGATTCTCCCAAATGAAAAAATGATCGCAGAGAATAATGTTTTTGTCAGCTATATTTTCAAACTTAGCAACAAAGAAACCCTTGGCCAAAGGGAAAATTTGCACTGAGTCTGAAATAAGGGGCTCCCATTTCTTAGACACCTAATCATGAAGCCCTGGAAGACTAGGCCAAAATTCTTTAAATCAATAGATAACCACATGAGAAGATAGATCAGCAACAACTTGATCTATTTCATTAATCATTTCTTCATCTAAGTTAACAACAATGAAGTGACAAAAAGGGAAAGATTGAGTCTCCTTACCCAATCGATTTGCATACGAAATTTGAGTAGCTCCACTAACAACATGGTTTGCATCCACTATCCCAGAATTGGTAGCAGCACCACCACCATCAGTCACACGGCAAGACAACACATCACGTGGTGCAAGACCAGGGACAATGCAGGCTGAAGAACTATCACACGGACCAGGGACAACGCAGGCCAAAGGGCCACCTCCAAGACCAAAGATAGTGCAGGTCAAAGGGCAAGCTCCAGGACTAGGGACAACGTAGGCCAAAGTGCTTCCTCCAAGTGTCGTCCCCAAAATGCAGGCCACTGAGCAAGAGTTTTTGAGCGACAACATGATGTTTTTTTATAAAGTTACATAAGTTACTTTATTTAAAAAAAGAAAAAGTTAATTTAAAAGATGTTTAATAAAGACTTTGTTAAGTTACCTTGCACACATCTCTAGGTGGTAAAAAAAATTTATTATGGCCCCTTCTTAATGACTAATTATCCCTTCATTGCTGATCGAACTTCTATAAGGAGAAAATATTCCTTTAAAATCTTTAAATGATGCCAAATAGTATGATGAAGGTTTGAGGGGTAAAAAGGAGGCTTGGATTTGGAAAGAGGCATCATTTTTGTTTTGTAAATTATTCATTTGGTGTCTGCAACAGTCTTCCATAGCAGGTACAAGTTGTGGAAGCTTGATTGAGGATGAAACCCTTCAATCTTGGACTGGTTGGACATTACCCCTACCTTCTACATCACTCCAACACTCATATTTATGCACTTATAAGGCTATTGAGGACCCAAATTCCTTTGTTTTAGATATCCAATTTAAGGGAAAGTGAAATTGATCAGATCTGAGCTATTTTGGAGAGAGTTCTTTGCATATCATCAGTAATTAATGCTAGTCGTACCATTTTGCAGCCAGTCGTACCCTAGCTTGGAGGTGTGGTTACCAAATAAATAAACTAGGGCTATTTAGGAGTTGGAATTGGAATTAATTTTATTGTCAGCAAAAAGGAAGAACAAATCCATGGTTTATTCAGAGGAAGTCTAGCAAATGTGGTCTACATCAAAAATTCATTGAGAAAAAGGGACATAACTTGGAATCTTGTTTGGCAAGAATTTTGAATTCCAACTGGGTCTAAATTATTCTTCAGTATTAGTTTTTGGTAATTATGCTAGAGTTAAATAAAGTCATTTGCAACCCTCAATAGCAGTTGGAGGTGCTTAGAGAAGCCATTGCTTCAGTTCAGACTCAAATTTTACCTTCAAACCCCATCATTGGACTCCTGGTAGGCCTTGAACGAATTATTTCTATGAAGAATCCTCTTTATTAATTATTTGTACTTGCTGCAATTAATAATTAGAAGTCTGGAAAATAATATCAGTTCTATATTTATTATACTGAATTTATTATTTTTTATATATTGTCAAAAATAAAAAAAAGTACAAAATAATAGAAAATACACTAAACTTCCAAAAACACTTTTCATTGGTCAAAGAATTTGAATTTGTAAACAATCAGTAGTTTTTATAAGAATCCTAGTCAGGGATCTTTAAGAGCAAGAGGATAAAATAGATAAAGAGATAAAGAGATGTAGAGTGAGAGATAAAGATATAAAGATAGGGAGATAAAGAGGTCTATGGAGGAATATGGAGAGACAAAGAGATATATGGATAGTGAGATAAAGTGATAGAGATATAGAGATATTAGGATACACAGATAGAGGGAGAGGTGGAGAGAGATACAAAGATTGATATATAGATATCTAAAGAGAACTAGAGAAGATAAATAGATATGAAGGGAGAGGGAGAGAAATAAGGGGAGATAGAGAAAGAGATAGATATATACAAGAAGATAAAGGGAGAGAGAGGTAATTATAAAGAGATAGATAGTCGGATACAGACGGAATGAGGAAGGGAGAGATAGGGAGAAATAGGGAGAGGGAGAGATGTATATAGAGAGAAATATAAAGAAATGAAGAGGGATAAATAAAGAGATAGAGATAGACAAATGGATAGAGAAACGAGTGTGTCTTTATGAGTTAGAGAGAGAATAAGTAGAGAAATATATAAAAATAAATATTTAAAGATAATTATTCTACAATAAATTAAAATTTAGCAAGATAAATGTATAAAATTAATTAATTCTATTATCTATTATATGTAACTTCATAAGACAAAAATAATTCAAATTAAATTTTAACCTAATGTAAATTAAACTTTAAAAGAAAAATTGATGATTAGAATAATTTGATAAAATATAAGATATAATATCCTAATAAAAGAGATTAAAGTAAACTATCTTCTTATCAAAAGACGAAAGAAATGAAAAGTAGATTTCTAATTCAAAAAATAAGTATGCTACAATAATTAAAATTCTATTAAGATAAATAACTATAAATTAAATGAATTCTAATAATTTCAAATTATTATTTCTAATTTCATTAAAAAGAGAAAATAATATTTTTCGGTTAATGAAAAAGTAACCAGTTAAAACAAAGTAGGAAAAATAGCTAATTCTTTCTTTTTTAATGATTTTGTCTTTTCCACTTTTGAAACTTAAAAAAAAATGGAATATTTAAATAATAGAAGATACCATAAAAAGATATTATTATTAAAAACAAAAAACAAAGTAAATTTTAATTTTGTACACATTCTTTTTCTAAATAATCATATTAAAGGTATGTTTTTTTGTTTTTTATCATTTAAAAAAAATTAATTTTCATGTAAACATACGATTGAGATCAATTCAATCAGATTACATCCTTCTAATCAATCTTGAACCATTGATTTGTAGACATTCTTTTTCTAGATAATCATATTAAAATATGTCTTTTTGGTTTTTTGTCATTTAAAAAAAATTAATACTAATGTAAACGTACGATTGAGAGAAATTCAATCGTCTTGCATCCTTCTAGTCAAGTTTGAACCATTGATTTCAATAAGTAAGTTGAAAACTTCATATAGGGTATGCCTTCGACCTAATAATTTTTTATTTTTTTTATTTTTAATCATTTAAAAAAAATTAATATTAATGTAAACATATGATTAAGATCAATTCAATCGTCTTGCATCCTTCTAGTCAATTGTGAACCATTGATTTCAATAAGTAAGTTGAAAACTTCATATAGGGTATGCATTTGACATAATTACCTCAAATTTATCTTGGGACTGTGAATTTTTTATTACAGTAAAAGAAAGTTTTGAAGGTTCTCAGAAACCCTTTACATCAGATTATATAAGATAGATCAATTAAATCCTATTTAAAACAAAAACAATAGACAAAACCCCATAGCGCCGTGATACAACATAAAGAAACAAAAAAGAGCACCCATCCCAGAAAAATGGTAAAAATACCAGCAAACTACCAACACAAACCCAACAACAAAAGCTAAAAAATCAACCCAAATTTACTAGTACCACCTCTTTACTAGTGCTACCATGATGAGCATTAATAGTAGCATGCAACATATCTCGAGCACTCACATTATCCTGCATAACCTCGTTTTGGAAGATAAGGACCCCTACTTGAGATTAATGTTCTGAATCTCATAACACACCCACTTGAAAATACGGAAAACCTCCAGAGAGTTGTTCTTGGTAATGTTGAGCACATCAAATGGGATCTCCTATTTGGGATGAAAATCTTATGGAGTAAAATCTACCAATTCCTAGGAATTATGTTTAGAGCTGTGGGAGGAAGAGGACGCTTCAACATTGTGAGTTTCGTCTAGTGAATCATGTTCATCAAAGCTGTCGGGAACCTTCAAAGTGGCCTTTCAAGGTTTAGCCTTGGGTTGTTTGCTCAAACCCTCACCACCAACATCAGGGGACCCTTTACTGACACCTGAAGCAACCACCTTAAGCCCTGTTTTAGCCTTTTTTTCAGTGTGAGGGATGAAATCCCCATCATTGCTAGTGGTCTCTCAACCTTCCGATTCTGAGTCCTCACTATCATCAATCTATCTTGGGATTGTTAGTTGAGCTCATAAAGAGAATGGGATTGAGAAATTTGTTTGTTATTGCAAGGCATTCAAATCCATTTAAATTATCAATTATATATCCTTCCGCAACATACCTATTAGGGTTTCAAGCAAATCCGAAGCAAATATGAACTAACAATTATATGCAGATTTAAATACAAAAGATAAAGAAATAAAACAAGACACAGATAACACAGAGATTTAATGTGGTTCACCCAGAATGGGTTACGTCCACCATATACAGCTGTCCAATCTTTCTTATTATCCAACAAAAAAGTACATCAACCTTACAATTCCTTAAGCATCCAAACCGCTTATCACATGCATTTTTAGGTCAACAAACAAAGTCGGCCTTTTTAGGGTTTTATTACAATGTCAGTTTTCATCAACGAAAAATGGCAAAAAAAAAATTTCTCGGGGGCTGCCGCCCCCAAACCCCTGCCCGGGGCCTAGCCCAGCCCCGAACCCTGGTCAGGATATGTGCTGAGTGTATAGTACTTTGCTAATCAGTCGCCACATTTCAACAATCTCCTACTTGGAGACTAATCAGGCTCCACACCGAACAATCTCCCACTTGGAGACTGATACTACATGACGCCACTGTACATGCAACATCCGCTGGATAAAACACTAGGACTTGACTGGTATAAATCCCACAATTATCAATCAAGAAAACCAACAGAAACTGATGAAGAAATCAGCTTCTCCTGTGGAACTGCCTTTGTGAACATATCGGCAGGATTCTCACTTGTGTGAATCTTCTCAAGCTGTAACTGACCCTCCTCCAAAATAGTCCGGATGAAGTGGTACCTGAGCTGAATGTGCTTTGTCCTTGAATGAAAAGCAGAGTTCTTCGCAAGATGAATGGCACTCTGGCTATCAGTATACAATGGGCTATCCTCTTTTGTCTAACCCAATTCCTTTAGAAAACATTGCAACCAAATCATCTCTTTGCTGGCTTCTGTAGCAGCAACATACTCAGCTTCAGTGGTTGAAAGTGCAACAACCTTTTGCAGCCTAGAAATCCAACTGACTACAGTTCCCCCTATAGTAAAAACATACCCTGTAGTACTCCTCCGTGAATCAATATCACCTGCCAGATTAGAGTTAATAAATCCACTTAGAGCAGCATTAGATCCTTTGAAACATAATGCCTTCGTAGTAGTTCCTTTCAAATACTGAAGAATCCATTTCACAACATTCCAATGTTCCATACCCAGATTACTCATAAACCTGCTCACAACTCCCACTGCATGTGCAATATCTGGCCTTGTGCATACCATTGCATACATCAGACTGCCAACAGCTGATGAATACGGGATGTTAGACATTTTATTAACCTCTTCCTGTGCCTTTGGGCACATCTCCTTAGTCAATTTGAAATGACTAGCCAAAGGTGTACTAACTGCTTTTGTATCCTGCATGTTAAATCTTTTCAACACCCTCTTTATATACTCACTTTGGGACAAATTCAAGGTTCTATTTATCATGTCCCATGTAATCCTCATACCGAGAATTTGCTTAGCTGCACCCAAATCCTTCATAGCAAATGACCTGGCTAATTTCTGTTTAAGATCATTTATATGTTGCATGTTAGACCCAGCAACAAGCAAGTCATCAACATAAAGCAACAAGATAATATAATTGCCATTATCAAATCTCTTAAAATATACACAATGATCAGAATGACATCTATGATAACCGTGTTCAGCCATGAAACTATCAAATTTTAAATACCATTGTTGGGGTGCTTGCTTTAGGCCATACAGACTTTTCTTCAACTTGCACACCAAGTTCTCCTTACCTTTGACCTCATATCCCTATGGTTGCAACATGTAAATTTCCTCCTCCAAATCTCCATGGAGAATAGCTATTTTGACATCTAATTGTTCTAGATATAAATCATTTGCAGCCACAAGACTAAGTACAGTTCTAATTGAAGTCATTTTTACAACTGGAGAAAATATTTCATCATAATCTATACCCTTTTTCTATGCAAAACCTTTTACCACAAGTCTGGCCTTATATCTTTTCTGACCTCCTTCCTCCTCCTTCAGTTGATAAACCCATTTGTTAGGCAAGGCCCTTTTTTCTGCAGGTAAAGGGACTAAGTCCCAAGTCTTATTTTTCATCAAGGAGTCCATCTCCTCTTTCATGCCTAGTTGCCATTGTTGTTTGGCATCCACCTGCATTGCTTCTTCATATTCTTCTAGTTCACTAGAATCCGTTAATAAAATAGAATACAAAGAAGGAGAAAATCTTTCAGGGGGTCTACTTGTCCTCATAGAACGTCTAACACTTGCAGGAGTTTGTGGGACAATCTGTTGTTGCTGAGCATCAGGTACCTATGGCATTTCATTTTCAGGAATCTCATCCAACACCACATATTCTTGTTTGTCCTGTTCATGCTTCTTTTCCTGCATCTGTTCTTTATACATAACCTTCTCATTGAATATAACATCTCTACTTCTAATTATTTTTTTATTTTCAAAATCCCATAATCGATAGCCATATTCATCTATCCCATATCCAATGAAGGTACATTTTTGAGATTTAGCATCAAGCTTGGTTCTGTTTTCTTTATCAACATGGACAAAAGCTTCGCAACCAAAAGTTTTTAGAAAAGAATAATTTACCTTTTTACCAGTCCATGCCTCCTCTGGAATACCACCATCCAAAGGGGTTGAAGGTCCTCTATTTATCAAATAGACAGCAGTATGTACAACATCTACCCAAAAATGTAAGGGCAATCCAGTATGCAATCTCATGCTCCTCGCACATTCCATGATGGTCCTATTCATTCTCTCTGACACACCATTTTCTTGTGGAGTTCCTGGAACCATCTTGTGCTTTCGAATCCCATTTAAGGAACAGTAATCTTCAAATGCTTTTCTGCAATACTCACCTCCATTATCCGATCTGAGACACTTCAACTTTTTTCCTGTCTCATTCTCAACCAAAGCTTTCCATTTCTTAAAAGTTTCAAAAACATCTGATTTTTTTTTTGGGAAATATACCCATGTTTTTCTGGTTGAGTCATCAATTAAAATAACATAATAACAAGAGCCACCAAGAGATGATACCTGAGCTAGTCCCCATACATCTGAATGTACAAGCTCTAACTTCTCACTCTTCTTCTCTTTCCCAACCATGAGAAATCTGACTCTTTTCTGTTTACCATAAACATAGTTTTCACAGAACTCTAAATCAATCTTCTTTAGTCCTGGCAATAGATTTTTGGAGTGAAGGATTTTCATCCCTTTCTCACTCATGTGCCCAAGCCTGTGGTGCCACATTATCGAATCTGTTCTTGCAACATTTATTGTTGTTGTCCCTACAGTAACTTTATCTGTAGCAGCTAAGGTAGAGTAAGTGTTACCAATACACAGATATAATGTGCCTACCTTCACACCTTTAGCTACTACTAATGATCCTTTAGTGACCTTCCACATACTGTCTGAGAATGTAACTATGCAACCTTCACTACCTAGTTGCCCTGCAGAAATTAAATTTCTTCTTAAATTAGGAACATGTCTTACCTCCTGCAGAAACCAATCATTACCATTCTGCAACTTGATCTTTATCTTTCCTTTTCCAAAAATTTGATAGGGCTCATCATCACCCAAATATACCTATCCAAAATCACCTTGAACATAATCTAGAAAATATTTTCTATGGGGTGTAGCATGAAATGAAGCCCTAGAATCTATTACCTAGGAATCATTAACATTATCCAAACATAAGATTAAAGCATCTTGTAAAGTATTACTTGCAATATTAGCTTCCTTACTGTCATTTTCATTTTTGTCTCCTTCTTTGTTTTTCCGAGACCAACAGTCTTTCTTTAGATGACCAGGCTTTCCGCAGTACCAGCAATCTTTCTTTCCTCTAGATTGAGAGCATCCTTTCTTTGACTTCCCTCGTGACTTCTCATTCCCAGGGCCTTTTCCTCTTTCCTTTGATCTTCCTCTATTCTCCACATTCAAAACACTACCCGATGATGTTGAAGTCTCACCTGTGCTTTTCCTTCGCATTTCCTCACTTAGGATAACACCAACAATATCATCAAATACCAAAGTATTTTTACCAGAGACAGAGTTAGTTACAGCCATAACCAAGCTATTCCAGCTTTCTGGCAAAGAACATGAAATCAAGAGAGCCGTAACCTCTTTTGCAAAGGTAATTTTTACCGAAGACAATTGACTGGTAATTGTATTAAATTCATTTAAGTGCTCCGCTACAGATCCTCCCTCACTCATTTTCAAATTAAACAAACGCTTCATAAGAAATACCTTATTCGAAGCCGAGGGTTTCTCATACAACTTAGCCAATGTTGCCATCAAATCTACAGTCATTTTTGCTTCTGTTATATTGAATGCTATAGACGATGCAAGGCACAATCGAATGGATCCCAATGCCTTTCTATCTAAAATGTCCCACTCTTCATCTGATATTGTGGTTGGTTTCTTTGCCTTTCCTTCCAATGGCCGCCACAAATCCTTTTCATACAGGTAATCCTCCATCTACATTTTCCATAACTAATAATTCTAGCTGTTAAACTTTTCGACCTTGAATTTGGAATCCTCCATTGCTCCCACTCAAATCTGAAAGTCCTGCCAATTACAGAAAACCTCTCTCTGATACCAATTGTTAGGGTTTCAAGTAGATCCGAAGCAAATATGAACTAACAATTATATGCAGATTTAAATACAAAAGATAAAGAAATAAAACAAGACACAGATAACACAGAGATTTAACGTGGTTCACTCAGAATGGGTTACGTCCACCATACACAGCCGTCCAATCTTTCTTATTATCCAACAAAAAAAGTATATCAACCCTACAATGCCTTAAGCATCCCAGCCGCTTATAACATGCATTTTTAGGGCAACAAACAAAGTCGGCCTTTTTAGGAATTTATTACAATGGAAGTTTTCATCAATGAAAAATGGCAAAAAAAAATTTCTCGGGGGCTGCCGCCCCCGAACCCCTGCCCGGGGCCCAGCCCAGCCTTGGACCCCAGCGAGGATACGTGCTGAGTGTACAATACTTTGCTGATCAGTCGCCACATTTTAACAATACCCTCCTTTAGTATCTATTTTTTTCTTTGATTTTTTAAATTTTTAATCATTTTTTTCTACAAATTAGTTAGGGAATTGAATACAACAAGTCTCTACACATCAATTAGTCAATTCAGTCACATAGAATATAAAATAGTTCTACATATATAAAAATGTTAGCAAAATATAATCAAAAGGTAAACCTATAATAAAATGACCCTCATAATCCAATAATCTCCCTAAAGTATTATTCAAATGGTAGATGTTGTTATACATTAATCAACCAATTCAATTCTACATATCATAAGATACTTCTTCATAATACAACATTTTAGCAAGTTGTAATCCACTATATTTACCTTAGAGAATATTACCCTTTCTATTGAATATTCTCATTAAGATATTATTCAATACTATTAGTTCTTATGCTCAAATCAACTAGATCAATTTTACAACATACAAGAGTTCTCTACTAAAACACTTTAGCAAAGAGTGGTGTTGACATCATGCAGATCAATTTTGACAAGTAAAAGATGCTCTAACATATAAAAAATAGATATAGCAAGGACACTTTAATTATTTTCTACTAATACACATATATTAATTTATACTAAATTTAAGAAAAGAAGTTTTTTCTTATAACATTTTTTGCATAGTTGATTGCACATATATTTTTTCATGATAGACGGTTTTGGAACCACCTCGAGGGATTCTTTTTTAATTAAATTTTTATAAATTTTTTGCATTTTCTATTTAGGTTTTGGATCTAATTTTATTTGCTTCACATTGATTTCTAAATATTATAGTATGGATTCTCACTAGTCATTATCCCTAGATTCTAAAAAGTTATTCCTAAGTTATTTACAAGACTTGTTTCTTCAAAATTTCATCTGCTTTAATTGTAGCATAATTCATGAAATGTGGTGAAGAGGTCACTAATTTTCTAAGGGATCACCCTCCCAGGTCTTGCAGAGCCTAAAGTGTAGAAGGATTAGCAAAAATCCTTGTTAAGTTGGTCCAAGTTTTTTGAGGATTTTAATAGATGGAGTTGGCTTCTCCATGAGTATTTGAAGAATCAACTTGGTTTCTACCTTGTAACAGTGTAAACCCATCTGGGAACCAACAACTTGTAACTACATTTCATATTATACAATCTTTGTGATTTGATTATCTCTTTTCTCTACAATCTCCCCTTCAATTATATATTCTCGGACACTCTAATACACTAAATATATCATCAATTTGTTTTCCAATATCAAATACGAAAATTTATTAAGCCCTTTGAAAATTTATTAAGTATTTATCTTTTTTCTTTACATTTTACATCTAATTTTATTTTCTTCTCATTAATTTCTACACATTAGAGTATGAATTCATAGGATTCAAGGGTATAGTTGATTCTTGTATTTACTAATGAAGAATTGATATTTTTGAAATCACTTAACCGACTAATAGAAATTTGCAAATAGGGTAGGTCATAAGTAATCTACATACATAATATTCACAACGTTCTATTAAAAAATGGCCACCTATACAACTATTGTGAAATCCATTGAGTATCTTTTCCACTTTCTCTTTGCCTATGGAGCAAAGGAGAACATCAACAAAGTTTCTTTTGAATAGTATACCTTCAACCAAAGCATAGTTGGCATCATGTAATGTATTAAAATGTCTTTTATAAAATTTTATAAATTTGTGAATAATAATTAATTAAAAACAAAAACCTGGATAATAATTTATTAGTATTAACTATGTATGACATTAAACTTTATTATTTGAAATACCTCTAATTTAATATTGGTTGTACAAATTAAAGATATGATTAAAATTTGTGTTAAGAATAATTAATTTAAAACAAAAGTATTAATAATAATTTATAATCATTATTTTTGAATGTCATTCAAATTTATTATTCCAAATATCTATAATGCAATATTAATTATAAAAATTAAAAAGTGGAATTATAATTTATATTAAGAAAAAATATAAAAAATTAGAAAAAACATAAAAAATAACATTGAAAAATGTTGACTCTATCTTTAAAACTTCAAAACTCCATGAAAATGATTAGAAGGTTTATTTATTTATAATTATTTTCACTATATTGTCAAAATAGATACACTTGAAATATTAACAGGTTAAGTTTTGCATAACAAATATGAAGATGCCAAGTTAAGAGAAAAAAATTAGCTAACTACTTATCCTTTATGGTTGAATTTTGGAATTGATTTAATGTCAACAATTTACATAAATCACTTCCTCAATGTTATAATTTAAAACTATTTCCTAAAATTAAATGATAATTGATTTTAGATTATTATAGTATATAGTATATCAATACCACACATAGAATGAAATTTGGTATCTTTTACATTCAAAACCCTCTTTGTAAGGTTGTCATGGTCATAATTTTATTTAGCTTTAAACAGGATTTTATATAAGATTTTATAAATTTGTGAAGAATAATTAACTAAAAACAAAAACATGAATAATAATTTATATGTATTGAATATTAATGTCATTCAACTTTATTATTTGAAATACCTCTAATTTAATATTGGTTGTATAAATAAAAGATAGGATTGAAATTTATGTTAAGAATTATTTTATTTTATTTTTATATTCACTATCGTGGAATCTAGAGGTGTCCTCGCTGAAGCGACCCGCTCACAAGGTACCAACATGAACAAAGTTAACACAGCCGTGGACTCGAATTCAAGACCACCCACTCACAAGGTACCAACATGAACAGAGTTAACACAGCCGTGGACTTGAATTCAAGACCACGGGGAGCATACCCATGCCTTAAGTTGCGAACCAGACTGGACGAGCTAGGGCCGCAGTCCAAGAATAATTATTTGTAAACAAAGGTATGAATAACAATTTTTAATCATTATTTATGAATGCTGTTCAACTTTATTATTCCAAATATATATAAGACAATACTCATTATAAAAATAAAAAACTATAATTATAATTTATATTAAGAAAAAATCTAAAAATTAGAAAGAACATAAATTTAAAAATTAATATTGAAAAAAAGTCGCTCTATCTTTAAAACTCCAAAACTCCATAAAAATAATTAGAAGCTTTATTTATTTATCTATACTTATTCCATTATACCATCAAAACAGATTGGCTGCCTTATTTTAGGCTTTTTCTTTTAAGCCGTTTTTTCATCTGCTGATAAACGCTCTACTGATTTCTCATCTGGTGAGAAATGCTTCTCCACTGATTTTTGCTGTGGTGAGGAATGCTCCACTTCCTCCATGAGTGGTGACAAATTAGGATGATGTGGCAAATCGCAGCAAGTAGGATCAGAAGTATATCTGTGGCAGTCTGTACAACTAGGTAACATTCGACGGTCTCCAATCAGAATGGTACGCTTAGCGGAGGAGACATGGAAATTAAATAAACTGAGGGAGACAACAAGTATGAGCGTGATGACCATAGATTTCCCCATACTCACTGCTGAGATGAAGGTAAATGGAAAAACACCAAACAACTCAGCAGATGAAGATGAAGATGAAGACGAAGACACAGAAGGAGAATGGAAATCCAGCTATATTTATACAGACCACATTATGAATAGTTCAAATGATGGTTAAATTTTGAGCGAGAGGCGTTCAAACTCATAGTGCGTGTAAAACAGTCCGTATATGACGTACGTTATTGTTAAAATATATATTGACTAGATTTAGATTTCCCTCTTAAATTTTGAGTGGGAAACGTTCAAACTGATAGTGCGTGCGTTATGCCCAGGAATTGATCCACCTGTTAAAAACACTGAACAGAGTGTAACATGTATCAAAATAATTATTTATGAATGATATCGTTTGTTTCACGGCACTTGGAAACTCCACCATCTGTTCCGCCGGGGCATTTATGAGAAGGGACTGAGTGTGGGATTGAGTCATCGGTCATCGCAAAGAGAGTGGAATTCAGTCACCCGCCAGTCTAGCTAGAGACGAGTAATTTAGTTGGAAAATTGCGGTGTACTTCAGCTCTAGATTTCGATTTAGTTCATATCATCTAGGGTATAAGGCACATTGGTTACCATTAATTGAGTTTTATCAATTTCTTTTATAATGCTAGCAATTGCACCTTAGTGTGCAATGGGTATGCTTTGTGTAGTACATGAATAAAGTTTCAAAATAATTATTTATGAATGATATCGTATGTGAGATTATTTGTTACGACACTTCATCTTCGGTTTGTCAATATGATAGAGAGTGGGATTAAGTCATCTGTTAGTTGGGCTAGATGATAAAGAGAGTGGGATGGAGTCATTTGCTAGTTGGGCGAGAGAGTAGTAATTGAGATGGAAAATTGTCCCACGCCTAGGGGGTGGTAGGTAGCTGCACTGGTTACAAATATTTCTCCGATTTCAATTTTGTTGAGATGATTTTGGGATAAAGCACAAATGGAGGATCATCAACTTCTTTTGCAATTTTAGCATTCAAATATAATTTTCATTTCTGTCTTCATTCTTTTATAAAGGAAGTATATCAGTAGTCATTATATCTAATTTTGTTAAACATATATCTTGTCTCATGTACGTGATTTCACAATGCCCTAGTGCACTATGGATATGAATAAAGTTGCACCATTGCTCCAATTAAAATATAAAAATTCTAACTACAAAGGCAAAGTGGGAGGTGTAATGTCGCAAATTGTACACCCTTGCTAGGGTGGTACAATTCCATGATTGGTTTAGCACCCGTCTTAGTGTGTTTTGCATCTTGCATTTCTAATTCCCTTTAAGCATTTAATTAATTAATTTAATTAAATCTAAATTCATATTTCATCACTCCATACATTATAAAGTTAGTCCCTTTTACTTTAAGTGTGCCTCTTTTATTTTAATCCTCCAATAAATCATTAAATCGTAAACCCTAATTATGTCTTATTTTGACCTTTAAGACCCGATTTTGCATGTTAAAACATCTCAAAATCAGCTGTAACTTTGGGATTCTACTAATATTATCATATCTAATGACCCTGAAAATTTGGTGAAAATTTGGTTGGATCGTGTGTAAGTTACGCACGGTCCTTGACATTTTTCTGGAAATTTCGGGAGCATAATTCTATGATATTATAACGCTTAACCCCATGAAATTGGCATAAAATTCAAATCCTAGGTTAGCCTAAAGATAAAATTAAGATCTAGTGTTTCATACATAAGAGCTCCCTTTCTTCATTTGGAGGCCTGAAATTTTTTAGCTAACAACTAGCAATTACAAGGAGCCTTCTATGTAGTAAAAGAGAAGGTCTTTTGGAGTGTTCAACAACATTCAACAACATCTATCAAGCATTCATCAAGCATTATTTCATCAATTGGAGGATTTCAAAGATGTAGGAAAGCAATAGGAGATCACCGACTGAAGATTGGCTTGTATCCCTCCCTTCAGGTTGGGTATGATTTCATGTTGTTTCCATGTCTTTGTATGAGCTTCTTTAAATCAATTTGCAGATTTACATTTATGATTTAGATAATTTAGCATCATTGATTTAGAGCATTTACTTTGTCAATTACAAACATCTATGGTTTACTCCTTAAAGCATAGGGTTACTCTAGATTATTTGCACTCATCATTTTAGGGTCTTGCACACACTATTTTACTCTACAAATCGACTATTTGTTGAGGTACAAATCACCAAAATAGGAGTTTGACTAAGGCGAAACCTCATATATACACCCAAAACCCTATTTTCAGTTATAGGAGCAGGTACAGGATTTGATCATCACTGCAAATTATAGGTCTGACAGAGCATACAGGCACAGTCCCGAGGATCAAATTTGAGAAAAAATCACTAGCATAGGGGTGTGGCACCCTGGTCCTCCCAATGTTAGGTGGATTTTAGTAGAGCAATAGTTCAGAACCTTTAGATTCGATTATGTTAGTTACAACTTCCTATTTGCAAAATCAAGACAAGGGCGTGGCACCCCTGTCCCACACAGCTTGACTTAGATTTCTGGCATAGCTACACCTCTAAACACACAACCTAATCTATATTTTTTAGTTGCACAATAGTTAGTTTAAGTTCTAGATTTTCAGATTAGGGTTTCTTGTGTATACCTTTATTCTAGGCTGATCATTCAAATCTGCACTTTGCATCACTTCTACTCCTCATTTACAACAAAGGAATAGAAACCCTAAGAGGTAATCCTTGGCTCTCTCTTCCTGACAAGAAGAACCCAAAACATGTTACCTCCCTATGCTCTTTCATATTCCACTTGTGCCCCCTCCTCTCTCTTTCTGTTTCTCTCACTCTCTCTACACACACACACACACAATATATATATATATATATATATATACTGCAAGTTCCTACACATTAGTTAGTATTGAATCAACTACATAGATTATTGAACAATCTTATTAAGGTATTATTCAATACTACAAGTTCTTATCTATCAATCAATTAGTTGAATTTTACAACATAGGGTAGTTCTCTATATTAAAACATTTTTATAAAGAGTGAGGTTGACATCACAAAGGTCAATTTTGACTATCAAAGAATGGTCTAATAGGTACATATTTTATATAGAAAGTACACTAATAATATTTTTATTTCTCATATGATGGCATTGATATTATATCTCCTCATTGTTGTTCCATAAGTTATGTTCTTTATCCTCTTTCATTTGACATTATAATAATACTTCAAATTTTATTTCATTTTAATCATTAAATTATTGGTTAGGGTCAGCCCCCTTCATTGATATATAATAAAAATTACATGATTGATAAGTCCCCTCTAAGATAAATTTTTCCTTTTGATATTATCCAAATATCACATAGGATTACTATAATTTTAAATTCTCTCAAAAAACCTTAATCTATTACACAAAATGCCTACTTATGCATATAGTTCATAAGAATATAAATTTAAAGACATCTTTCACCATCTAATATTGCTTACCATGTAAATCTATATCCAACTTCCTTTTCTATCTAACTTGTTTACCTACTAAAACATATAGGAGATTATGCCAAAAAACTCAAAACATGGGGGCATTGCTAACTTCTCTAACCTTCAATACTGTCTTCCATTTCTTCATTTTCCACAAGTCCTTCTAATTTTGCATTGCTTCTATGACTTTGTAGCTCCAAACCTTCCATCTCCATTAACTTTTCTATCCAGTTTAGCTCTCGATTCACCACCACATTTTCCAATGTTACAAGGAAATTTAGTTTCCTCACTACTTTCTCCCTATACTCCTGATATTCTATTTCATCATTGAGAAGAATGATTAGCAATTTTTGGATATCCTCTCCCTTTTTGTCAAAATCCTTGCATAGAGGAATCCAAAAATTCTCACAAATCCTCGGTATATCTTCCATGTCACCCAAAAATTGAGATTTAAAAATGGATTCCTAGCCAGTTCCTTGTTTAGTCCCTTTTTTAGCACTAAAGCCATAAACATTGATGAGATGTTTGTGTTAACTCAATATCTATTGTCTGCTATTAGGAAATCCTTGCCCATAACTGTTTTGATCACATAACTACTAAAGGATGCTTATATCTTCGAAGGAAACCAACCTTGTATTTGTGATGCTCCCTAAAAAAACCATTTGTTTCATTCTCCCTAGATTCTAAACATTTATTCCATATAAAATTTAAGGTATTTACAAAAAAAAAACACTTCATATCTCAAAATATTTATAATGGTGTTCTTTCATCATGTTTGTGAGCTTCCCTACTCAATACATATTTTTGTTACTTATGCTTCCATTTTAGGGAAGAAACTTTTGTCTCAATGGAAACCAATTTTTTGGAATTATTTTTACCTTTTGTAATGCTAGTTGCAATCATAAAATGATTCTATTTTACAAATTCATTACTTTTCACTCTACCAATTGAGTTTTTCCTTCATTTTTTTAGATCCTTTTTGTCAATATTCATCTTGCAATTTTCTTTTAAATCATTCAATTGCTTCTCCACCAATAAGAATTGCTTCTCCACTAATAAGAATTCTAGTTTTTTTAAGTTTAGATGCATGATTTTTAAGTTCAAAAATTATAAAAAAATCATTTTTCTTGAATCTAATTGGCTAAAACATTATAAACTTCTGGTCAGATTTTACAGATCCACTATCTAAAGATAATTTTTTAAAGCATTTTTTTTAGGTTGCATTTTGATTTATGCATTGATAGACTTATTTAGGCTTATGGTTGATGCTTGGATGGCTACTTATGATTCTATTGCCATCTTAGATGGTACTGATGATGCTAGTTACTCTATGTGGACTTATGTTATTTGATATGAGTCATGATGTTTGGTGATTTATATGATATCTATATTCATATGTGGAATATATGATTTATGATGTTACTATTGTACTAACCTTATTTCATGATTATGGTTTATGTGATGCTTTGATGTTATATTGTGTGATTGTCTTCGTGAAAGGGACAACGCCTTATCACTCATCACGAGCATGATATGGTGCTGCACTTGTCTTTTCACTTTCCTGTTTATTATGATAGATATATATGTTGTATATATGTTTAGTGGTGATTGCAGGAGTCTAGGTACTAGACATCAACTCTGCCTGGTCTCAAAGGTTTAAGTGTGTCCTATCCCAATGGAAAGTTGTTGGAGATGGCATGGGTTTCTTTCACTCAGTTTACGATCAGTTCTTCATCTTGTTAGGTTGTGCCACAACACCAGTCAGTGGTAGATTCTTGCATTGGTATTTCCCTTTCTCGAGTTGCTGAATATGCGAGTCTATGACTTATATTTAATTTAAATTATGAATAATGTAATTTATTAAGGTTGAATTAATCTATCCTATAATATGAGTATTGGTGATTTATTTGATTATGTTAGAGTAATCTTTTATTAGCTAATAAATATTTATTTAATTATTAGTCTATTATACTCTATGGTTAAGCTAAACTGGGAAATATTATAATTCTTTAGGGTTTTCTCCTTTAGAGTTTTGAGTATCCTTTTATAAGGATTCTATCTTTGTAATTTCATAACAACTATAATTATTGAATTGCATTCTTGTTGCACAATCAATATGACTCCTCTTTTTTGGATCTCTAAATTCTGGCCTCCATAGTGTTTTCGCTTCTCCTTCTGTGACAGGTTCGCATGGAAGTGATCTTTGGGAGCTGTAGAGTTGATTTTTTCTCAACTCCAATATGGTATCAGAGCTCCAGATTTGCATACCCACGTTCTCTTCATGACAGATTTTGGGCCTTCTTCTTCAGATCTGTGTATTCAGGGGTTTGTGCAGTTTTTTTTTTTTTTTTTTTTTAATTTCTGGGGGTAGCGGAGATTTTGGCTTCAAAACGACCTCACAATTGGATTCACAAGGTTGATTCCATAAATTTTGATATACAATTTGCCTATTTTTGGTGACAGAGGCATGATTTTTTATTTGCACGCTTTACGAGGCATAAAAGTTCGTATGACTGTAGCTGCAAATGCTCCAAAAAAATTTCATCAAAAAAATAAAAAAATTTTACCCTCTTTATGTCCTACAAGAGGGTTTTTTTTCTTTTGGCCATAACTTGGTCATACAGAGACGCTTTTTCAGAAACCTTATATCGCCGAAAAGCTCTTTCTGAGTTCTATCTAGATCAGGAGGTTTGAACTTTTTTATTTTTCTTTTTTGATGACATTTTTTTCTGTCAAAGCCAGAGGTTCTGTTTTGCACTTCGGGATACATAACTTGAGCATCCGAACTCCATTTTTTGAAAACTATATATCATTGGAAAGATTGTTTTGTGCTCTTTCCATGCATATGAGTTTTGTTTCCATATTATTCTCCAGGTATATTTTATTTAGTTGTTTTCTTTTCAGCACTCTAGTGAATACCTTGGATGTTTCAGGTCCTGGGATTGCTTTCTTTGAGTAGGATGGACCTCATCTTTGGCTGTTCTTTCAGTTTCCATTCCTCTATCTCTTCTGATCATTGTAGCATTTTATTTATACAAACACACTAAGATAATGTGCCATCATGCATTGTATACTTGGGATCTTGCACATCTAGTGCCTTATTGGACATGCACCACTTATAAACTTCTATTGGGGGGTTGATGTTTGTCTTTGTTTTCCATCTACCTCTGTCACGTGAGTGTTCCTTCCATGACATTAGCCTCATGATGTGTGTGGCAAGTGAGTGTTCCTTCCACGACACTATTTACTTTCTCTACACCTTCGATGTTCCTAGTTCTTCGTCATGTAGTCCTTGTTGGATGTTCTTTTCAGTGTACCTGTCCCTCTCCCTTTTCAGCATTATGGGGAGGTGTATCCTATTTTTCTAATGCTTCCTTGGTTTGATTCATCATCTCTTCAGGATTTGGTTTTTCATGCCATCTATATCCTCTAGTTCAATTGTTTTCCTTTGTTTGCCATCTGGTTCAAGTAGTGTCATTTGAGGGCACTCATGCAAATTACAGTCTTCTCTACCTGGTCATGTTCTATTTCAATGGAGATTCTTCAGGTCAATGGTTACTCTTTGACAGTGTTTGTAGCTATTTCATGCTTCAGTGGTGCTTTTCATTCTCTTTTTTCTGTTCCTATTTTCTAGAGCACTCTTGTTTGGAGGCTTCTTAGTCCTTCACCATAGTTGTCAGGACCTGTTGTTGCTTTCGTGCATTTTTTACATGTTTTTTTAATCCATAGTTGTTTTTTAGCTACTCCCTAAGTTCATCTTAAGGGGGGTTGTTAGAGTAATCTTTTATTAGCTAATAATTATTTATTTAATTATTAGTCTATTATACTCTATGCTTAAGCTAAACTTAGGAATCTTATAATTCTTTAGGGTTTTCTCCTTTAAGGTTTTGAGTATCATTTTATAAGGATTATCTCTTTATAATTTCATAACAACTATAATTATTGAATTGCATTCTTGTTGCACAATCAATATGACCCCTCTTTTTTGGATCTTTGAATTATGCCCTCTATAGCTGATTTGCTTCTCTCCTTCTGTGATAGGTTTGCATGCAGGTGATCTTTGGGAGCTCTAGAATTGATTTTTCCTCAACTCCAATAGATTATTTAATTTATTCATAGTTATTTATTGTGATAATTGTATTTAATTTATTGAGATTGATTTAATTATTACGTATTCGTTATTTATTGTATATGTATTTATATATTATTTTGATTTATTTTATTAATTTAATTATTTAATTAGTTATTATTGAGATTGATTTATTTTGATACATTGTTTAATAATTTATTTATTTTGATTTATTGTTGAATGATTTATTTGTTAGTTATTTATGATTTATTTGACAGAACAACACTTTGTAGATCTCAGAATCCCTCCTGTTAGTTGCAGCTCTAGAATTGTAGAATTAGGACAATGGAAGCTTTTTAGAAGGAAAATGGATGGGAACGTGCTACAAAAGATTGAAGACCCCTTGGAGTTGGCCAACAAACTTATGGAGCATGAATTGGAAATACTTGAGGGAGTCTCGCCTCATGTTTTTAGGGATTACATTGATACTATTAGGAATACAGAGCCTTTGGCTCATATGTCTCCTGCTTCCACATCTGGCATCGTTCCATTCACTCCTTGAGAGGATTACCCCTTGGTTATGCAGAGGATACACCGATAGACTTGGCAATAGGACAACTCAATGTCTGAGAAGTGGCTAACATCAGATTCCTGAAGCATGGGGATTTCATTGTTGATAGTGAAATCATTACTTCCAAGGAGTTCACCGCATTCCTCTATCAACATAAAGGATCTCAAATTAGGAATAACATGAGAAATAGTGAAGAAGAGCAGAAGATTCAAAAGTTACAAGAGGAGATGGATCTTTTGATAAGAGAAATGACACCTAAGAAGGGAAGACAATTGCTTAAGGAAGCTGGTGTGCTATTATACTCTAGATGGGACATGAACTCTGCCTTTTTGTTTCATGGATTCCTCAAGAAATAGGACCCAAGTAAGCAAATGATGCCAAAAGAGATTGATAAACTCTTTAGAGGACCAAGATATGATCCAGATCAAAAGGCTCTTCTATAGTGGGCTATCTATCCCAAAGATAAAAGACCTATATTGGTTGATACAGAAGAAGCTTTTGGACATTTGATGGTGCAATAGGTTGGAAAGACTGACCCTAGAACAAGTACCAAACTAAATTTGGATGTTGCTAAACTGAACCAAGATCAGATAGAGTTTCTAGTCTGAGAGAATTCTACATACAAAAGCCTATATGAGAAATTGATGAAGAAAAATAGAGGCTGCAAGAAAGATTGCTTCAGATTGATACAGGTACCAGTCAAACAAGGATGACATATGGTGTTGATAGAGATGCCATGGATGCCATGACAAACACTATGTATTGGAGGAATAGGGCTGAAATGACATCTCGATAAGAAAAAAAGGAACAACAAAAGATGGATAAGTTAGTTCTCATGGTCATTGAGCATAGATTCAAAAGTATGGTGCGGGTTGCAGAAATCTATTGGAAGACATACACTAGAATAGTCAAAGATTTGAAAGACCATGAAAGGCTCAGATCTCGGTTGGAAGGCATGATGAATGACAACAGTTTGATGAATCCAGGTGAGAAAATTGAAGCCAAGGCTTACTTGAAGTCCCATGATGAATTGGAAAATCAATTAAGGAAAGAGCTTTAGAGGTTGGACGATGGGAATACCCCTAGGGTGCCCTCTTTTTATAGTAATAGTGAGTTAGTATCATTGGAACAGTGGAAACAAGAGTTCAGTGATGAGAAGAATCGAGCAATAGCAGAGTTGGATCGAGACAAAGAATTGTTACTTTGTGTTAACTATATTCTATCCAATCATTTCCAGATAGAAAGTGACATGAGGACACTAAACAATGACGTTCTAATGTATAAAGATGATAAGTACATTCAACACATAGGAATCCTGAACTTGTTTATCTTCCAGTTTGTTAACAAAAGTGCTAATTAATAGTTATGTGCTGAAAAGCCATGATGCTTGGTGACAATGTATACCCTCATATAAATGAGAGAACTTTTGTAACAATAAGGATCATTAGAGAAGAAGTAGAATATAGACTCAGGCTTACTATTGTACCATTTTGTGAACATACATAATATAATCAGTCGTCTTTCCTTTGTGTATATGTTGTGGATTATTGTATCTTTCTGTAGGTAGTTGCTTGTGATATTATCTAAAGGAGATAAGGTTACTTGTGTTCTTCCAGTAAAACTCTATGTTTCATATTTTGGATTTGAATAAAAAATTTAGTTGTGAATATAGGTTTGTATATAGTGTGCCTGCATATTATCTCAACCATGGTGCACCTGCATATGTATATAGTTTTGTTTATATGTGGAAAGCTTGAGGTTGAATGTCAAACTTGGTTGCTCTAATACCATATGTAATATTCCATTAATTCTATACTTAAAGAAAATAAATTGTGATCTATATTAAGATAAATAATTCAGCATTTCAAAATAAAACATAACTACTTCAGTTGAAGGAGAAAACTAACTAAATGTTCTTCAACATAATAAGATTCTAACTAATTTATCTAAAAGGAAGGTAATATTTTAACGATAAGAAAAATTCAACAAATATTATTAACCTAATCAATATGAGAAAGGGATTCAAATGGCAGGTTTCATTCTTGAGGGAAGAGATAAAGGTTCAGAGGTTACAATTCATTTAACTTTCCAACTGAAACTTTTTGTATCAAGCCTCGACATAGTTTGGAATAGGGAGAGCATCATCAAGGGCTTCAACATTCAATCATAGACTTTCCAGTCTCTAATGCCCCTTCCAATTCAAAGAGGAAGCTTACAAAGATAGGACAAAGCTAGGTACAGTCATAAGTCAAGGCAAATACATAGTTGAAACTCAATCCAAAATAGTGAAGAAGTGCAACAAATGACATGAGAAGTCTAAAGAAGTATTATAGCAATCATGAGTCAAGGATTAATCAAGAGACTTTTTGCATCCATGATACAATCCTTAAAATCATCCATGATACAATCTCAAACACACTTTTTATCGTTCTCTTGGTGATTGTGCCCAATTGTGTATGTCTTCCTTATGTATGAAAATGGCATTTTGCAGCTTTCCACCGACGATGTATTTGAGATGTCTTTGATTTATATATGGCATGAGCTCAGTCGTAGAGTGAGACTAGGGAGTTGGACCATCTCAACCATGGTGCGCCTGCATATTTATATAGTTTTATGTATTCATTAAAAAATTTTATTTAATTTTAATCAACTAAAGAGCAATATTCATGACTTACAAGTAATATAAAAATTACAAGGATGAGGCATATTCATTACTTATAAGTAATAAAAAAACTTACAAGGATGAGGCATATTCATAACTTTTGCAGTCCTACCTTGGATATCAACACTAGAAGCAACTCATATTGTTCGTGTACAGACAAGACAATATGGGAGTTCATTATACCCAACAACTTGTGGTGTTGTTGTTCGTGTTGGCTCTGTTGGACCCTGCAATTAAGATTCAATATTCATTATTCAATAACATTAACTGTGCAACATAATGAAATATTGAAAAGTGTGTTATCATGTTGAGCTTCACTTGGTTTTGAGAATAGTTTAATATTCTCTACTTAATAGGGCCAACCATGTGAAGGTGGAAGCTCATTTGGCCCCTCCCCCCCCCCTAACATCACTCGAAATTCCTCGTTAACATCTTATAACATTCATTCATTCATTCATTCTACCATTAATAAAATATAACATTCATTCATTAATATCGCATAATGTTCATTAACATATAACATTGATTAACATTAGTTAACATGCAACATTCATCAATATTAATTAACACATATCATCCATAACCATTAATTAGCACATAATTACATTCACTAACACATAAAAATTAGTCATTATCAAATAAGTTAGATTACAATCATTTCTTCTTTGTTTTGTTCTTTGAAGCTATGAAAAGACTAAGTGGAACATCGGTTTCTTCATCATTTCTCCCCTCTGCAGATGTTCCGCCAACTACTCGTAATATCGATGTATGCCTAGTCCTATACTGAGGACAAGGACACTGAAGCGAAGGGGGGTCCTCTGCAATAACAAAGAAATGGGTTAAATTCAAAAAAAAAAATTGTTGTTACAAGTATTTCATTAATTTAGAGAACATAATTGTTGTGCTCTTTACCTGATGGGGCCACATCATTTTGTGTAGCCTCAACCTCAACATGCTGAACACCCTCTAGATCATCTAGAGTTGAAATACTAAAGGTTACATTAATGTTGAACACCAATTGCAATCATATTTGTTTAAAGCAATAACAGTGGTCCTCTTTACCTGAGTGGGGAACATCGCGTTCTTGATGTTGTGTACCCAGATCATGCTCCACTTGCTCACTACCAACTACATGATCTAAAATATTAACAAAAATGGTTACATTAATTACTACTCTATAAAAATTAGATGTGTTGCCCATGCTTTTCTTGCCTTGCCTTGGTTGCCTTTGATGTGTCACTCAATCTATAAAAAGTTTGAAATATATTAGATTATATAAATATAAAGAGTAATTAATTAGTACATAATTACATTCTTAATAGTATCTCGTACCTTCTTCTGGCGTCTAGTGGTGTATTTCCTTTATTCCTTTCAATTTTTTCTTTGGCATCCAAAATTATGTCCTCCCACTCCCTTTCTGGAATCATGGGGGGATGCTCATACTTTAGGTTCCTCTCCAAATGGGTCCTGTATTGGGCCCTCACATACTTTAGATATGTGCCAGCTTTTTCAAGGAGCTTGGTTTTGTCAAAGGTGTCATTTCCAAACCACTCAACCATTTGGTTTGTCAATTCATCTTTTAACCTTTTTTCTTGGTCATTCCACCTTTTAAAGCAAAAACAAACCTGTTAGATTCATAAATGAACTAAAACTAAATTTATTACACTTCAAGAAATGGATCAAAGGAAAACTATTATAGAAATGATATGAAATCAAAAGTGGATTAGGGTTAGTTCACATATGATGTACCACCTTTTACGTATGGTGGAACCAAATATCTACAATGCAATGTCACTAAGATGTTTATAGAAAATATCATTTCCTGCAAAAAATTCATGGGATCATTAGTCCAAAATGAGTGATCATAAAGTAAATTACAATTAGAGTATATATAATAATAATTTTAAATACTTGGAACCTTTTGTATCTTTAAGTGAATCATTTCATCGTCGCTCACCACCAATGTGGCCTGCAAGGTTCCCGTACTAGCAATATGAGAAGATCCAAGAAATGATGGTATGTTATCAGCATTAGTCACCTTTGGCACATCCTCATGTGCATCTCCTCCTACAAAAAATGAATCCACTATGAAATGGCATTAGAATTCAAGAAAGAACACTTGAAGGGAAATAAACACATGACAAAAGATAGAGCAAAAGAGGGATCTACCAATAGTGGGCGGGCCAATATGACGTGCACTAGAGGATGTCTGCATGCTATGTGTTGCCAACATTGCAGTCAGAAATATAGGTGAGGGTAACCTCTGATGAGGCGGCATCAACATTTACATAGTAACATTGACAACACCTAAAGAATAATACTATGATGTGTTTTGGGTACTCAGAGTAATAAGCCAAGCAAGTGATAATACAAGAAAATCATGGGAATGACTTTGATGAGGGTAGATAAATTGCTATAAAAACAATACGTACATATTTTAGTTAATGACATAAAAGAGAATAAAATATAAACCGTTATTGAACTTTTGTTATAATTAAAGCTTTCATTAATTCTTACTTGCAAGTTTTCTGCTGTCTGAATCAATAATGCCACCCTCTCTCATATCTCATCAGTGATAGGATGCATGGCTGCCAAAGAAACAATCTCTTTTCTAATTTTTATAACAGGAATTTTAAAGAATTTCATAAGGTCTATGGGATCTTCAAGATCATCATCGCATAACTCTAATGATTCCACATCCCTAGAAAGGTTCTCAAGTACTGCAACTCCCTTTCCCTTTCCTTGAACATTCGTCTGTGTCAAGAATATCATTAACAATAACAAAATTAGTATAAATCACTAAAAAAATGAACATAATAATGTAACAGTTTGCTTATATCTAATTTGTACAATTACAATGAGGTTTACCTGCTCGGTAGAAGTGTCGCAAGATAAATCTCTATCTGCGATATGTGATGGATCCATGTTGGCCTGTGACAAAGAAAAAATATAAAAAATGTTAGAGAAATTAAACCAATAGACGTCGCATATCTAATAAACAATCCAATTTCCATAAATAAAAAAATTCTATCAAGAATTCAATATTAAATAGATAATATACTAATTGCATACCTCATACATTTCATTCTTTATCATCATGAACATCAAGGTCATCATCGCCATCATCACCATCACCATCACCATCACCATCACCATCACCATCACCATCACCATCACCATCACCATCTTCTTCTTCTTCTTCTTCTTCTTCTTCTTCTTCTTCTTCTTCTTCTTCTTCTTCTTCATCGTCATTGATAAATTGTCGATCGTGATCATCATCCACTTCATCTTCTACTTCTTTGGTATCTTCTTCTTTGGTATCTTCTTCTTCCATCACATTATACTTTATCGACCTTCCTCTTGGATCATGTCTAACAACAAATGACCAACCCGGTTAATGTGGAACCTCTGAGTAAAATACTTGCTCACATTGGCTTGGAAGAACATAAGGCTCATCCCCAACTGGTTCAAATGACCTTGTATTTAGCATTATAAAACCATTATCATGTTCAATAATAGTTTTATCAGGATCATTTTTATTCAATCGTAGCATGTACCATTTGACGATGAACAAAACTAATTTGAAGGAATTAAAGTCACACTCAAGTATATCATCCAAAATGCCATAGTATCGATTTTGAGACTGTTGAGGATTAATGTCATTTCTCAATGAGATATTTGTCACCTCAAAGACTACAGTGATGCCAGAATCACAAGTTTTCTTCGTGTCATCCAACTTTTTTATGCGAAATTTATGACCATTGCAGCACATATCGTTGTGGTGTTTGACCTGCGATATGTCAAACATGTAAAATTTATTGCATTGTGAGTTGATACACATATGGGTGATTAATAAATTTATACGTACCTGTTTATCTCTTAAACCATATGCTAAATCAATTTCCCTTTGCATAACATTGGAATCTCCATTACGATGTGCTTCTTTAACCAATGAAGCCACACCTTCTCATGTTAATGTGCACCGAGAATGTTGACAACATTCAATCCATACCGTCATCCAATCAAGATTGTTTGCAATATACAAATGTAGTGCATCCCACTCTCGACCAACTATACAAAAAATAAATAGACGTCTTACAATCGATTTATTTTGAAGATTAAGAATTAATTAACTACAATAACATCTTATAATTACCTCTCACTTTCCTCAATCTACCTTTCCCCATCAAGTACTCCCTTCCCAACAATTTTCCCTTTTCAATATCCACACATTTATTATAATTTCAACATCTTTAATTAATGCAATTCAATCTAAAGGGAAAGAAGAGTTTAGTTTATGGAACCAAGAATCTTATCAGAATCTAGATATATCAAGGATAGATCTATTAAATTCCATCTTTCCCTAATGTAATGGTCCCTAAGCAAAAAATAGAAGTTTTACTACATTTAATGGTGAAACCCTAATTTTTCACCATCACATTTTGGTGAACTCGACTTTGTGCACCTTAATTTTTTATTTATGCTATTAAATATAATTTCTTATGCATTTCAAATTCAAATTTACATTTGCAAGTTTAATTTCTATTTGAATTACATACATTTAGAGGTTAAATTCACACAAACCTTAATTTTGAATTCTAAAATTGAACTTGTGGGTCACCTAATTTGGTTTTATTATTTGAGCTCTGATTATTTATGTAATTTAAAATTCAAATTTCTACTCCCAAATCTCATTTTCAATTGGATTACATAAATTTAGAGGTTGCTTTTATAAAAACCCTGATTTATAATTCTAAAATTTACTTTTGGGTTGCATAAGTTTTTAAATCTATTTTTAGATCTGATATTTATAATATTTTATGATATGATTTGGAGGTATTTATCTTTGAAATTAACAAATCAATTTGCTTAATTAATCAGCTAATCAATCACTTTTACACAAATTTGCATTATTTAATCACACTTTTCAATTTCGAATTCAAATTTCCCCACTTTGTGAGTAGGTTTTGTTACCATTAATCCTACCAACAATATTCCATGTGAAGAAGTTGTAGAATTGAGGCTTCATAATGTTTAATTACTAAGGAAATAGAGCCTAGAATTTTGATAACTTGTTTCATGAGAATGTTGTTGGTTCCTTTTTAACCCAACAAATGATGTCATTTATTCCAATTATTTTTAAAATTCTCATGATGTGAATGGATCACTAAGTAGGGTTTCCATTGACCAATTGGAGAATATTGACAATGAATTTGAAAATCTTTAACAATGGATGAGTGAACAATACTTGAAAAGTGAGGAAATTTGATTGATTGAAAGAATGACACTTCAAATTGATAAATTTGGTATTTGATTTGTTGTGTGGTCTTACTCATATTTTTAACACTAATATCATGCCTATTAAAAGTTATTTCTAATTCCTTTGTTACATTCAAACCACTAGTCGAGTCAATCATTTTATTCTTATGTCTACATTCTTTCCTATTGTGTCTACATTTACATTTTTATCATGACTAATTCAATACAAAATGTTAATCATACACATGTAAGTCAAGGGGGAAACTTTGTTAATCAAAAATATTTTATACATTCTTATGTGAGTCTTTAATTGTGTCCCAATTATCTCCCACATCTACATATCATAGTGTTCCACCTCCTTATTCTCAACCTCAACCTAAATACAATAATGTCACTCCTCCATCTCAATATAATATGTCCAATTTCAATCAAACAATTGAAGAAATCTTCAATAACTTAGACAAAATTGTCTTATCCCTACAACAATAGTTGGTTTCCATTACCCAATCCAAGTTTAATGTACCCAGAATTGATGTAGCGAGCCCATTATTTGGTGACATTGTCCATGATGTCCCTCCTAAATATATCGATGTCGCTAAATTGGGTCCCTAAAATTGAAAAAGTGACCCCTTAACTCATGTTAAAATATTTCAAACTTTATGTAGTGACTTTCTTCATGACCAAAGACTTATAGCTAAGTTGTTTACTTGAACCTTGAGGGATAAAGCATTGTAATGGTATTGTTCTTTTCCTCCTTATTCTATCACATCATTTCAACAATTGGCCTTATTCTATCATATCATTTCAACAACTGGCTAATTCAATAATTTTACAATAATATTGGTCCTAATATTAATTTAACTAATTTAATTTATTGTAAGAAAGGTGTTAAAGAAAAAGTGACTACTTTTATTGGTAGATAAAAATTTGTATTCTCAAATTTCTTATCCTATGCTTGATCAATATGTTTAATGAATTTTTATTACTGATTTACAAAAAGACAATAGGAATAAGCTTCTATTTTATGAGTTTACTTCCTTTATGTGGTTATGCATAGTGCTTTATAATTATTAGCTTCAAGTGAGTCAATTTGAATCATCTCCTTCAATGGCTCCGGTTGATAAGAATGAGAGTGCTCAAAAATATTTTTATGGAGTTTATACCACAAAATAGATACATCAAGATCAATGCGAACATGAATACCCAAGTGGCAGCCATTACATCAAGTGTGGCCAATTTATCAAAATACTTTAGAAAATAATTTACTCCTCTTTCTAAGTCTTTTCATAGAATAAAGACACAATTGATAAATAAAAATATATTGAAACCTCCTCCCATCAACCCAATTGATACCTCCAAACCTTTTCCACCTTACCATGACTCTAAATCCTTTTTCCAATATCATCGTCCACGTAGTCATGATACCGAGAAGAGTTATACCTTACGAGTAGGATTCAAGACTTTATTGATAACAATATGATATCTATAGATGGTATGAATGAAAATGAATTTTTTTTTGTGTCTCCTCCTAATCAAAACCTCCATATCTTTACTCATCCTTTGCCTTCCCATCCTACTAATGTGGTCGAGTTTGAGCCTCTCACATATTCTCCTGATGACCTTGGTGTTGAGTTTAATAATATTGTGAATCTTGCAAACAAACGTACACCTCATACGAACACATATATTACCTTTGATCCTAGTGAGATAATTGATGCACTTGATGTCCCACTAATTATCATTGCGAAGATCAAAGAAAAATTCTGATGAGGGGTGCTCAATAATCCAACATGTATTAAAAAGAGCTCTAGTGGAAAGTCTTTTTCCATTCATCATGATGCCTATACAAAGAAAGAAATAAACAAGTTTTTAGGGATAGGAAGAATAGTTGAGAGGCTCTAATAACCACTATTATGATTATTATCAAGAAAAATATGATTTGTTATAAAAAATTTAAGCACTCTAGGACCCTCTCTCAGCTTTAGACTAGCTAGTGGCTAAAATCTGGTGTTTAGCTAATTCTCTGGTTAGATTTACATCCCCACCTATTGGTTTCATAAACTCAATCAAATGCGCCCCCCTCCACCAACTTGGGTTTGTTAAAATTGGACTTTGAGGACCCTTCTCAAGGAAACCCAAGTTTGGTAGGTGGGGGTGGTGTCATCTATGACCATAGGGTTAAATATATCTTATCCTACTGGCCTATTTGGGCATGAAAAATTTGAGTTGTGAAGGTGGTATATTTTTACTATGGTATTTCTATTATTAATGAAATAAGGCAAAATTGAAAAATTATAGAAGTTATTTGAAAACACCATTCTCCTCAAGAAAAAATCCATTTTGAATCTGAAGTGTGAAGACGTTGTGGTTGAGTATAAGGCAATCATTTATGGGATTTTTCATGTATACATTTACCATATGAGAAGTGAATGCAAACAATCTAGCTTCGTTATGATGGTTTTCTAGGAATTCAATAATCTGGATGTATATCTATGATATTCCAAATTTGGTTCCCAAGGCAATATTTAAGGAAATAAAGATTCATAATGAATAATAATTCAAAGATCGCCTTTTTCATTATAGAAAGTATTTAAAGAGAATCTAGATAGTTATGTTGAAGGCATGCAATTTTTTGACTTGGCCATCACTGGGTTTTACACAATAGTATAACTTTTCTCAAGAAGATAAAAGGGTCCTGTGAGGAAGAATTCAAATGATTTTTCAAGTAAAAAGAAGGTTTTTACAGGTTACAAAGTGAGTATAATAGAGAAGAGATGCCTGGTATACGGAAAGATGTTACCCTTTTGCTGATGAAATTCATCACTCTGGATGGGCATTTTAAAAGATTTGATACCCAACTTTTCTCAATTTTTTCTTACTTCTTAGACAATAACTCTCACCTTGCTTTAAAACCTTCTAGTGGGTCTTGTTAAGTCCCCCTAGCCTTTCACCAAACCTAAATTTTGTGGTTGAGCTCTTTCGTTCCCTCATGTTGAAACCCAACCCCATTGTTGGCTCCAATTCTAAAGCTAGGCTTATCTCTACCCACTTTAATCCCATTAGAGAAGGGAAATGAAAGAACTCCCCTAATCTACCTCTTAAGGAAGTGGAGGTGCTAGAGTAAATGGAATAGGAAGTGTAGGAGTATTTTGGCTCATCCAAAGATTTAGAATTAGATTGGTCCCATATAGATTTTGAGGAAGTTGCCCCCTTTCTACTAGTTAGGAGATTCCCAATATTATAAATTGCTCTCCTAACTTTGACTAAAAGGTCTTAAACCTAGAAAAAAGTGTTGAGAAGGAATTGGTTATTAAATTACTTTAATCATAATTTGATGTGGTTATCAAGAATATTAACAAACTTGAGGCCATGACTAAGGCATATAATAGGGCAAACAAATTGGCTATGGAGGAGAAGGACGAATAGGTTTAGGAAGCTGCAATAAATAAGACCAATAAATTAGAAAATTGGTATAAATTTGAGGGGATACTGAAAGACTTTAGTTAGAAGGTGTCTCAAAGAAATGAGGACAAGGTTGTAATGGAGTTGAAGCAAAGTTAAGAGATGGTGAAAAAAAAATCAGCTTCCTTAAAATTTATTCAGGAGGAAATATATTATAAGAAATCCAAATATAAGAGACATGCTTTGGCTCCCTTTGCTTTGATGGAGGCCTCTGCCTCTATGGATAAAGATACTCATAACTATATGAAGGATTCTAACAAAAAATCTCTTTCTTTGATAAAGTTTTAGGTCTCTACAAAGGTTGGCAAGAGGGTAATGCCTCTGCCCAGTGGACCATCTCTTTATGTCTTCAGTGATTGGCTATTTTATGTTTTATTTTTTTTTGTGGTTCTATCCTTGGTCTTCATTTATTGCTTGGTGGTACACTACTTTGTTTTGGTGTTTTTTCTTTGGCTAGGTGACACTTTCTTGCAGATCTATAATGGTATGGGTCTAACCTACATTTTTATAAATAAGGACATAACAAGAGAAGAATCATCTTTAAGCACACAACATCAAATTTTTGTACTAAGAAAAATATTATGATTACAATGAGTGAAATAATTCTTATGAAAATTTGAAAGAAACCCTACGTGAAAATCGTAAAGCAACATTAACTTATCTAGTGCCAACTATCACAATCCTAAAGAAGAAATAAAAAATCATGTAAACTTAGCTCAGATGAGTATTGTAATTCAAGGATCTAATTAATTAAGCAATTACATATATTTTAATTTCTCCAACATTTATAAATTTATAATTCATGTGGTTGCCTAAAAGAGCATAACCCTTGTGATGCAATAGGTTTAAGTAGGATACCATTCACTACAAGAAATCTTTATGCATCAATATATAGTAGTAGATCATCAATACCATACATAGAAATAAAATAAAAGTACGAAAACAAATTAAATTTCTATGTAATTATTTCTCACAATTTCCAAACTTTTATGTTCTTTAAAGTCACTTTCCTTACCCAATTTTTATATTTTAGTCAAAATTTAACTATTCATCACTTGCAATATAATATTTAAATAAATTTAAACTTACAAACTATTTAATTAACCTAGATTAAGTTAAGAAAATTTAACTTTTACTTATCATAGTATGTCCATAGATACACTTGTAAGATCAACTTGAGCTAACTTTTGCATAACAAATGTGAAGATGCGAGATTAATATAAGAGAGAGAAAACTATGTATTTTTATAATTTTCTAGTAAATTAAGTTCTAATATTAAATTATTTTCAAAAATAAATGACAACATATTTTAGATTAGTATACAATGCAGTGTCAATACTACACATAGAGTAAAATACATAGCATTATTATTTTGAAACATATATAAAATTCCAAATCTTTTACATTGAGAACCCTCTTTAAAATGTTTCTATGGTCATGATTTTATTTAGAGTGCAAAATACAAGCTATATTATTAGATTTTATGAATTTGTGAAATGTAATTAATTAAAAATAAAAATATGAATACAAATTTATAAGCATTATTTAATGAGTGTCCTCTGACTTTATTATTTCAAATATCTGTAATTCAATATTAAATATGAAAATAAAAAGTAGAATTAAATTTATATGAAGAAAATATATAAAAAAAAAACAAACTAAACTAGAGTTATATTCCTTGAAAGAAAATTAATGATGAGAAATGCTCCTCCACTGATTTCTTATCTGGTGAGAAATGCTCCTCCACTGATTTCTTATCTGGTGAGAAATGCTTCTCCACTGAATTGTATTGTATTTATTATTTTTTATATATTGTGAAGAATTAAAAAAACCTACAAAAAAAATGGAAAATACAATAAACATTCAAAAACACTTTTCATTGGTCAAAGAATTTGAATTTGTAAACAATCAACAGTTTGTATAACAATTCTATTCAGGGATCTTTCCCATTGTATTTCTCATTGTATTGTATTTATTATTTTTTATATATTATCAAAAATAAAAAAACTAGAAAAAAATGGAAAATACAATAAACTTCCAAAAACATTTTTCATTGGTCAAAGAATTTGAATTTATAAACAATCAATAGTTTGTATAAGAATTCTAGCCAAGGATATTTCAGAGGAAGAGGATAAAATAGATAGAGAGATATAGAGTGAGAGATAAAGATATAGAGACAGGGAGATAAAGAGGTCTATGGAGGAATATGGAGAGACAAAGAGATATATAGATAGTGAGATAAAGTGATAGAGAAATAGAGATATAAGGAGACACAAAGAGAGGGAGAGATGGAGAGAGATACAAATATTGATATATAGATATATAAAGAGAACTAGAGAAGACAAATAGATATGAAGGGAGAGGAAGAGAAATAAGGGGAGATAGAGAAAGAGATAGATATATAGAAGAAGATAAAGGGAGAGAGAGGTAATGATAAAGAGATAGATAGGGGGATACAAAGGGAATGAGGGAGGGAGAGATAGGGAGAAATAGAGAGAGAGGGAGAGATGTATATAGAAAGAAATATAAAGAACTGAAGAGGGATAAAGAAAGAGATAGGGATAGAGAAATGGATACAGAAATGAGTCTGTGTTTATGAGTTAGAGAGAGAATAAGTAGAGAAGATATAAAAATAAATACTTAAAGATAATTATTCTTAAATAAATTAAAATTTAGTAAGATAAATGTATAAAATAAATTAATTCTATTATCTATTATTTGTAACTTCATAAGACAAAAATAATTTAAATTAAATTTTAACCAAATGTAAATTAAACTTTAAAAGAAAAATTGATGATTAGAATAATTTGATAAAATATAAGATTAAACATCCTAATAAATCAGATTAAATTAAACTATTTTCTTATCAAAAGACGAAAGAAATAAAAAGTAGATTTCTAATTCAAAAAATAAGTATTCTAGAATAATTAAAATTCTATTAAGATAAATAACTATAAACTAAATTAATTCTAATAGTTTTGAATTATTATTTGTAATTTCATTAAAAATAAAAAATAATTAAAATAATATTTTCGGTTAATTAAAAAGTAACCGGTTAAAAAAAAGAAGGAAAAATAGCTATTTCTTTCTTTTTTAATAATTTTGTCTTTTCCAATTTTGAAAATTAAAAAAATATGGAATATTTAAATAATAGAAGATACAATTAAAAGATATTATTATTAAAAGCAAAAAGCAATGTAGATTTTTGTTTTGTACACATTCTTTTTCTAAATAATCATATTAAAGGTATCTTTTTTATTTTTTTATGATTTAAATAATTTTTTTTTTTGTAAACATACAATTGAGATCAATTCAATCAGCTTGCATCCTTCTAGTCAATTTTCAACAATTGATTTGTAGACATTCTTTTTCTAGATAATCATATTAAAATGTGTTTTTAGTTTTTTGTCATTTTAAGAAAATTAATAATAATGTAAACATACAATTGAGAGAAATTCAATCATCTTCCATCCTTCTAGTCAATATTGAACCATTGATTTCAATAATTAAGTTGAAAACTTCATATAGGGTATCCGTTCGACAAAATTACCTCAAATTTATCTTGGGATAGTGAATTTTTTATTACAGTAAAAGCAATTTTTTATGGGAGATGGAAACCCTTTACATCAGATTACATAAGATAGATCTATGAAATCCTTTTCAAAACAAAACCAATAGACAAAACCCCATAGGGCTATGAGACAACATAAACAAACAAAAAAGACCACTATCCGAGAAAGACGACAAAAATACCAGCAAACTACCAACACAGACCCAGCAATAGAAACTAAAAATCAACCCAAATTTGCTAGTACCACCTCTTTACTAGTACTAGCATATGAGCATTAATAGCAGCATGCGACATAGCTTGAGCACTCACATTAGCCTACATAACTTTCTTCTTGGAAGATAAGGACCACTACTTGAGATTAATTCTCCAAATCCTATAAAACACCCACCTGAAAAGATGAAAAAACCTCTAGAGAGTTATTCTTGGTAATTTTGAGCACCTCAAATGGGATCTCCTATTTGGGATGAAAATCTTGTGGAGTAAAATCCACTGATTCCTGGGAATTATGTTAAGAGCCATGGGAGGAAGAGGATGCATCAACATTGTGAGTTTGGTCTAGGAAATCTTGTTCATCAAAGCTGTCTGGAACCTTCAAAGTGGCCTTTCAAGGTTTAGCCTTGGGTTGTTTGCTCAAACCCTCACGGCCAACATTAGGGGACCCCTTAAGCCCTATTTTAGCCTTTTTGTCAGTGTGAGGGATGAAATCCAATTCATTACTATCGGTCTCCCAACCTTCTGATTCTCAGTCCTCACTATCATCAATCTATCTTGGGACTGCTAGTTGAGCTCATAATGAGAATGGGTTTGAGAAATTTATTTGTTGTTGCAAGGCTTTCAAATACATTTAAGTTATAAATTATATATCCTTCCCCAACATACCCTCCTTTAGTACCTATTTTTTTCTTCAATTTTTTTAATTTTCAATCATTTTTTTCTACAAATCAGTTAGGGAATTCAATACAACAAGTCTCTACACATAAATTAGTCAAAGCAGTCGCAGAGAATATAAAATAGTTCTACATATACAAATATGTTAGCAAAATATAATCAATAGAAAGTAATATATATGTTTTAAGTTTGAATCAATTAAAATTATAATTTTTGCATACCACAAAATTGAATCATATCAATTTCAAAGAAATAAATAACAATAATAAGAAATAAATAACAAAAACATAAAAATAAATAGAAATAAATAAAATTAGATAAAAATTAAGTTCTCAAGTAAATTTCATATTGAACATAACAAGCATTTAATTTATAAAGAAGTATTTAAGCTTGTTTCATTATATATAAGAATATATAGTAACATAGTCATTGCAATAAATATAGATATAGTTAAACTTCCAAAAAAAATCATAATTATTATTTGTCAGTTTTATAAATTTAAAAAATTTAACAAAAATACAACATATAAAACATTTTATATATTTTTATATATTTATGAAATACAACATATTCAACTAATCCTCCAAACTGTCTCCCTTATATTAAAATTCTTTCATACTAAATTTTCGAACAAAATTGAAATTTGAAAATCTCTTCCTTTCACAAATAGAAAATCTTACGAATAATTTTTACAATATAAAATTTTTAAATAGAAAAAACTTCATTGAATTTAAATATATTTGAATTATGACTATATAAACATTCCTAATTTTTTCAAAACAAGTATTATTCTTTTAATGAATTTATATAAGTATTATTAAATGAATTAATTATATTTAAGTTGTGATCTAAATATAACTCTTTAATTTTCTTGAAAGAAATGAAATATTTATAGATTATGGCTTCAATATAAATATAAATTCTATTGAAATAGTTAAATGAGTAAAATATAAAACTAAATAAATTTAAATAAGATCTATGTAAATTATGTATCTAATTTTGTACAATCCATTGATTTTTAAAATGTTATCTTTTTATTTTTGTAAAGAAAAGTATTTTCTATAATACTAAATGATTAACATAAGAGAGTTTAATACCTACAAAATCTATGAATTAGTCATGGAACCACAATCCAAAAGAGATAAAAATGAACTTTATATAGGAATTACTACATGCACAACTGAATAATAGCGTACACATCATGCCTTCCAATAACATGCAAAAAGTCTATTTTTTGTTGTTCAAAAATTAGTGTGACAACAAAAATTGTGCCAATGTAATTTGCTTACTAACTTTTACTTCTAAAACAATGGCACTAGAATGTGAGAAAAATGAAGATAAATATAATCTAGTGAGGTCATTTGGGAATCCTAGACTAACAATATTAATAAAGGAATTTTTTACATATGTGATAATTTCATTTTGCTTCATGTAGTTTTATATAAATATTCTTACAAATTGGGAAGTTCAAGCTAGGAATTGTAGTATTAGAGTAAGATTAGAGTAAGATTGACTCAATAGATTCAATAGACAAATAAAAAAATGAACTACACTCCCATTGTAAAAAAGAGCCCACCAAAAATTTAAATAATTAAGATTGCAAATATGACATCCAAATATACATTTAAGGTAGCATATATCTTAATCCTAATTAACCTACGACAAATAATACATAAAAAAGATTAAATAATAAAATAACTTTGAAAATATAAGACACACAAACATTTATCCACAAAGAAAAAATATTGATAATAAACAATCAACATATGAAAAAAACCATCCTACAATCTTAAATTAAAACCTTTAATTGACAAATTATATATTATCAAAAGAAGACGAGCAACGTTAAATACGGAACATGACTCAAAGGGAGGATGTGAATTAATATTCTTAAAAAAAAATTGATCACAAAGAAGACCATCTAATAGAAATAGAAGACAATTCAAGTCCAAATTATAGAGTCAAAATTAGTGGTGGGTTTTTAGTTAACCTAAAGTAGAGCAAATTTCCTATAAATAATATTGTATGAGACATACATTCACTTTGAGCTGCTACTTTTCTCATTTAGAGATGTGATACTAACTAAAATAAGATAATGGATTAGGATGTTTGTTTCATGAATTAGATTAATTCTAATATATATTTTCATGAATCAGATTAATCCTAATATATATTTTTCACAATTGATTAGTGATTTTTCTTTAGGAAAGGAGGTCTAGTACTCGTGGAACATGGTATATAAGACAAACCCCATTAAGTAGTAAATATAATTGAACCATCCATTTGAACCATTGACTATAAATACAATTGTTTCTGTATTGGTTTGCATGGATGGCAGGACTAAGCAATTCTAGTTATACATGGTATAGATAACGCAACACCTATAAGAGTGGTCTTGGTTTGTCTCATTTTTTATTGTGTTTTATTTTATCCTAAAGTAATTCCATTTCCATCAGTTAAATGAAGGCACAATCACCGGGCATCTCAAATAGTTGCACTGGTTAAACCTATGTTCTTCAACATTATTTGATTACTTTTCCGTAGGAAATCACCATTTTCTTGTTTAACATTTTTTAATATTCAGGTTACTGAGAGATTCTGCCATAATTATCAGAGTTCTTCCTGCCACTTATTTTTGGTGTATTAAAAACATAATGACAACACTCTCATTTGATTTAATTTTGTTTTGCATGCTCTTCTTTAACGTGTTTTAGGAATTTCAGTTTGTTTAGGCACCAGAGAGAATGTTTGGTTGTCATAGGGAGGAAATGCCTTAAGGATTCTATTTATTTTAATCAATTTTTTAAATTTTTTTTATTGTGTTTTATTTGATCTTAAAACAATTATATTTTTATTTGTTAAATGAAGGCACGATTACTAGGAATCTCTATTTGTTTAGATATTCAGAGTGCAGGTGACTCATAATTTGCAAAATGTTGAATAATCTATAGAATGCCTCTTCTATTTCACGTAACATCTCGAAGAAATCTACTTTCATCAAATGCTTTAAAGACAAGGACCACAAACTCTTTGAAAAAATTCCTCAAAGAAATTTGATCTCATGGGAGCATGCAAAAGAGAGAGCACAAAATAGGCTAAGTCTGATGGAAACAAGTTATGAGATGGAGGCCAGATTAGAGTTTGAACTGAGTTTTGTTGAGCATTTACATAGTCTCCTTGTCTCATAGGTGTAGGGGTGGTTTGACATGCTTCTTCTAGTAGTGAAGCATGTCAAATCACCTATGGCTCTGCCTCACTTATAAGTGTGAAAAGACAACAGCTCAAAGAATAAAGTGTATCCCATGAAAATTCATTATTCTGCAATGTGATGACAATGGAGGGCTATGATGATTGCAATCATCTTGCATTTTCTACCGAATGATATCAGTTGTGGATGCAAAAATTTGAGGTTGTCCATTTTAGATAGGAGACTCCTTCGACGTAATTATTTATGAATGATATCGTTTGTGTTACAACACTTGGAAACTCAACCATCTTTTCTGTCAGGGAATTTATGAGAAGGGACTGAGTGTGGGATTGAGTCACCCGTCAACACAAAGAGAGTGGAATTCAGTCACCTGCCAGTCTGGCTAGAGAGGAGTTATTTAGTTGGAAAATTGCGGTTTACTTCAGCTCTAGATTTCGATTTAGTCCACATCATCTAGCGTATAAGGTACATTGGTTACCATTAATTGAGTTTTTTGAATTTCTTTTATAATGCTAGCAATTGCACCTTTGTGCAATGGGTATGCCGAAGAGGTGTTGAAAGTCAATTAGGGATATATTTGGTTAATTTTTTTGCATAAATTTTTGTAGTACATGAGATCAATTGGTAGAAAAAATTTCAAAAATAATGTTGCTTGTGCAACAAAGCTGTCAATGGAGAAGAGATAGTTTCAAATGCACTTTGCATCCTCTTACAAGGTTCCAATTATAACTGAAAAAAACTTTTCAATTCGGAAGATAATCAAGTTCCATAATCAACAAACTCATGTTATGTTTGCAATCAATTTAGAGAGAGAGATAGTGAGAAGGGGAAAGCCAGAGAGAAAAAGAGACAGGTAAAGAGATAAATATAGAGACATAGATAGAGATGGAGATGAGATGAATATGAAGATGGAGAAATAGGTGAGAAAGATCGAGAAAAGGAGAGAGATATGGAGAGAAAAAGGGAGAGAAGAGATAGGATTGGATAAATGTGGAAGCTCAAAAGGGGGAGAGAGAGAGAGAGAGAGAGAGAGAGAGAGAGAGAGAGAGAGAGAGAGAGAGATGAACATATATGTTTAAGAGGAGGAATAGGGGGAGAGAAAGGGGGAGAGAGAGATGGATATATAGAGGGAGACATTTATATAGATAGAGGGGGAGAGAAAGAAAGAAGTAGAAAGGAAGATAGAGTGAGAGAGGACGTAATGTCCACTCTTCTCTACTTGCCATTTAGTTTCTCAGATTCACCTATCATCCATCTCCATAGGTGAAGTTCGGTGTTGGGAGATGAATACGCTAGCCAAAGGGGACCTAGACTTAATCATTGTATGACTTTGGTGGAAATAATAAAGTAACTTTATAATATAAAGTTTTTAAATAAGGGAAGATAGGTTTTAAAGGGACCAGAAACCCTGTACAACAGGTTTTGAAGGGACATGAAAGCTAATAGATTTTACAAGGATCTACAACCCAACAAAGTAGGCTACACAAAGATATTAACAATGAAAACCACAACATAAAAACCAACACAACTGACTCTACAGCTTCCAACAAAAGCAAAATGAGGCTGCGAAAAAGAATAGACAAAGAAAACTAGCAGGCCTACTAGTTAAAGAAAGGGTAGAAACCCCAAAGAGAAAAGTTTCCTGAGAAACTATAGGCAACCCAAAACAAACAAAACACAACCGCCCACAACGGTTAAGACAACCCCCTCACTTAGGATTTCTCTTTGGGACCCTTCGTGTGGGATCAAAGGGTCATGTCAAAAGAAGGTGAGGACCTCTTAGACCATTTACCTTTAACTATTATCCAACCATCTTCAACTTTACCAACCTCATCTTGCCACTCCAACAAATTTAAATAAGGAAAATTAGCAATTGAGGGATAGCCTGCAAGCAACGAAGCTCCAACAAGCATAGCAGGAATTGGGTCAGAAATACCAACAACATGCATAGGGACCACTCCATCAACTTCCCTAGACACAAGATCAACACCCTCAAACCTTTCAAAACTAGTGATAGGGGCAGATCCAATAGCATTTGATAACTTCGAATTATCGGTTGGCTCAGAATGAACCATCTCACCATTCACATTAGTGGCAGGACGAGCATCTTTAACAAAAAATTTAGGAGAAATATCAAGCCCCAAACCCATATGAGAAGAGCCTTTTAACACTGTGTAATGGTGGGAGGACTCCCCAATCCACCAAGACGGAGGCTTCTTAGCTTTAACTTTGTGTAAATCACATTTAGCAGCTACATGACCTATCTTGAAGCACCTTCTACTTTTGAAGGGAATTCCTTCATAATCCTAAGGTTGGATCCAAAAACCCTTTGGAGTTGATAGTTTAATCTCCTTAGGCAACCCCTTAGAGGTATCAATGTCTACCAAGATACGAGCGTAGGTAGAATGAAGGATATAAGAAGACTCAACATCTACCATCAGAAAATCTCCAAAAGCATCCCCCACAACCTCAAGAAGTGGATCCACCCAAAAGTGAAGAGGAAGGTTAGGAAATCTAACCCAGATTGGCATCTTACAGAAGTATTGAGACAAATGAACGAAGTCCTCATGCCATGGTTTAATCATCAAAGGGTAACGATTCTCCCAAATGAAAAAATGATTGCAGAGAATAATATTTTTGTCAGCTGTATTTTCAAACTTAGCAACAAAGAAACCCTTGGCCAAAGGGAAAATTTGCACCAAGTTTGAAATAAGGGGCTCCCATTTCTTAGACACCTAATCATGAAGCCCTGAAAGACTAGGCCAAAATCCTTTAAATCAATAGATAACCACATGAGAAGATAGAGAAGACTTGTTCATATTTTAAGAAAGCTAATCATGATGAGCATAGTGTGGAAAAAATCATGATGAGCATCGTTTCCACACTAAGAAAATTGATGAGTTGACAAATATCATCAAGAATAACAACATCAATTTTTCATCTACTTATAGGAAGAAGCATTCATCCCCATCCACTTCCTCACAATCAAAAAGAAAAGGGAAAGCATTTGTGAAAAGTTCTTCATAGAAATTGACACTTTAATTGGGTGCCTCTCATCACATAGTTTTTATAAGGGACTAGTTCTCTTCATTAGAGCCATCCAAGGTACCTCACATTGACATAGGTTATGATACACAAGTGGAAGTTGAAGGAAAAGGTTGGGTTACCATTGATGATGGAACATTTGAAAATGTTCTCTTTGTTCCTAGCTTGAGAACCAACCTTATTTTAATCTACCAAATCACTCATTTTGGAAACATAAATAAAGTTGAGTTTCTACCTGATTTATCTATGATCAAGGAACTTGAGGATGATGCCTTTGTTGAAGTGGGACAAGCCAATCACAATACTTGGTTTTACTCATTCTCCCACTTTTTTCCTTGATCCCCCTCTATGTCATTGCTCACTCATTCAAATTCCATAAGTAATATATGGTATGAGTGGTTTGGACATCTTAACTACCACTACCTTTATTAGCTTACTCCAAGGATATGGTCACAAGTCTCCCTCAAGTTAGATTCGCATATGGTGTATGTCTAGGTATTTTCATGGGTAAGGATCTAGAAGATAATTTTGATAAAGGGAATTCTTGGAAATCTTTGCAAGTTCTTTAATTGGTTCATGGTGATGTAGCAGGCCCATTTCCAATGTTATCATTTAGAAAGGCTCATTATGTCCTCAAATTAATTGATGATTACTCTTTCTTCACTTGTGTGTACTTCGTTTGTCACTAGAGTAAAGTATTTGACAAGTTTCTAACCTTCAAGGCTCACATTGAGAAGCAAATAGGGAAGCAAGTCAAGATTCTCTACATAGAAAATGGAAAGGAATATTTGAAAAATCCACTTATACAATTTTGTTCTCTTGCTTAGGGATTGATCTTTAACATTTAGTTGCCTACTACAAAAAAATAGTGTTCCAAAAAGGAATAATAAAACCTTTAATAAAATGGCTATCTGCATGATTCATGCTCATTCTCTTGGTCTTGCATTTTGGGAAAAAGATATTAATTCTACCACACACATCAAAAATGGGGTTCTCCACATGGCATTGAAATGTATAACTCCTCTTGAGGCTTAATGTGGTAGAAAACTAATTGTGAGACACTCTAGATTTTTTGTCTCACTAGCTTCGGTACACATACCTCCAAAGAAGCACAAGGCATTGGAACCTTAGGTTTTTCCTTGAATAGTTATAGAGCATCCTAAAGGTATCAAAGAATACAAACTTTTGGATGAAAAGACACATGACATATTAATTGAGAGTGTTCACTTTGGGGAAGGTTGTCCTATATTGGTCTCTAATCATCCTCACTCTTCGTCCATAGTGGAAAGTGATGATAGTGACTCAAATTATGGCTATACCATAACTCTAACTCATAGATTCACATCTCCATAAGGTCCACTTGAAGTTTATGATAGTCATCCTTCATTTCGTACCAGACCTTGTTGGGATCAATAAACTCTTGAGCCAATAGGTAGTCCTACTGGGGATCTTACTAACACTTGAATGACTTGGTCACAACATCAACATCTTCCACATGTTTACATTGCTAGTGCTTCTAATCCAAAATCCTTCTAGGAAGCATTAGGAATTCCTTATTGTCAATAATGAAGGAAGAGTATAGTTCCTTGAAGAGAGACAATACATGGGACTTAGTTCCTATTCCTATATGGAGAAAGATGGTTCGATGTAATTGGATATATCGGACTAATAATATAACAGATACAAGTGTGGATAATTTAAAAGTCTTACTTGTGGTAAAAAATTTCTCACAAGTTCCTAGTGTTTATTATACTAAGACCTTTGATCCTATTGCTAAGATGAAGTTCATTCGCTTGACACTTACTTTTGTTGTAGCTCATGGCTGGGATGTATGTTAGATGGATGTGAAGACTACATTAATTCAAGGAGATCTTGAGGAGGATATTTATAAGGATTAGTAATAGGGATTCATTGAGGATTCTTCTTTAGTTTTTATATTGAGGAAGTCTATGTATGGCCTTAAGCATGCCCTTAGTTCTTTATATGACAAGGTGGATTCCTTTCTTCTCTTTGTAGGATTCAATATCTATCATTCAGATCCAAATGTCTATATTTTGTGATAAGATGACTCTCAATTTTTACTTGTGCTCCATGTTGATGACTTGATAAATTGCATGAAGTACCTCATCCATCATTGGTAGTGTCAAATGTATCTTGCATGATATATTTTCTATGATTGATTTCAACCTTTTGCACCACTTTCTCAGGATTGAAATTGCATAGTCACCTTCTAGGATCACTCTTGCTAAACCAAAGTATGCTCTTGATCTTCTAGTTTGGTTCCACATGACTAATTGTAAGCTTGCACCTACTCCCTTTCCTCTAGGTGAGGCTAAGTGTTCCACTCCACTTGTTGAGGCCATTTTGTATCTTCAACTTGATGGGAGTCTCATTTACTTGACTCACACATAGCTTAATATTTCCTTTGCAGTTAGCATGGTTTCATTCTTTATGCTAGAATATTAATTTATTAACCACATGAGCATCATTAGAAACTCGGTAAACATGTCTTGCATATTGGAGAATCCTAAATTGTACTCCTTTACAATTTTTTCCTCACTTTGGTGTTCATCCCCAAAGGCCTGATTGAATCCTTGATTTTTCTCACACCATGCATCAAAGTTAATATTTTCATCACTTGCATTTTCCTCCCAAAGATCTTGGGACCTTGACATCTAGGACTAGAGCGATGGGTACCACGGTCCTCAAGGACTAGGGTACCTAGAACCATGGTCCTTGCAAAAAGCACCTCTTTTGGGTCCTCATAACGATAACTCAATTTGAGTAGGAACCTAGATCTCATGTCGGCCTGTGTCAGAAAACTAATTCATTTTTTACTAGCATGTATTAAATGAGGTTTAACCCTCTCATTTTAAACCTAGAAAATGAATTCAAGATCTCAATTACACTCTATCAAAGTCAAGTGAGCAAACAACCAATTTTCTTGTAAGCATTAGAATAAAAATGAAGGCGAGATTCAAGCATTGGAGATTAAATTCATGGTCAATATTTTATGAAGACTATCTACATGAAACACTAATTCCTTTTGAAGACAAACAAAACTTCATTAAAAGGTATATTATTAATGTCTTAGATATTTTCAGCCTTTCCCTCAAAAGGAAATCATTTCCATTATAATACTTCATTCATATTTTAATTCTATTTCATGGTTAATTCTAAAATTAGGGTTTAACCTAAGGCAAACCCCTATTCCTAATATTTTTTACCTTTCTACTGTGTGTAGGAACATGTATATAGCTACATTTTGGAGTATCAAAGGATTCCCAAAGACGAATGGGTTCCCTTTTGGATGGTGAAAAATTCAGAGGATGATGGTGACCACCACCACGAACAGGACAATATAGGTCGAGTTTCTAGGAGTAGATCTAAAATTTCATCTACTACTGAGATACAGGTTTGTGGTTCCATTTTGACAATTGTAGCTCATTGTTTTTGTATAATTCCTTCAATATCCACACATTTATCCTAATTTCAACATCTTTAATTAATCCAATTCAATCTAAAGGGAAAGAAGAGTTTAGTTTATAGAACCAAGAATCTTATCAAAATCTAGATATATCAAGGATAGATCTATTAAATTCCATCTTTCCCTAATGTAATGGTCCCTAAGCAAAAAATAGAAGTTTTACTATATTTAATGGTGAAACCCTAATTTTTCACCATCACATTTTGATGAACTCGACTTTGTGCACCTTAATTTTTTATTTATGCTATTAAATATAATTTCTTATGCATTTCAAATTCAAGTTTACATTTGCAAGTTTAATTTCTATTTGAATTACATACATTTAGAGGTTAAATTCACACAAACCTTAATTTTGAATTCTAAAATTGAACTTGTGGGTCACCTAATTTGGATTTATTATTTCAGATCTGATTATTTATGAAATTTAAAATTCAAATTTCTACTCCCAAATCTCATTTTCAATTGGATTACATAAATTTAGAGGTTGCTTTTATAAAAACCCTAATTTATAATTCTAAAATTTACTTTTGGGTTGCATAAGTTTTTAAATCTATTTTTAGATCTAATATTTATAATATTTTATGATATGATTTGGAGGTATTTATCTTTGAAATTCACAAATCAATTTTCTTAATTAATCGGCTAATCAATCACTTTTACACAAATTTGCATTATTTAATCACACTTTTCAATTTCGAATTCAAATTTCCCCCCTTTGTGAATAGGTTTTGTTACCATTAATCCTACCAACAATATTTCCATGAGAAGAAGTTGTAGAATTGAGGCTTCATAAGGTTTAATTACTAAGGAAATAGAGCCTAGAATTTTGATAACTTGTTTCATGAGAATGTTGTTGGTTCCCTTTTAACCCAACAAATGATGTCATTTATTCCAATTATTTTTAAAATTCTCATGATGTGAATGAATCACTAAGTAGGGTTTCTATTGACCAATTGGAGAATATTGACAATGAATTTGAAAATCTTAAACAATGGATGAGTGAACAATACCTGAAAAGTGAGGAAATTTGATTGATTGAAAGAATGACACTTCAAATTGATAAATTTGGTATTTGATTTGTTGTGTGGTCTTACTCATATTTTTAACACTAATATCATGCCTATTAAAATTTATTTCTAATTCCTTTGTTACACTCAAACCACTAGTCAGGTCAATCATTTTATTCTTATGTCTACATCCTTTCCTATTGTGTCTACATTTACATTTTTATCATGACTAATTCGATACAAAATGTTAATCATACACATGTAAGTCAAGGGGGAAACTTTGTTAATCAAAAATATTTTATACATCCTTATGTGAGTCTTTAATTGTGTCCCAATTATCTCCCATGCCTACATATCATAGTGTTCCACCTCCTTATTCTCAACCTCAACCTAAATACAATAATGTCACTCCTCCATCTCAATATAATATGCCCAATTTCAATCAAACAATTGAAGAAATCATCAATAACTTAGCCAAAATGGTCTTATCCCTACAACAATAGTTGGTTTCCATTACCCAATCCAAGTTTAATGTACCCAGAATTGATGTAGCGAGCCCATTATTCGGTGACATTGTCCATGATGTCCCTCCTAAATATATCAATGTCGCTAAATTGGGTCCCTAAAATTGAAAAAGTGACCCCTTAACTCATGTTAAAATATTTCAAACTTTATATAGTGACTTTCTTCATGACCAAAGACTTATGGCTAAGTTGTTTACTTGAACCTTTAGGGATAAAGCATTGTAATGGTATTGTTCTTTTCCTCCTTATTCTATCACATCATTTCAACAATTGGCCTTATTCTATCATATCATTTCAACAACTGGGTAATTCAATAATTGTACAATAATATTGGTCCTAATATTAATTTAATTGATTTGATTTATTGTAAGAAAGGTGTTAAAGAAAAAGTGACTACTTTTATTGGTAGATAAAAATCTGTATTCTCAAATTGCTTATCCTATGCTTGATCAATATGTTCAATGAATTTTTATTACTGATTTACAAAAAGACAATAGGAATAAGCTTCTAATTTATGAGTTTACTTCCTTTACGTAGTTATGCATAGTGCTTTATAATTATTAACTTTGAGTGAGTCAATTTGAATCATCTCCCTCAATGGCTCCGGTTGATAAGAATGAGAGTGCTCAAAAATATTTTTATGGAGTTTATACCAAAAAATAGATATATCAAGATCAATGAGAACATCAATACCCAAGTGGCAACCATGACATCAAGTGTGGCCACTTTATCAAAATACTATAGAAAATAATTTACTCCTCTTTCTAAGTCTTTTCATGGAATAAAGACACAATTGATAAATAAAAACATATTGAAACCTCCTCCCATCAACCCAATTGATACCTCCAAGCCTTTTCCACCTTATCATGACTCTAAATCCTTTTACCAATATCATCGTCAACCTAGTCATGATATCGAGAAGAGTTATACCTTACGGAGTAGGATTCAAGACTTTATTTATAACAATATGATATCTATAGATGGTATGAATGACAATGAAATTTTTTTTGTGTCTCCTCCTAATAAAAACCTCTCACATATTCTCCCGATGACCTTGGTGTTGAGTTTAATAATATTGTGAATCTTGTTGACAAACCTACATCTCATACGAACACATATATTACCTTTGATCCTAGTGAGATAATTTATGCACTTGATGGCCCACTAATTATCATTGCGAAGATCAAATAAAAATTCTAGTGAGGGGTGCTCAATAATCCAACATGTATTAAAAAGAGCTCTAGTGGAAAGTCTTTTTCCATTCATCATGATGCCTATAAAAAGAAAGAAATAATCAAGTTTTTAGGGATAGGAAGAATAGTTGAGAGGCTCTGATAGCCACTATTATGATCATTATCAAGAAAAATATGATTTGTTATAAAAAATTTAAGCACTCTAGGACCCTCTCTCGGCTTTGGACTAGCTAGTGGCTAAAATATGGTGTTTAGCTAATTCTCTGGTTAGATTTACATCCCCAGCTATTGGTTTCATAATGTAATGCCCCGCCAGGAAACCTGAAGGGATAAGCCAAAATTACAAGAATAGAGTGCAAATTTTTTTTTTAAAGTTACAACACATAAGATGCAACAAGATACCAAAGATTCAGATTACATAGCGGAATACATTAACGACAATCTCCTAACGAGTTTCCCAACGAGATTACTTAAATTCAAAATTCATTTAACTCACACCATTAATCCAATAAGCTAAATATCTTATAACGAGGAAATTCAGAATCAGGATAATTTCTTCAAAGGATGGAATTATAAATCACAATAAAGATTCATCCATTAAGATCCATTCCTAATTCTCATTCAAGCTTTTCATTTAAAATTGCAACCCAAACATCTAACATTCTAATACACTAAGATTTCATCATAACATAAGAGATCTTTCCAAGCATATCTAAATTCGTTAACAACAACTGAGAATAATTCATTACTCTAAGATACATTATTCCATAACCCAATTCATTGCATTTCAAAGGATGATTTCACACATGCATTACGATAAGTCGCATCTCAACCAATTATGCATTCGATCCACATGGCATTCAAGATAGAGCTGAACATAAGCATTTATAGTTAATTCCAATTATCCACTTAACCATTTTACATAAGCTAAACATACATGAAAAGCTGAATAAAGGAACCATGGGAGAATACATCACATAACACCATAATGATCTCGGAGTTCACCCCTAAAGGGCTACATCTCCGGGTCCGCTCAACTGCAAGACCCCTTCTGATAAATAATACAGTTAAGAATACAAGAGGTTACATCATACAATCCAGCCATCAAGGCGATACATAAGCAATATACAAACGACCACATCGGTCAATCAATACATAAACGATCCTTACAAGGAACAGGATCCAGCTGAACATAAACAAAGCTAATAACATAAGAGTCCATGAGAGCATCCATGAAACTGAACCATCACCACCCAAGGCCTAGCATGAAATCGACACTCACAAGGGCAGAGACAAAAAGGACGACTCACAAGATATTCAAAATAGGACAAAACGACAACACACTAGCAAACGTAGGGACAAGTGTCATCACACAACCTGGTATGGATACCATGGCAAGTCTTCATAGGTCCTGGCCCATACACTGGTAACCCTGGCAACCTAATCCGAACTTCCGGCCCATCCAAGCCTCATGTGGACCCACACATCCTCTCGTGAAGACAAGGAAGATGGTTTGCCATTTCAGGCCTTCTCAAAGCATGCCGAATCTATGATAGCATTCGTCCCATGTGTGAGGCACATTATCTTATTTAGAGATTATTTTCTAATCTACTTAGGTTATCACTTATTAGACTCACTTTCGACGGGTTACCCAGCAGCCACTTTGGGCGCGGCCCCCAATCGAAAGCCACTTTCCCATACGACACTAGACTAACTCAGACGAACTCAAACCACGGAATACACATGGTAAGACGAACGGAGTTCAAGAAGAGAGAACAATCATCAGGTCAAACACGACTCAAAGGTAATCACTTACTGACGGTACTCGGACTAGAGACCTGACAACTAGGGTTAACCACGAATCGTCATTCGACTCACATAAAGAGGATATGAGAAATTATGACAACATCAGAATACAATAGTCAACTCGGAATCGAGGACTGAAACAGGCACCCCAAATCATCCATACGACAGGGTCCTTTTACACAAAGCAAAACGTGCCATTTCATAATTAAAGGCGAATACAGAAATTAAACTCGCACGACAAAAATCAGAAAGGACAATATTCCTCAAATTGATTTAAACGTTACAAGTCGATCAAGTTTTTTATATGATCTAAAAACAGGTTACAGTTATCTACCTCATCAAGGGATAGTTGTTCTTGGTTTTTCTAACTCCTAAGGTCCGAAACATCGAACAGGCAAATTAAGCCATAAAGAGTCTTAACCAATTCATATTAATCAAATACAGACAACCATTAAACAATTAAAATAAGATATTTAATCTCCATTCCAAAACGTCATTAACATACTGGTCTAAATTCATTCTCTACAGATTCATAATTTCAATTCCAGTTACATAATAAGGATTACGAAAATAAAAATGCAGAAAGAGAATCTAAATGGAGATAGTCATTCCCAATGCATAATATTCTATTCCGTTTTTAAACAATACTAACTCACTTAGCCAACTTCCTTAATCAGCTAGGAGGTAAGATCTAGATTCGTTAATCCAAGATCAATAGGAAAATAGACAACAATGTTCCATTGTGAAAATTCACATTTGAAGAACTCAATTAGAAAGAAGGCGTAAATCACCAAATGAAGTTGAAAATAATTACCCTATAACTCCATTATAAAGTTAATCGCTGCCAACTAACATTTGTCAAGTTTAATGCCTCCTTAACCACAATTAAGAACTAACTAATCACTAACATTACAATAATATTCAATATATTATAAACCCCCCCTTTTTGAACTAAAAACACTTTCATTAAAACGCACTTAAAACCACGTTAAAAACAAACTATGTTTTTTTTTAAAAACTACGTTGAAAATTAGAAACACATTTAAATAACACCATGTTCTTTTATTAAAAGGAAATGCTTTTTTAAAAAAAATGGCGAGCGAGCTGGGAAGGGCCGTGCCCTAACCCTAGCTCAGCGCCTGCTCAACCCGGCCAGACGGCGGCGCCCTGCGGTGCCCGCAGGTCCGCGGCGCCCTGCGGCCATCGCGGCCCTGCGGCCACCGCAGTGTGCCGCGGCCTGGTCTCAATGCCAGCGAAGGGGGACGGGGGAGGCATAAGGGTAGCGTGCAGGGGATGGAAGGGGGGGAGGAGGAGCGGGGGAGCTCCGCTCCCCGCCTCCAACCCCAAAACACAGTTAAAACAATAAAAACGCACAGTCCGGGGGGGGGGGGGTTTGAACAAAAAGCCCAGCCCGATAAATTAACGCGAAACGCCCAGCTCGGCGTGAAACAAAAAAAACGTTTAAAATTTCAGATTAGAACACACAGTTCGGCCCTTTTTATATTATTTTGCTAATTAAAAACACACAGTCCGGTTACATTCCCAGAATGAAGTTTAATAAAAAACAAATTTGATAAAAACGCCCAGTCCGAAAACTAAAACAAACGCCCATCACCCAATTTGATAAGTAAATCCGATTCAATAGAAATTCAGTTTAAAAGGGACTGGTTCGGTTCAAGTTCTTGGTGATTTTCCTCCTTCCCAATAACAAAGGGATTCAAACCCCCAAATAGCAAAGATGAGAACACATCACAAATTAAAATCTCCGGCCAAATTCAAATGGACATCCAAATTGATTTTCAATAACCAGTTCAGAATCCTACCTCGATTCACAATCCTGGTATGGCTGAGGGAGAGCCCACCTGCCAGATCCAGCAGCCGTTTCTTCCTCCCAAATCCTCCAATTTTGTCTCCAAAATCTTTTCCAACCAAAATTCCTCCAAAAATATCCCTCTCTCCATTTTTCCCCAAATTTGGGTTATATGGAAGAGTTGACCCCCCCGAATTTCATTTTTGGAACAAAAATTTTATTTACAAAATAATTCTCCAAATTTAATACTTTTTCAACTATAACAACAATTTAGCTTGCTCTTTAATTCAAAAATTGATTTCTTCAATCAATTAAATTTAACCTTTCGAAATTCAGAAGCCACAGAATACAATTAATCCATTGCGATAAAATACAAAGCTTTCCTTTTTCAACAGCATATATATAAATAATGCATTTAATAATCAAAATCAGCCATTTAATCGAATTCACTCCCAATTAAAAATGAGCAAATCAATATCAATGAAAATCGCCTAACGAAAACCAGATTAATTAATCCATTAATCATCAATGCACTAACGCATATTTAATCACGATAATTACTAAGGACTAATTAATCAATTTAACCAGGCACACCAAGCACGCAAACCGAGGAGGTCAACCAAACAGACGACTCGCAAACCCAAGCAAGAAGGGATTACTGACGACGACTGGCAATGCTCACTAGAGCACGACGAAGGTCAACTAGGGTCTTACGACCACCTAATCCAACTCTAAGGATAAAAAGGTATGCTCAAACCTGCAAAACCAGGTGACGACGAACCTCGCACTCATGCGACTTCGTACCTGAAATCTCCTGCAACCAATGATCATACATGCATACATATATAATAACTTAATGAATGCGTTAGCTCAATGTAATACCCTGAAATAAGAACACTAAACAACTAGCATAAAACTAGAGAGAAAACCACATCAATAGCTATGCGTGAAATCAAACATCTGATTGTAACATCATATTACGATTAACTAATCAAGATTAAGCCAAGGTTAGAGATCGATTACGGTAGGGGTACTACATTCTCCCCCCCTAGGTTCCGACTTACTCTTGGAAGTCGTAAGGCTAGATGGAGAACATGCCGTACGCATCAGCCCTGAAACTCATTCAACAAGGTCAAATTGCACATAGAAATCTTTCCATAAATAAATGAAATGCTATTGCAAAATCCTTAACAAACGCCATTATCCATTGGCAAGATACATCTAAAACCATACATTCCTTACAATATTCTAGGAATTATCCACCAGCATAGCAGACAAACAAGAATTTTCTTCCTTTCATAACATCAAATTAAAGCATTGCAAAGAGGTAAACAACAATTACCATAATCATCGACCAAAAATGACAAGAAACATGCCATCATGATCAATTTTCTTTACCAATCCCTCTTTATCATAAAATTTAATAACATAGAACTAGCTCAAAATATCAATTTCTACAACCAATTAACCTTCATGAAATAAGAGCAACATAAATAACTCAATTGTTACACTTGCCAGGCATAAGAAAACCTTTCCAAAGACTATGCCCCATAACATAGCAACAAGTTAACACAATTTACTCCATGATACAAATAATAACCATCCACATAACTGGAATGCATAACATAAAAGGCCACATGTGAGCATGTCTAATGCTCGGTCAAGGATAACATGCACGATCAGCATCTCTATGCCTGATCTCAGAACAACAATATGATCATAAAAATCCAATATCTCACTCAAGGGCTCGATGGTGCTAGGCACACCATAGCGGTGCTACCTTCCATACAAGACCTTTGTGAATATCCCTTGTTGAACAAGGTGGTTAGCCTCCAAGAGATAGTCACCACACATAGGTAAGTAGTGGGTACTAGCTGCGTCACAGCCTCACATACCCCCTATCCTCACGGTTCCCTATATCAACTTCCTCGCACACACTCTACCAATTCCGTATCATACGTCCTTGGAGAGGAATTTCACATCTCGACACAAGACCAGCATCCGAAAACAATAATGATAAACCAGTTTAGCCACCAAAGTACAGATGAATAAAGATAATAAATCATCAATTCCAACAATAAGGTAAGAAAATAATCCGAAATTTCAACACCAAATCAAAGTGCAAAAGATCACAAGATCGTGGCCAAACCTTCAAAGTCAAGGTAAAATAAATTGCTGATCCCCAAAGAAATATAAAGAATATCACAACTGCACATAACAGCACTGTGTGACTAGCATCTAGCCACCAACGAGGAAGGAAGGAACAACTGACTAGATATTGCAGTAGCTCATCATGTGGTGCGACATAGTCACACTATCCACATGGCATGGCGGTGTGCACCTCGACATCACCCCGCATCACGTCGTCACGTGGCATGGCAATACCCCAAGTGGAGAAAACACACAATGGACGTATCCCGCATGGTAGTGCACCTCGCGGAAAAAGCACGCGCAAGCCACATCCCGCATAGCGACGTATCTAGAAGGATACTCGCCATAAGTCAGAGGTATACATGACTATGGTCCACCCACATGCCCACCAACACATACTAACTGGCAGCACATGTGAATAAACCTACCTTTCATGAAGACAAGGAAAAGGATCCTCCAAATCATACCATCACTATACACAAGAATCACCATCCATAAGCTCAAATAAGGAAGAGAATAGGCTGGCACACATAAACCTATAAATAGATTCATCAAAGGGAAAGTATTGAGTACACCTTGATACAGTTTAGTAGTACAACTATATCATTCCTCGAAGTAGAGAAGCTAAAGTCGCTTCGCGCCGACATTACTCGTACGCCAATCCACACTATTCAAGGAACGGTCGCTTCAAATACTACCCCTTAACATACTGAGTTACCCACAACCCGAGGTTTGGTACTCAGCAGGGAAACAAATAAACAACATTACATAAACAGTATGGTTTCCCATACTCATAAGCAACATATCCTCCATGGTTGATTACTTCACCAATCCATGGGCACATATAATAAGCACTGGTTTCTTACAACACACACAAATACACCAGCACTGGTTTAATCACATTTACGGGGAGTACTTTTCAGTACGCTAACATCTATACAAGGAAGATTTTAATTATGCTTCCTACATAAATACTAAATCAAGTTTACTCTAGATACAAGTACTGAAATTAATAACAATTCACAATTATATAAGGAAATAACATCATTCCTATAGCTTTCTCGAATCTCACTAAGCATTCATAATTAAATTACTAGCTAAGCAAATTCATTTCTACAGCTTAAGACGTTCATCTATCACTATGAAGCCAAAAAGCAACATACAATTGCACATGTTTTATAAACATTCAATTTAAGTCAATGCACTCTTAATACCATTTCTAAAATTCTTATGATTAGGCAAGGAGAAGGGAAAAAGAGTTGATAGCCAAACTATTTCCTACAGAAACACAAGATCAATCAAGATCACGCTATAATATTAAATTTCTCACTATAAGCCTATCATTTAATTACACGGTTTTCATTTCACTACCGTTTTAGAAGGATGACAATCAGCCTAACAAAACAATTTCCAATAATTATGGTTGCAACAGGAGGTTCTAGTTTTCCAAACAAAACAGAGATCAAGAGAGGCAATCTTTTCGATAATGCAAGACCTCTTAAGAACACTCACATAAATAATACAATATAAACACATGTCATAATTTGCAACCTATTAGAGGAGATCACATTACGATCAAAGATAAGCAAAGAGCTATTACCCAAATAAAACATATTAATGCACGCACATCAAACAAGCTTTCCATTTGCACTTTCTAAACTCATTAAGGTAATTTCATATACCCAAAAGCGAGTTCAATGGAGCATTTGCTAAAATAAATCTTCAATCAAACTGGTTTAATGAAACAAATAAGACAATCTTTCGGAAAACACATTAATATTCTCTCGAAGCTACAATAACATGCTCCTTTTAACACTTCTTCTACCAATCAAGCAGTTTCACATAATTCCACTATTCGCATAGCAATGCACCTTACTAAGGTAGAATTTAATCATGCTACTCCTACAAGATACATATGGAGAATTCTTTTAAACGTACACAACAGTTTTCTCCCAATAACCAAAATAATTTTTTTTAAACCCATAGCCCATTTAATAATCCAAAAACAGAAGCGACATAAGGCTCATACAAGGGTTCAAGAAATCACACCCTTTTCTCTTGCAAACAAGAAACTCAAATCAAAGATAATTTCTCATATCCTAATCATTTAATTTCCAGAAAGAAGAGAGGAGTGGAATGGTGATGATCATTTAATTTTCTACAAAATAAGCACACAATGCACATATAAGCACTCAAACACCATCATCAAGACGACGAAAACAAGGTGTGAACACACACGTTACACACCAGTTAAGGTCTGCTCAATCACTAACATGCAAAAGGAGGACAAGCATACACATAAGGTCGATACACCTCACACAAATAGAGGGCACACGCGACACCAGAGATCCCAGTGTTTGCAACATGTGCTCTGATACCAAATGTAATGCCCCACCAGGAAACCCGAAGGGATAAGCCAAAATTACAAGAATAGAGTGCAAATTTTTTTTTTTAAAGTTACAACACATAAGATGCAACAAGATACCAAAGATTCAGATTACATAGCGGAAGACATTAACGACAATCTCCTAAAGAGTTTCCCAACGAGATTACTTAAATTCAAAATTCATTTAACTCACACCATTAATCCAATAAGCTAAATATCTTATAACGAGGAAATTCAGAATCAGGATAATTTCTTCAAAGGATGGAATTATAAATCACAATAAAGATTCATCCATTAAGATCCATTCCTAATTCTCATTCAAGCTTTTCATTTAAAATTGCAACCCAAACATCTAACATTCTAATACACTAAGATTTCATCATAACATAAGAGATCTTTCCAAGCATATCTAAATTCGTTAACAACAACTGAGAATAATTCATTACTCTAAGATACATTATTCCATAACCCAATTCATTGCATTTCAAAGGATGATTTCACACATGCATTACGATAAGTCGCATCTCAACCAATTATGCATTCGATCCACATGGCATTCAAGATAGAGCTGAACATAAGCATTTATAGTTAATTCCAATTATCCACTTAACCATTTTACATAAGCTAAACATACATGAAAAGATGAATAAAGGAACCATGGGAGAATACATCACATAACACCATAATGATCTCGGAGTTCACCCCTAAAGGGCTACATCTCCGAGTCCGCTCAACTGCAAGACCCCTTCTGATAAATAATACAGTTAAGAATACAAGAGGTTACATCATACAATCCAGCCATCAAGGCGATACATAAGCAATATACAAACGACCACATCGGTCAATCAATACATAAACGATCCTTACAAGGAACAGGATCCAGCTGAACATAAACAAAGCTAATAACATAAGAGTCCATGAGAGCATCCATGAAACTGAACCATCACCACCCAAGGCCTAGCATGAAATCGACACTCACAAGGGCAGAGACAAAAAGGACGACTCACAAGATATTCAAAACAGGACAAAACGACAACACACTAGCAAACGTAGGGACAAGTGTCATCACACAACTTGGTATGGATACCATGGCAAGTCTTCATAGGTCCCGGCCCATACACTGGTAACCCTGGCAACCTAATCCGAACTTCCAGCCCATCCAAGCCTCATGTGGACCCACACATCCTCTCGTGAAGACAAGGAAGATGGTTTGCCATTTCAGGCCTTCTCACAGCATGCCAAATCTATGATAGCATTCGTCCCATTTGTGAGGCACATTATCTTATTTAGAGATTATTTTCTAATCTACTTAGGTTATCACTTATTAGACTCACTTTCGACGGGTTACGCAGCAGCCACTTTGGGCGCGGCCCCCAATCGAAAGCCACTTTCCCATACGACACTAGACTAACTCAGAGGAACTCAAACCACGGAATACACATGGTAAGACGAACGGAGTTCAAGAAGAGAGAACAATCATCAGGTCAAACACGACTCAAAGGTAATCACTTACTGACGGTACTCGGACTAGAGACCTGACAACTAGGGTTAACCACGAATCATCATTCGACTCACATAAAGAGGATATGACCAATTATGACAACATCACAATACAACAGTCAACTCGGAATCGAGGACTGAAACAGGCACCCCAAATCATCCATACGACAGGGTCCTTTTACACAAAGCAAAACGTGCCATTTCATAATTAAAGGCAAAGACAGAAATTAAACTCGCACGGCAATAATCAGAAAGGACAATATTCCTCAAATTGATTTAAACGTTACAAGTCGATCAAGTTTTCTATATGATCTAAAAACAGGTTACAGTTATCTACCTCATCAAGGGATAGTTGTTCTTGGTTTTTCTAACTCCTAAGGTCCGAAACATCGAACAGGCAAATTAAGCCATAAAGAGTCTTAACCAATTCATATTAATCAAATACAGACAACCATTAAACAATTAAAATAAGATATTTAATCTCCATTCCAAAACGTCATTAACATACTGGTCTAAATTCATTCTCTATAGATTCATAATTTCAATTCCAGTTACATAATAAGGATTACGAAAATAAAAATGCAGAAAGAGAATCTAAATGGAGATAGTCATTCCCAATGCATAATATTCTATTCTGTTTTTAAACAATACTAACTCACTTAGCCAACTTCCTTAATCAGCTAGGAGGTAAGATCTAGATTCGTTAATCCAAGATCAATAGGAAAATAGACAACAATGTTCCATTGCGAAAATTCACATTTGAAGAACTCAATTAGAAAGAAGGCGTAAATCACCAAATGAAGTTGAAAACAATTACCCTATAACTCCATTATAAAGTTAATCGCTGCCAACTAACATTTGTCAAGTTTAATGCCTCCTTAACCACAATTAAGAACTAACTAATCACTAACATTACAATAATATTCAATATATTATAAACCCCCCCTTTTTGAACTAAAAACACTTTCATTAAAACACACTTAAAACCACGTTAAAAACAAACTACGTTTTTTTTAAAAACCATGTTGAAAATTAGAAACGCATTTAAATAACACCATGTTCTTTTATTAAAAGGAAATGCTTTTTTAAAAAAAATGGCGAGCGAGCTGGGAAGGGCCGTGCCCTAACCCTAGCTCAGCGCCTGCTCAACCCGGCCAGACGGCGGCGCCCTGCGGTGCCCGCAGGTCCGCGGCGCCCTGCGGCCACCGCAGTGTGCCGCGGCCTGGTCTCAATGCCAGCGAAGGGGGATGGGGGAGGCATAAGGGTAGCGTGCGGGGGATGGAAGGGGGGGAGGAGGAGCGGGGGAGCTCCGCTCCCCACCTCCAACCCCAAAACACAGTTAAAACAATAAAAACGCACAGTCCGGGGGGGGGGGGGGGGGGGTTTTGAACAAAAAGCCCAGCCCGATAAATTAACGCGAAACGCCCAGCTCGGCGTGAAACAAAGAAAACGTTTAAAATTTCAGATTAGAACACACAGTTCGGCCCTTTTTATATTATTTTGCTAATTAAAAACACACAGTCCGGTTACATTCCTAGAATGAAGTTTAATAAAAAACAAATTTGATAAAAACGCCCAGTCCGAAAACTAAAACAAATGCCCATCACCCAATTTGATAAGCAAATCCGATTCAATAGAAATTCGGTTTAAAAGGGACTGGTTCGGTTCAAGTTCTTGGTGATTTTCCTCCTTCCCAATAACAAAGGGATTCAAACCCCCAAATAGCAAAGATGAGAACACATCACAAATTAAAATCTCCAGCCAAATTCAAATGGACATCCAAATTGATTTTCAATAACCAGTTCAGAATCCTACCTCGATTCGCAATCCTGGTATGGCTGAGGGAGAGCCCACCTGCCAGATCCAGCAGCCGTTTCTTCCTCCCAAATCCTCCAATTTTGTCTCCAAAATCTTTTCCAACCAAAATTCCTCCAAAAATCTCCCTCTCTCCATTTTTCCCCAAATTTGGGTTATATGGAAGAGTTGACCCCCCGAATTTCATTTTTGGAACAAAAATTTTATTTACAAAATAATTCTCCAAATTTAATACTTTTTCAACTATAACAACAATTTAGCTTGCTCTTTAATTCAAAAATCGATTTCTTCAATCAATTAAATTTAACCTTTCAAAATTCAGAAGCCACAGAATACAATTAATCCATTGCGATAAAATACAAAGCTTTCCTTTTTCAACAGCATATATATAAATAATGCATTTAATAATCAAAATCAGCCATTTAATCGAATTCACTCCCAATTAAAAACGAGCAAATCAATATCAATGAAAATTGCCTAACGGAAACTAGATTAATTAATCCATTAATCATCAATGCACTAACGCATATTTAATCACGATAATTACTAAGGACTAATTAATCAATTTAACCAGGCACACCAAGCACGCAAACCGAGGAGGTCAACCAAACAGACGACTCGCAAACCCAAGCAAGAAGGGATTACCGACGACGACTGGCAATGCTCACTAGAGTACGACGAAGGTCAACTAGGGTCTTACGACCACCTAATCCAACTCTAAGGATAAAAAGGTATGCTCAAACCTGCAAAACCAGGTGACGACAAACCTTGCACTCATGCGACTTCGTACCTGAAATCTCCTGCAACCAACGATCATACATGCATACATATATAATAACTTAATGAATGCGTTAGCTCGATGTAATACCCTGAAATAAGAACACTAAACAACTAGCATAAAACTAGAGAGAAAACCACGTCAATAGCTATGCGTGAAATCAAACATCTGATTGTAACATCATATTACGATTAACTAATCAAGATTAAGCCAAGGTTAGAGATCGATTACGGTAGGGGTACTACACATAAACTCAATCAAATGCGCCCCCCTCCACCAACTTGGGTTTGTTGAAATTGGACTTTGAGGACCGTTCTAAAGGAAACCCAAGTCTGGTAGGTGGGGGTGGTGTCATCTATGACCATAGGGTTAAATATATCTTAGCCTACTGGCCTATTTGGGCATGAAAACTTTGAGTTGTGAAGGTGGTAAAACTTTACTATGGTATTTATATTATTAATGAAATAAGGCAAAATTGAATAATCATAGAAGTTATTTGAAAACACCATTCTCCTCCTCAAGAACAAAGCCATTTTGAATCTGAAGTGTGAAGACGTCGTGGTTGAGTATAAGGCCCTCATTTATGGGATTTTTCATGTACACATTTACCATATGAGAAGGAAATGCAAACAATCTAGCTTCATTATGATGGTTTTCTAGGAATTTAATAATCTGGATGAATATATATGATATTCCAGATTTGGTTCCCGAGGCAATATTTAAGAAAATAAAGATTCATAATGAATAATACTCCAAAGATCATCTTTTTCATTATAGAAAGTATTTAAAGAGAATCTAGATAGTTATGTTGAAGGCATGCAAGTTTTTGACCTGGCCATCACTGGGCTTTTACACAATAATATAACTTTTCTCAAGAAGATAAAAGGGTCCTGTGAGGAAGAATTCAAATGATTTTTCAAGTATAAAGAAGGTTTTTCCAAGTTACAAAGTGAGTATAATAGAGAAGAGATGCTTGGTATATGGAAAGATGTTACCCTTTTGCTGATGAAATTCATCTCTCTTGATGGGCATTTTAAAAGATTTGATACCCAACTTTTCTCAAATTTTTCTTACTTATGAGACAGTAACTCTCACCTTCCTTTAAAACCTTCTAGTGGGTCTTGTTAAGTCCCCCTAACCTTTCACCAAACCTAAATTTTGTGGTTGAGCTATTTCATTCCCTCATGTTGAAACCCACCCCCATTGTTGGCTCCAATTCTAAGCCTAGGCTTATCCCTACCCACTTTAATCCCATCAGAGAAGCGAAATGAAAGAACTCCCCTAATCTACCTCTTAAGGACATGGAGGTGCTAGAGTAAATGAAATAGGAAGTGTAGGAGTATTTTGACTAGTCCAAAGATTTAGAATCAGACTGGTCCCATATAGCTTTTGAGGAAGTTGCAACCTTTCTACTAGTTAGGAGATTCCCAATATTATAAATTGCTCTCCTAACTTTGACTAAAAGGTCTTAAACCTAGAAAAAAGTGTTCAGAAGGAATTGGTTATTAAATTAATTTAATCACAATTTGATGTGGTTATCAAGAAGATTAACAAACTTGAGGCCATGACTAAGGCATATAATAGGGCAAACAAATTGGCTATGGAGGAGAAGGATGAAAAGGTTTAGGAAGCTGCAATAAATAAGACCAATAAATTAGAAAATTGGGATAAATTTGAGGGGATATTGAGAGACCTTAGTTAGAAGGTGTCTCAAACAAATGAGGACAAGGTTGTAATGGAGTTGAAGCAAAGCTAAGAGATGGTGAAAAAAAATTCAGCTTCCTTAAAATTTATTCAGGAGGAAATGTATTATAAGAAAGCCAAATATAAGAGACATGCTTTGGCTCCCTCTGCTTTGATGGAGGCCTCTGCCTCTATGGTTAAAGATACTCATAACTGTATGAAGGATTCTACCAAAAAGTCTCTTTCTTTGATAAAGTTTTAGGTCTCTACAAAGGTTGGCAAGAGGGTAATGCCTTTGCCCAGTGGACCATCTCTTTATGTCTTCGGTGATTGGCTAGTTTATGTTTGATTTTCTTTTGTGGTTCTATCCCTGGTCTTCATCTATTTCTTGGTGGTACACTACTTTGTTTTGGTGTTTTTTCTTTGGCTAGGTGGCACTTTCTTGCAGATCTGTAATGGTATGGGTCTAACCTACTTTTTTATAAATAAGGACATAACAAGAGAAGAATGATCTTTAAGCACACAACATATCACATTGAGAAATCAAAAAAAATATGCCTCCACACAACATCAAATTTTTGTACTGAGAAAAATTTTATGATTACAATGAGTGAAATAATTCTTATGAAAATGTGAAAGAAACCCTACGTGAAAATCATAAAGCAACATTAACTTATCTAGTGCCAACTATCACAATCCTAAAGAAGAAATAAAAAATCATGTAAACTTAGCTCAAATGAGTATTGTATTTCAAGGATCTAATTAATTAAACAATTACATATATTTTAATTTCTCCAACATTTATAAATTTATAATTCATGTGGTTGACTAAAAGAGCATAACCCTTGTGATGCAATAGGTTTAAGTAGGATACCATTCACTACAAGAAATCTTTATGCATCAATATATAGTAGTAGATCACCAATACCATACATAGAAATAAAATAAAAGTACGAAAACAAATTAAATTTCTATGTAATTATTTCTCACAATTTCCAAACTTTTATGTTTGTTAAAGTCACTTTCCTTACCCAATTTTTATATTTTAATCAAAATTTAACTATTCATCACTTGCAATAGTATAATTTAATAAATTTAAACTTACACACTATTTAATTAACCTAGATTAAGTCAAGAAAATTTAACTTTTACTTATCATAGTATGTCCATAGATACACTTGTAAGATCAACTTGAGCTAACTTTTGCATAACAAATGTGAAGATGCGAGATTAATATAAGAGAGAAAAAATTGTGCATTTTTATAATTTTCTAGTAAATTAAGTTATAATATTAAATTATTTTCAAAAATAAAAGACAACATATTTTAGATTAGTATACAACACAGTATCAATACTACACATAGAGTAAAATACATAGCATTATTATTTTGAAACATATATAAAATTTCAAATCTTTTACATTGAGAACCCTCTTTAAAATGTTGCTATGCTCATGATTTTATTTAGAGTGCAAAATACAAGCTATAATATTAGATTTTATGAATTTGTGAAACGTAATTAATTAAAAATAAAAATATGAATACAAATTTATAAGCATTATTTAATGAGTGTCCTCAAACTTTATTATTTTAAATATCTGTAATTCAATATTAAATATGAAAATAAAAAGTAGAATTAAATTTATATGAAGAAAATATATACAAAATAAAAAAACTAAACCAGAGTTATATTCCCTGAAAGAAAATTAATGATGGAAAAAATGGACCCATCTTCATTTTTCAATAAAATAAATTGCAAGCTTTATTTATCTATACTTATTTCTATTTTATTGCGAAAATATATCCCTACTTATCATCCAATGATTTTTCATCTGGTGAGAAATGCTCCTCCACTGATTTCTCATCTGGTGAGAAATGCTTCTCCACTGAATTGTATTGTATTTATTATTGTTTATATATTGTCAAAAATTAAAAAAAACTACAAAAAAAATGGAAAATACAATAAACTTTCAAAAACACTTTTCATTGGTCAAAGAATTTGAATTTGTAAACAATCAACAGTTTGTATAACAATTCTATTCAGGGATCTTTCTCATTGTATTTCTCATTGTATTTTTTTTATTATTTTTTATATATTGTCAAAAATCCAAAAACCTAGAAAAAATGGAAAATACAATAAACTTCCAAAAACACTTTTCATTGGTCAAAGAATGTGAATTTGTAAACAATCAACAATTTATATAATAAATCTAGTCAAGGATCTTTCAGAGGAAGAGGATAAAATAGATAGAGAGATAAATAGATGTAGAGTGAGAGATAAAGATATAAAGATAGGGAGATAAAGAGGTCTATGGAGGAATATGGAGAGACAAAGAGATATATAGATAGTGAGATAAAGTGATAGAGATATAGAGATATAAGAAGACATGGAGAGAGGGAGAGATGGAGAGAGATACAAAGATTGATATATAGATATATAAAGAGAACTAGAGAAGACAAATAGATATGAAGGAAGAGGGAGAGAAATAAGGGGAGATAGAGAAAGAGATAGATATATACAAGAAGATAAAGGGAGAGAGAGGTAATGATAAAGAGATAGATAGTGGGATACAAAGGGAATGAGGGACGGAGAGATAGGGATAAATAGAGAGAGAGGGAGAGATGTATATAGAGAGAAATATAAAGAACTGAAGAGGGATAAAGAAAGAGATAGGGATAGAGAAATGGATAGAGAACTGAGTTTGTGTTTATGAGTTAGAGAGAGAATAAGTAGAGAAGATATAAAAATAAATATTTAAAGATAATTATTCTACAATAAATTAAAATTTAGTAAGATAAATGTATAAAATAAATTAATTCTATTATCTATTATTTGTAACTTCATAAGACAAAAATAATTTAAATTATATTTTAACCAAATGTAAATTAAACTTTAAAAGAAAAATTTAATGATTAGAATAATTTGGTAAAATATAAGATTAAATATCCTAATAAAATAGATTAAATTAAACTATCTTCTTATCAAAAGATGAAAGAAATAAAAAGTAGATTTCTAATTCACAAAATAAGTATTCTACAATAATTAAAATTCTATTAAGATAAATAACTACAAACTAAATGAATTCTAATAATTTGGAATTATTATTTGTAATTTCATTAAAAAAAAAAAATAATTAAAATAATATTTTCGGTTAATCGGTTAAAAAAAAGAAGGAAAAATAGCTAATTCTTTCTTTTTTAATAATTTTTTCTTTTCCACTTTTGAAACTTAAAAAAATATGGAATATTTAAATAATAGAAGATACAATTAAAAGATATTATTATTAAAAGCAAAAAGCAAAGTAGATTTTTCTTTTGTACACATTCTTTTTCTAAATAATCATATTAAAGGTATCTTTTTTAGTTTTTTATGATTTTTTTTTTCTTTTTCTAAACATACAATTGAGATCAATTCAATCAGCTTGCATCCTTCTAGTCAATTTTGAACCATTGATTTGTAGACATTCTTTTTTTAGATAATCATATTAAAATGTCTTTTTAGTTTTTTGTCATTTTAAAAAAATTAATAATAATGTAAACATACAATTGAGAGAAATTCAATCATCTTCCATCCTTCTAGTCAATATTGAACCATTGATTTCAATAAGTAAGTTGAAAACTTCATATAGGGTATGCGTTCGACAAAATTACCTCAAATTTATCTTGGGACTGTGAAATTTTCATTACGGTAAAAGTAATTTTTGATGGGACATGAAAACCCTTTACATTAGATTACATAAGATAGATCAATTAAATCCTTTTCAAAACAAAACCAATAGACAAAACCCCATAGGGCTTTGAGACAATAGAAATAAACAAAAAAGACTGCCTATCCGAGAAAGACGACAAAAATACCAGCAAACTACCAACACAGACCCAGCAACAGAAACTGAAAATCAACCCAAATTTACTAGTACAACCTCTTTACTAGTACTATCATGATGAGCATTAATAGTAGCATGCGACATATCTCGAGCACTCACATTAGCCTGCATAACTTCTTTCTTGGAAGATAAGGACCACTACTTGAGATTTATTGTTTGAATCTCATAAAACACCCACCTGAAAAGAGAAAAAACCTCTAGAGAGTTGTTCTTGGTAATTTTGAGCACATCAAACGGGATCTCCTATTTGGGATGAAAATCTTGTGGAGTAAAATCCACTGATTCCTGGGAATTATGTTAAGAGCCATGGGAGGAAGAGGATGCATCAACATTGTGAGTTTGGTCTAGGAAGTCTTGTTCATCAAAGCTGTCTAGAACCTTCAAAGTGGCCTTTCGAGGTTTAGCCTTGGGTTGTTTGCTCAAACCCTCACCACCAGCAATAGGGGACCCCTTACTGACACCCGAAGCAACTACCTTAAGCCCTGTTTTAGCCTTTTTGTCAGTGTGAGGGACGAAATCCAATTCATTACTATCGGTCTCCCAACCTTCTAATTCTCAGTCCTCACTATTATCAATCTATCTTGGGACTACTACTTAAGCTCATAATGAGAATGGGATTGAGAAATTTATTTGTTGTTGCAAGGCTTTCAAATCCATTTAAGCTATAAATTATATATCCTTCCCCAACATACCCTCCTTTAGTATCTATTTTTTTCTTCAATTTTTTTAATTTTTAATCATCTTTTTCTACAAATCAGTTAGGGAATTCAATACAACAAGTCTCTACACATCAATTAGTCAAATCAGTCGCATAGAATATAAAATAGTTCTACATATACAAATATGTTAGCAAAATATAATCAAAAGGTAAACCTATAATAAAATGACCCTCGTAATCCAATAATCTCCCTAAAGTATTATTCAAATGGTAGATACCGTTATACATTTCAACCAATTCAATTCTACATATCATAAGATACTTCTTCATAATACAACATTTGAGCAAGCTATAATCCACTATATTTACCTTAGAGAACATTACCCTTTCTATTGAAAATTCTCATTAAGATATTATTCAATAATGTTAGTTCTTATGCACAAATCAACTAGATCAATTTTACAACATACAAGAGTTCTCTACTAAAACACTTTAGAAAAGAGTGGTGTTGACATCATGGAGATCAATTTTGACTAGTAAAAGATCCTCTAACATGTAAAAATTAGATATAGCAAGGACATTTTAGTTATTTTCTACTAATAAACATATATTAATTTATCCTAAATTTAATAAAAGATTTTTTTTCCTATATCATTTTTGCATAGTTGAATGCACATATCTTTTTTCAAGATAATTGCTTTTGGAACCACCTCGAGGGATCCGTTTTTAATTAAATTTTCATAATTTTTTTGCATTTTCTATTTAGGTTTTGGATCTATTTTTATTTGCTTCACGTTGATTTCTAAATATTATAGTATGGATTCTCACTAGTCATTATCCCTATATTCTAAAAAATTATTCTTAAGTTATTTACAAGACTTGTCTCTTCAAAATTTCATTGCTTTAATTGTAGAATAATTCATGAAATGTGGTGCAGAGGTCACTAATTTGGTAAGGGATCACCCTCCCAGGTCTTACAGAGCCCAAAGTGTAGAAGGATTAGCAAAAATCCTTGTTAATTTGTTCCAAATTCTTTGAGGATTTTAATAGTTGGAGTTGGATTCGCCATGAGTATTTGAAGAATCAACTTGGTTTCTGCCTTGTAACAGTGTAAATCCATATGGGAACCAACAAGTTGCAACTGCATTTCATATCATCAATTTGTTTTCCAATATCAAATACAAAAATTTCTTAAGCCCTTTGACAATGGAAAACCCTTTTTTATCAACAAAGTTACATTTAGCTTCATATTGTTTAGGGTCCTTGAGTGGAAGAGAATTGCATGTTCATAATTTTTTTCATCCTCTTTCCACATCAAGAATGTGACTATGCTATGCTTGCTGTCATAGATGTATATAAAAACATCTTTTCAAAAGTATTAATAATAATCTATAATCATTATTTATGAATGTCATTCAAATTTATTATTCCAAATATCTATAATGCAATATTAATTATAAAAAAAAGAAGAAGTAGAATTATAATTTATATTAAGAAAAAATATTAAAATTAAAAAAAACATAAAAAATTAATGTTGAAAAATGTTGACTCTATGTGTAAAACTTCAAAGCTCCATGAAAGTGATTAGAAGGTTTATGTATTTATAATTTTTTTCATTATATTGTCAAAATAGATACACTTGAAATATTAACAAGTTAAGTTTTGCATAACAAATATGAAGATGCCAAGTTAAGAGAAAAAAATTATCTATCCTTTATGGTTTAATTTTTGAATAGATTTAATGTCTACAATTTACATAAATCACCTCCTCAATGTTATAATTTAAAACCATTTCTTAAAATAAATGACAATTGATTTTAGATTAGTATAGTATATAGTATATCAATACCACACATAGAATGAAGGTAAATGGAAAAACACAAAACAACTCAGCAGATGAAGATGAAGATGAAGATGAAGTTCAGCTATATTTATAGAGACCACATTATGAATAGTTCAAATGATGGTTAAATTTTGAGTGATAGGCGTTCAAACTCATAGTGCGTGTAAAACAGTCTGTATTGTTAGAGTATTCGGGTATTTACTTGATTAATTAAACATTCTTTGTTTAATTATTGAAGTTCCCTTTATCTCTATTACACTTAAGCTAACTTTAGGTGCATATAATTAATTGTTTTAATTAATTATTATGTGCAAACCTAGGTTTTCCCTTTTTAGGGTTTCTTGACCTATTAAAGGTTGAGTTCTTTCTTTTCATTGTAAGAATCACATTACATATTTTTGTGAATATTGAGCTCTCTCTTTTTGAGCATATTCTCTGTGTTTTGTATGTTCTTCAGATTTTGCTTCATTGCTTCTCCTTGTAACAAGTTATTCAGCTTGCAGAAGATCTTCAGGCTCCTGTGGTGTTGTATTTTCTCAACTCCTATATGTATATGATGTACGTTATTGTTAAAATATTCACTAACTAGATTTCCCTCTTAAATTTTGAGTGGGAAACGTTCAAACTGAGAGTGCGTGCGTTATGCTTAGCAATTGGTCCATCAGTTAAAAACATTGAATAGAGTGTAACATGTATCAAAATAAATAGAAATTGCACCTTGGTGTGCAATGGGTATGCCTAAAATCATTGGAAGAATTGGAAAAAACAATAAAGAGGTGAAATAGAAGAATAGTGAAAAAGTCAATTTGATAAATTGACATATTATATATATTTTTTTTAAGAAGTTAAACAAGTGTAGTAATTTTTCATATATAGATAATCCATTTTTCAACAAAAGGTGATTAGAATAAAGGATAGGAAGATTGAAATGTTAGAAAAATGAAAGGGTGGAAACCAATAGACAAGTGTGATATAGAGAAGAAAGTGGAATTGCGGATGAGAAGGGTGTGGGTGTGAAAATATAATACCTTTGTAAATACCTTCCTTCACAACAATGAGCTAGATACCACTATGAATATGTTAGGTAGAGTCATCAAACCCACAAAAAAGTCAATTCCATTGGTGATAATTGTGGATGTTTAAATAATATTCCCTTCTTCTTTAGGGTAAAAGAACAAAGTTATGGCACACTTTAAATTGAATCAATAGAATGTAATATATATGTTTTAAATTTTGAAATGATGTAAACTAATAAAATGTATAATTTTATTAATAAAAATCTTCTTTCTTAATTAATAAATTTCGTGGCTTTGGCACTTTTATCAAAAAAAAAATGTATAATTTTTTGGTGTATTTTATATTTGTAATTTTTTTTTATAATTAAAAAATTATTTAAATATACTTTTTGATAAAGTAAACACTATAATTTAGTTGCAAATAAAATGTTGAAATTGAAGTTACACAAGGCGTCACACTTTCTGTAGTAATCTTTTTTTCTTCAATTTTTTTTGTATTACTATATTACTTAAAAGACTTTGGAGGCAACTTTATGTGTCAACAATATGTTATACAAAATGTATAATTAATTAAATTATAATAATCAATTAAAATTTGAATTTTAAAAAATTATAATTTTTGCATACCACAAAATTGATTCATATCAATTTCAAAGAAAAAAATAACAATTAAAAAAAAAAAAAGAGCATAAAAAATAAATAAAACTAGATACAAAATAAGTTATCAAGTAAATTGCATAGAACATAACAAGTATTTAATTTATGAAGAAGTATCTAAGCTTGTTTCATTATATATAAGATATGAACAATGTAATATTACGATATACTTAAAAGAGTTTGAAGGCAACTTTATGTGTTAACATTATGTTCTACAAAATGTATAATTAATTAGATCATAATAATCAATTAAAATTATAATTTTTGCATACCACAAAATTGAATCATATCAATTTCAAAGAAAAATATAACAATAATAAGAAATAAATAACAAAAACATAAAAATAAATAGAAATAAATAAAATTAGATAAAAATTAAGTTATCAAGTAAATTGCATATTGAACATAACAAGCATTTAATTTATAAAGAAGTATTTAAGCTTGTTTCATTATATATAAGAATATATAATAACATAATCATTGTAATAAATATAGATATAGTTAATATTCCAAAAAAAATCATAATTATTATTTGTCACTTTTATAAATTTAAAAAATTTAACAAAAATACAATATATAAAACATTTTATATCTTTTTATATATTTATGAAATACAACACATTCAACTAATCCTAGAAACTATCTCCCTTATATTAAAATTCTTTCATACTAAATTTTTCGAACAAAATTGAAATTTGAAAATCTCTTCCTTTCACAAATTGAAAATCTTACCAATAATTTTTACAATATAAAATTTTTAAATTAAAAAAACTTCATTGAACTTAAATATATTTGAATTATGACTCTAAAAACATTCCTAATTTTTTCAAAACAAGTATTATTCTTTTAATGAATTTATATAAGTATTATTAAATGAATTAATTATATTTAAGTTGTGATCTAAATATAACTCTTTAATTTTCTTGAAAGAAATGAAATATTTATAGATTATGGCTTCAATATAAATATAAATTCTATTGAAATAGTTAAATGAGTAAAATATAAAACTAAATAAATTTAAATAAGATTTATGTAAATTATGTATCTAATTTTGTAGAATCCATTGATTTTTAAAATGTCCTCTTTTTATTTTTGTAAAGAAAAGTATTTCTATAACACTAAATGATTAACATAAGAGAGATTAATACCTACAAAATCATATGAATCAGCCATGGAACCACAATCCAAAAGAGATAAAAATGAACTTTATATAGGAATTAGTACATGCACAACTGAATAATAGTGTACACATCATGCCTTCTAATAACATGCAAAAAGTCTATTTTTTGTTGTTAAAAAATTAGTGTGACAACAAAAATTGTGCCAATGTTATTTGCTTACTCACTTTTACTTCTAAAACATTGGCACTAGAATGTGAGAAAAATGAAGATAAATATAATCTAGTGATGTCATTTGGGAATCCTAGACTAACAATATTAATAAAGGAATTTTTTACATATGTGATAATTTCATTTTGCTTCATGAAGTTTTATATAAATAGTCTTACAAATTGGGAAGTTCAAGCTAGGAATTATAGTATTAGAGTAAGATTAGAGTAAGATTGACTCAATAGATTCAATAGACAAATGAAAAAATGAACTACACTCACATTGTAAAAAAGAGCCCACCAAAAATTTAAATAATTAAGATTGCAAATATGACATCCAAATATACATTTAAGGTATCATATGTCTTAATCCTAACTAACCTATGACAAATAATACATAAAAAAGATTAAATAATAAAATAACTTTGAAAATATAAGACACACAAACATTTATCCTCAAAGAAAAAATATTGATAATAAATAATCAACATATGAAAAAAACCATCCTACAATCTTAAATTAAAACCTTTAATTGACAAATTATATATTATCAAAACAAGACGAGCAACATTAAATACTGAACATGACTCAAAGGGAGGATGTGAATTAATATTCTTAAAAAAAAAATTGATCACAAAGAAGACCATCTAATAGAAATAGAAGATAATTCAAGTCCTAATTATAGAGTCAAAATTAGTGGTGGGTTTTTAGTTAAACTAAAGTAGAGCAAATTTCCTATAAATAATATTGTATGAGACATACATTCACTTTGGGCTGCTACTTTTCTCATTTAGAGATGTGATATTAACTAAAATAAGATAATGAATTAAGGATGTTTGTTTCATGAATTAGATTAATCCTAATATATATTTTCATGAATCAGATTAATCCTAATATATATTTTTCACAATTGATTAGTGATTTTTCTTTAGGAAAGGAGGTCTAGTACTCGTGGAACATGGTATATAAGACAAACCCCATTAAGTAGTAAATATAATTGAACCATCCATTTCAACCATTGACTATAAATACAATTGTTTCTGTATTGGTTTGCATGGATGGCAGGACTAAGCAATTCTAGTTACACATGGTATAGATAACGCAACACCTGTAAGAGTGGTCTTGGTTTGTCTCATTTTTTATTGTGTTTTATTTTATCCTAAAGTAATTCCATTTCCATCAGTTAAATGAAGGCACAATCACCGGGCATCTCAAATAGGTGCGCTGGTTAAACCTATGTTCTTCAACATTATTTGATTGCTTTGCCGTAGGAAATCACCATTTTCTTGTTTAACATTTGCTAATATACAGGTCACCGAGAGATTCTGCCATAATTATCAGAGTTCTTCCTGCCACTTATTTTTGGTGTATTAAAAACATAATGACAACACTCTCGTTTGATTTAATTTTGTTTTGCATGCTCTTCTTTAACGTGTTGCAGGAATTTCAGTTGGTTTAGGCACCAGAGAGAATGTTTGGTTGTCATAGGGAGGAAATGCCTTAAGGATTCTATTTATTTTAATCAAATTTTTTTTTTTTATTGTGTTTTATTTGATCTTAAAACAATTATATTTTTATTTGTTAAATGAAGGCACGATTACTAGGAATCTCTATTTGTTTAGATATTCAGAGTGCAGGTGACTCACAATTTGCAAAATGTCGAAGAATCTATAGAATGAATGCCTCTTCTATTTCACGTAACATCTCGAAGAAATCTACTTTCATCAAATGCTTTGAAGACAAGGACCGCAAACTCTTTGACAAAATTCCTCAAAGAAATTTGATCTCGTGGGAGCATGCAAAAGAGAGAGCACAAAACAGGCTAATTCTGATGGAAACAAGTTGTGAGATGGAGGCCAGATTAGAATTTGAACTAAGGCTAGTCTCATCGGTGTAGGGGTGGTTTGACATGCTTCTTCCAGTAGTGAAGCATGTCAAATCACCTATGGCTCTGCCTCACTTATAAGTGTCAAAAGACAATAGCTCAAAGAATAAAGTGTATCCCACGAAAATTCATTATTCTGCAGTGTGATGACAATGGAGGGCTATGATGATTGCAATCATCTTGCATTGTCTACCGAATGATATCAGCCGTGGATGCCAAAATTTGAGGTTGTCCATTTCAGATAGGAGACTCCTTCGACATAATTATTTATGAATGATATCGTTTAAGTTACAGCACTTGGAAACTCTACCATCTGTTCTGTCAGGGAATTTATGAGAAGGGACTGAGTGTGGGATTGAGTCACCCGTCAACACAAAGAGAGTGGAATTCAATCACCCGCCAGTCTGGCTAGAGAGGAGTAATTTAGTTGGAAAATTGCGGTTTACTTCAGCTCTAGATTTCGATTTAGTCCACATCATCTAGGGTATAAGGTACATTGGTTACCATTAATTGAGTTTTTTGAATTTCTTTTATAATGCTAGCAATTACGCCTTTGTGCAATGGGTATGCCGAAGAGGTGTTGAAAGTCAATTAGGGATATATTTGGTTAATTTTTTTGCATAAATTTGTGTAGTACATGAGATCAATTGGTAGACAAAATTTCAAAAATAATGTTGCTTGTGCAACAAAGATGTCAATGGAGAAGTTATAGTTTCAAATCCACTTTGCATCCTCTTACAAGGTTCCAATTATAACTGAAAAAATACTTTTCAATTACGAAGATAATCAAGTTCCATAATCAACAAGCTCATGTTATGTTTGCAATCAAGTGTGTGTGTGTGTGTGTGTGTGTGTGTGTGTGTGTGAGAGAGAGAGAGAGAGAGAGAGAGAGAGAGAGAGAGAGAGAGAGAGAGAGAGAGAGAGAGAGAGGGGGGGAAAGCAAGAGAGAAAAAGAGAGAGGTAAAGAGATAAATATAGAGACATAGATAGAGATGGAGATGAGATGAATATAAAGATGGAGAAACAAGTGAGAAAGGTCAAGAAAAGGAGAGAGATATGGAGGGAAAAGGAGAGAGAAGAGATGGGATTGGATATATGTGGAAGCTCAAAAGGGGAGAGAGAGAGAGAGAGAGAGAGAGAGAGAGAGAGAGAGAGAGAGAGAGAGAGAGAGAGAGAGAGAGAGAGAGAGAGCGAGAGAGATGAACATAGATGTTTAAGTGGAGGAATAGGGGGAGAGAAAGAGGGAGAGAGAGATGGATATATAGAAGGAGACATTTATATAGATAGAAGGGGAGAGAAAGATAGAGGTAGAAAGGAAGATAGAGTGAGAGAGGATGTAATGTCCACTCTTCTCTACTCGCCATTTAGTTGCTCAGATTCACCTGTCATCCATCTCCATAGGTGAAGTTTGGTGTTGGGAGATGAATACGCTAGCCAAAGGGGACCTAGACTTAGTCATCTTATGACTTTGGTGGAAATAATAAAGTAACTTTATAATATAAAGTTTTTGAATAAGGGAAAATAGGTTTTAAGGGGACCAGAAACCCTGTACAACAGGTTTTGAAGGGACATGAAACCCAATAGATTTCACCAGGATCTACAACCCAACAAAAAAGGCTAAGAAAAGATATTAACAATGAAAACCACAACATCAAAACCAACACAGCTGACTCTATAGCTTCCAACAAAAGAAAAATGAGGCTGCGAAAAAGAATAAACAAAGAAAACTAGCAGGCCTACCAGTTAAAGAAAGGGTAGAAACCCCAAAGAGAAAAGTTGCCTGAGAAACTATAGGCAACCCAAAACAAACAAAATGCAACTGCCCACAACTGTTAAGACAACCCCATCACTTAGGATTTCTGTTTGGGACCCTTCATGTGGGATCAAAGGGTCATGTCAAAAGAAGGTGAGGACCTCTTAGACCGTTTACCTTTAACTGTTATCCAACCATCTTCAACTTTACCAACCTCATCTTCCCACTCGAACAAATTTAAAGAAGGAAAATTAGCAACTAAGGGATAGCCTGCAAGCAACAAAGCTCCAACAAGCATAGCATGAATTGGGTCAGAAACACCAACAACATGCATAGGGACCACTCCATCAACTTCCCTAGACACAAGGACAACACCCTCAGACCTGTCAAAACTAGCGACAGGGGTAGATCCAGTAGCATTTGATAACTTTGAATTGTCGATTGGCTTCGAATGAACCATCTCACCATTCACATTAGTGGCAGGATGAGCATCTTTAACAAAAATTTTAGGAGAAATATCAAGCCCCAAACCCATATGAGAAGATCCTTTTAACACTATGTAATGGTGGGAGGACTCCCCAATCCACCAAGACAGAGGCTTCTTAGCTTTAACTTTGTGTAAATCACATTTAGCAGCTACATGACCTATCTTGAAGCACCTTCTACTTTTGAAGGTAATGCCTTCATATCCTAAGGTTGGATCCAAAAACCCTTTCGAGTTGATAGTTTAATCTCCCCAGGAAACCCCTTAGAAGTATCAATGTCTACCAAGATATGAGCATAGGTAGAATGAAGGATATAAGAAGACTCAACATCTACCATCAGAAAATCTCCCAAAGCATCCCCCATAACCTCAAGAAGTGGATCCACCCAAAAGTGAAGAGGAAGGTTAGGAAATCTAACCTAGATTGGCATCTTATAGAAGGATTTAGACAAATGAACGAAGTCCTTATTCCATGGTTTAATCATCAAAGGGTAACGATTCTCCCAAATGAAAAAATGATCACAGAGAATAATCTTTTTGTCAGCTGTATTTTCAAACTTAGCAACAAAGAAACCCTTGGCCAAAGGGAAAATTTGCACTGAGTCTGAAATAAGGGGCTCCCATTTCTTAGACACCTAATCATGAAGCCCTAGAAGACTAGGCCAAAATTCTTTAAATCAATAGATAACCACATGAGAAGATAGATCAGCAACCACTTGATCTATTTCATTAATCATTTCTTCATCTAAGTTAACAACAATGAAGTGACAAACAGGGAAAGATTGAGTCTCCTTACCCAATCGATTTGCATATGAAATTTGAGCAGCTCCACTAACAACATGGTTTGCATCCACTATCCCAGAATTGGTAGCAGCAACACCACCATCAGTCACTCCGCAAGACAACACATCACCTAGTGCAGGACCAGGGACAACGCAGGCTGAAGAACTATCACACGGACCAGGGACAATGCAGGCCGAAGGGCCACCTCCAAGACCAAAGATAGTGCAGGTCAAAGGGCAAGCTCCAGGACTAGGGACAACATAGGCCAAAGGGCTTCCTCCAAGTGTCGTCCCCAGAACGCAAGCCATTGAGCAAGAGTTTTTGAGCGACAACATGGAGTTTTTTTATAAAGTTACATAAGTTACTTTATTTAAAAAAAGAAAAAGTTAATTTAAAAGATGTTTAATAAAGACTTTGTTAGGTTACCTTGCACACATCCCTAGGTGGTAAAAAAACTTTATTATGGCCCCTTCTTAATGACTAATTATCCCTTCATTGCTGATTGAACTTCTTTAAGGAGAAAATATTCCTTTAAAATCTTTAAATGATGCCAAATAGTATGATGAAGGTTTGAGGGGTAAAAAGGAGGCTTGGATTTGGAAAGAGGCACCATTTTTTTTTTGTAAATTATTCATTTGGTGTCTGCAACAATCTTCCATAGCAGGTACAAGTTGTGGAAGCTTGATTGAGGATGAAACCCTTCAATCTTGGATTGGTTGGACATTACCCCTACCTTCTACATCACTCCAACACTCATATTTATACACTTATAAGGCTATTGAGGAACCAAATTCCTTTGTTTTAGATATCCAATTTAAGGGAAAGTGAAATTGATCAGATCTGAGCTATTTTGGAGAGAGTTCTTTGCATATCATTAGTAATTAATGCTAGTCGTACCATTTTGCAGCTAGTCATACCCTAGCTTGGAGGTGTGCTTACCAAATAAATAAACTAGGGCTATTTAGGTGCTGGAATTGGAATTAATTTTATTGTCAGCAAAAAGGAAGAACAAATCCATGGTTTATTCAGAGGAAATCTAGCAAATGTGGTCTACATCAACAATTCATTGAGAAAAAGGGACATAACTTGGAATCTTGTTTGGCAAGAATTTTGAATTCCAACTGGGTCTAAATTATTCTTCAGTATTAGTTTTTGGTAATTATGCTAGAGTTAAATAAAGTCATTTGCAACCCTCAATAGTAGCTGGAGGTGCTTAGAGAAGCCATTGCTTCAGTTCAGACTCAAATTTTACCTTCAAACCCCATCGTTGGACTCCTGGTAGGCCTTGAACGAATTATTTCTATGAAGAATCCTCTTTATTAATTATTTGTACTTGCTGCAATTAATAATTAGAAGTCTAGAAACTAATATCAGTTCTAAATTTATTATACTGAATTTATTATTTTTTATATATTGTCAAAAATAAATAAAAGTACAAAATAATAGAAAATACAATAAACTTCCAAAAACACTTTTCATTGGTCAAAGAATTTAAATTTGTAAACAATCAGTAGTTTTTATAAGAATCCTAGTCAGGGATCTTTAAGAGGAAGAGGATAAAATAGATAGAGAGATAAAGAGATGTAGAGTGAGAGATAAGGATATAAAGATAGGGAGATAAAGAGGTCTATGGAGGAATATGGAGAGACAAAGAGATATATGGATAGTGAGATAAAGTGATAGAGATATAGAAATATTAGGAGACACAGATAGAGGGAGAGGTGGAGAGAGATACAAAGATTGATATATAGATATCTAAAGAGAACTAGAGAAGATAAATAGATATGAAGGGAGAGGGAGAGAAATAAGGGGAGATAGAGAAAGAGATAGATATATACAAGAAGATAAAGGGAGAGAGAGGTAATTATAAAGAGATAGATAGTGGGATACAGACAGAATGAGGAAGGGAGATATAGGGAGAAATAGGGAGAGGGAGAGATGTATATAGAGAGAAATATAAAGAAATGAAGAGGGATAAATAAAGAGATGGAAATAGAGAAATGGATAGAGAAACGAGTGTGTGTTTATGAGTTAGAGAGAGAATAAGTAGAGAAATATATAAAAATAAATATTTAAAGATAATTATTCTACAATAAATTAAAATTTAGCAAGATAAATGTATAAAATTAATTAATTCTATTATCTATTATATGTAACTTCATAAGACAAAAATAATTCAAATTAAATTTTAACCTAATGTAAATTAAACTTTAAAAGAAAAATTGATGATTAGAATAATTTGATAAAATATAAGATATAATATCCTAATAAAAGAGATTAAAGTAAACTATCTTCTTATCAAAAGACAAAAGAAATAAAAAGTAGATTTCTAATTCAAAAAATAAGTATGCTACAATAATTAAAATTCTATTAAGATAAATAACTATAAATTAAATGAATTCTAATAATTTTGAATTATTATTTTTAATTTCATTAAAAAGAGAAAATAATGAAAATAATATTTTTCGGTTAATGAAAAAGTAACCAGTTAAAACAAAGTAGGAAAAATAGCTAATTCTTTCTTTTTTAATGATTTTGTCTTTTCCACTTTTGAAACTTAAAAAAAAATGGAATAATTAAATAAGAGAAGATACCATTAAAAGATATTATTATTAAAAACAAAAAACAAAGTAGATTTTTATTTTGTACACATTCTTTTTCTAAATAATCATATTAAAGGTATGTTTTTTTGTTTTTTATCATTTAAAAAAAAAAAAATTTTAATGTAAACATACGATTGAGATCAATTCAATCAGATTACATCCTTCTAGTCAATCTTGAACCATTGATTTGTAGACATTCTTTTTCTAGATAATCATATTAAAATATGTCTTTTTGGTTTTTTGTCATTTAAAAATAATTAATACTAATGTAAACATACGATTGAGAGAAATTCAATCATCTTGCATCCTTCTAGTCAAGTTTGAACCATTGATTTCAATAAGTAAGTTGAAAACTTCATATAGGGTATGCCTTCGACCTAATAATTTTTTATTTTTTGGGTTTTTAATCATTTAAAAAAAATTAATATTAATGTAAACATATGATTAAGACCAATTCAATCGTCTTGCATCCTTCTAGTCAGTTGTGAACCATTGATCTCAATAAGTAATTTGAAAACTTCATATAGGGTATGCATTTGACATAATTACCTCAAATTTATCTTTGGATTGTGAATTTTTTACTATGGTAAAAGCAAGTTTTGAAGGTTCTCAGAAACCCTTTACATCAAATTATATAAGATAGATCAATTAAATCCTTTTTAAAACAAAAACAATAGACAAAACCCCATAGGGCCGTGATACAACATAAAGAAACAAAAAAGACCACCCATCCCAGAAAGACGGTAAAAATACCAGCAAACTGCCAACACAAACCCAACAACAAAAGCTGAAAAATCAACCCAAATTTACTAGTACCACCTCTTTACTAGTACTACCATGATGAGCATTAATAGTAGCATGCAACATATCTCGAGCACTCACATTAGCCTGCATAACCTCGTTTTGGAAGATAAGGACCCCTACTTGAGATTAATGTTCTGAATCTCATAAAACACCCACTTGAAAATACAGAAAACCTCCAGCGAGTTGTTCTTGGTAATGTTGAGCACATCAAATGGGATCTCCTATTTGGGATGAAAATCTTATGGAGTAAAATCTACCAATTCCCTAGCAATTATGTTTCAAGCCGTGGGAGGAAGAGGACGCTTCAACATTGTGAGTTTCGTCTAGTGAATCATGTTCATCAAAGCTGTCGGGAACCTTCAAAGTGGCCTTTCAAGGTTTAGCCTTGGGTTGTTTGCTCAAACCCTCACCACCAACATCAGGGGACCCTTTACTGACACCTGAAGCAACCACCTTAAGCCCTGTTTTAGCCTTTTTTTCAGTGTGAGGGATGAAATCCCCATCATTACTATTGGTCTCTCAACCTTCTGATTCTGAGTCCTCACTATCATCAATCTATCTGTGGATTGTTAGTTGAGCTCATAAAGAGAATGGGATTGAGAAATTTGTTTGTTATTGCAAGGCATTCAAATCCATTTAAATTATCAATTATATATCCTTCTGCAACATACTTGTTAGGGTTTCAAGCAGATCCGAAGCAAATATGAACTAACAATTATATGTAGATTTAAATACAAAAGATAAATAAATAAAACAAGACACAGATAACACAGAGATTTAACATGGTTCACCCAGAATGGGTTACGTCCACCATACACAGCTATCCAATCTTTCTTATTATCCAAAAAAAAAGTACATCAACCTTACAATGCCTTAAGCATCCAAACCGCTTATAACATGCATTTTTAGGGCAACAAACAAAGTCGGCCTTTTTAGGGTTTTATTACAATGTCAGTTTTCATCAACGAAAAGTGGTAAAAAAAAAATTTCTCGAGGGCTGCCGCCCCCAAACCCCTACCCGTGGCCCAGCCCAGCCCCAGACCCTGGCGAGGATATGTGCTGAGTGTACAGTACTTTGCTAATCAGTCGCCACATTTCAACAATCTCCTACTTGGAGACTGATCAGGCTCCACACCGAACAATCTCCCACTTGGAGACTGATACTACACGACACCGCTGTACATGCAACATCCGTTGGACAAAACACTAGGACTTGACTGGTATAAATCCCACAATTATCAATCAAGAAGACCAACAGAAACTGATGAAGAAATCAGCTTCTCCTGTGGAACTTCATTTGTGAACATATCGGCAGGATTCTCACTTGTGTGAATCTTCTCAAGCTGTAACTGACCCTCCTCCAAAATAGTCCGGATGAAGTGGTACCTGAGCTAAATGTGCTTTGTCCTTGAATGAAAAGCAGAGTTTTTCAAAAGATGAATGGCACCCTGGCTATCAGTATACAATGGGCTATCCTCTTGTGTCTGACCCAATTCCTTTAGAAAACATTGCAACCAAATCATCTCTTTGCTGGCTTTTGTAGCAGCAACATACTCAGCTTCAGTGGTTGAAAGTGCAACAACCTTTTGCAGCCTAGAAATCCAACTGACTACAATTCCCCCTATAGTAAAAACATACCCTGTAGTACTCCTCCGTGAATCAATATCACCTGCCAGATCAGAGTTAACAAATCCACTTAGAGCAGCATTAGATCCTTTGAAACATAATGCCTTCGTAGTAGTTCCTTTCAAGTATTGAAGAATCCATTTCACAACATTCCAATGTTCCATGTAATGCCCCGTCAGGAACCCTAAAGGAAAACATCATAATCTATGCATCTAAGGGTGAAATAATATATAATTTTATTTTTTTTAAATTAAGTGCATGAATTTAAACCTTAGCACACCTAATAACATAGCGGAAGTCTAACACTTGAATTTCCTAAGGGTTACCAACGAAAATTACTTCGTAAATTAAATATTTAAGATAAAATTTCCACAATGAAAGAATCTAAAATACTTCAAGCAATCATATATTATATACAACAGAATTAAGTCATTGAAGTAGCATACTTTACAATATTTCTTTGCTTCCAATATTCGAAAATACATGTTTTCAAAAAGGAAATTACATCATGAGCTATAATGATACAAAATGAAAGTTACATATAGTTTCTTTTCAAAACCTCTAGTTTTTAACTGAGTAAAGGATAGGAACAAGAGTCGGTACATGAATCATGATCCAAGAACATCAGCGAAGTCCTTCCTCACCTGAAGATACGTACCAGAACATCTGATGGGAAGTGACACTACCACCCGACCATGTGATTCCAAAAGGGAACCACCCCACCGTGCTGGAGATAGTAGATAACCCTCAAGCAAGAAAAATGAAACAAGAACGAAAGGACTACAAGACTCCACTTACAATCATGTGACCCAACTCACAAAACACTAGTGACTCTAAGGAGAAAGTGTCATCGCATGTCTTACGGTGGATACCATGGTACAGCCTCCATAGGTCCCGGCCCCCATCCTGGGTTATCTTGGTAACCTCTCTCGAACCTCCGATTCCAACTAAGACACATGTGGACCTTACCAATCCTCTCTCGAAGACGAGGTGGTAAGTTTGCCATTCCAGGCCTTCTCGCTACATTATGAGTCATGTACTAGCACTCACCTATGTGCGAGGCACATTGTCTTATTTAACTTTTATTCTACCCTTCCCTAGTCATTTATTAGATTTTCACTTTCTTAACCAACTTCCAACGGGTTATCTTGTTACCACTTTGGGCACGGCCCCTGCTCAAAAGCCACTCTCTCTTAGGACACTACGGGTTAGTTCTATCTACAGAACTCTATAGCGACACAGACAACCATTCCCAATCTTGACCTACCTCGAATGAAAGATACATAATTACTAACCTTAGGTTGACCATTACGAACAACTCACAGTGGCTCATTTCCTTAAGGTTAAACATCTAAATAACTGGCCAAGACACAGCACACAAGATATACTGACAACATGACTTAATGTACTTAGTTGCGACCACCATATAAAACAAGGTAATCTTATGTACCAACACCTATCACAAAATTAACTTGAAATACGAATATACGTTAAAGAACAATATGGTCAGTATAACACAAAATTTTACACTTATTGACAAGTTTAAGAGTTCAATTACTCTTGTTAAGTACTATAGGTACGCCACCTTAATAATTTCCATTTATACAATAGACGAAGGTTAAAATAGATATATTTATTTCATTAAGGAAGTCTTATAATAAGACATAATACATTTCTACATAGGATGATGTCTTTATTTTTTTATTTATTTCTTTATTTTACACTAGAGTGTTACATCATTCTTCCGGAAAATATGGATAAGTGCACTCGTCAGACTCTACATGATCTAAAGGAGTATATCCTTCAGATTTACTTTCTCTCTGGGGAAAGTACCCCACAGACTCATTATCACTTAAGGGGGTATACCCCTCCGACGAGTCAGAACTTATATCTATCGGCTTTTCTGGCGAGCACTCTAGTTTAGGTTCTTTCCCTTTTCCAATAGTAACTTCTTTAGCTGGACTCTGAGTAGGACCTTTATCTATTTCTTTGTTCTCTTCAGGGGCTGGATTCTCTTCAGGAACTGGGTTGTCCTCCACAACAGGCTTGATAGGAGTCAACGAATCTTTCTTGACTTTTAAGTGGTGAGCATATCCTGCTACGGATTTGTGAGCTGTCTGTTTGACTCACACCATCTCTGTAACGTATCAATAGTAAACTATTACTTCCCTGACTCTCCTAGAGAAACGTCTAATAAATCTTAATAACTAGGTTTTGAATGCAACCATACATTTCTTCCATATAATAACAAGTGTGAAATTGAACTTAAACACTATTCCACTTCTATAGTCATAACATAATCACAACTTCTATTATATGATTTTATTTAACAATCCCTAATGATAAATAAAACATAACCATAACTATTTCATAAGCAAGACAATAACATGACATATAACAGGGATTGTAAATATTAATGAACGTAAACTAAGAAATTCTTGACCTATTTGAAGTGTTGACCAATATGCAAGACCTTAACGCCCTCTTGCCAATAAATGCCTCTTGCTTGCGATCCTTTTCACCAATACTTTCCAACTCTATCAAAGAAATAGACAAACAACTCTCTTGATACTATCAAACACTATCCTTTCTAAACAACTTTCTCTTGATACTATAAAAACACTATTCTTTCTAAACAACTCTCTCTTGATACTATAAAAGCACTATCCTCTCTAACTCTATTCTTCTTTCTACAATCCACCGTCCTTCCTTGGATGTCACAAATGACTTTTCTCCCTTTCCTCTCTACTCACACCCCTATTTATACTAAAAAATCATCCATCGCTCTCCTAAATCTGGGGCTTAGTAATAGTTATCAACTAAAACACTTTTACCTCTAATTCTTCTTCTTCCTCCACGTGAGGAGTCCATCTCCAGTTCTCTATAGTCTTTTGTGCTCCTTGATTGTGGCTATATCAACTATCGGCTGGGTGGAGAGATCGATTCATTACTTCAAACACTTATGTGTTTGCAAACAGCGACTTGTCCATTTAATCTGCCAGGTCTGGAGTCCACTAATGTTTATGATCTAGTCTTCACCTTACATGCCAGTCTATTCTCCTCCTAAACTGGCCAATCTGAAGTTGAAGGAAATGGATTGCAGCTCGTGGAAGAGTTCAGGTGTGGAGAAGTGATTGTTTATCTCTCTGAACAGCGAGAGGTGTCATCCATTACTCGCTGACTGAAGTGTAAATGCAGGAAACCTCACCTCGCTGGCTGGCTGCAATGTTTATGGCGGAAGAGGGAGACATGGTATGTGAAGGAGGAGGGTAGTCGGTGGTAATACTGACCCCTCCCTATATTAAGGGGGGTGGTTGATATTAACATCGACCACCATTGACCAAACTACGAACTTTAACCCCCGCCACCTTTTATTAAGTTGAAACTGTTTTATTTGTTATAATTTTCATTATTATATTTTAATAATTAATTAATAACTTTAATTAATATAAATATTTAAATATTAATCCTTCTTAGCAAATTATATTTGTAAAAGTAAATTATGGTTTTCCAATATTTATAATGAGTGGCTTTTCATATATATATTCAAACAATTGAATTATATATATTACACGTTCGAAAAGTTTATTAAATATGATATATTTATAATTCTAATTATATACATGCATAATCCAAAAACACAGTAACCCGATGGGCAATATCAACTACTGATAATACGATCACCTTATCTTAACTCCAATAACTACTTATAAGTGACTATTGCCTTCCGAGTATATTATGTCCTAACATATATTCAAATGATCGAATTGCAACTATCGAGCTAACAAGTTGATAGAATTCATATCAACTCATACCAAGATATTAACTCGTCCTTTATAAACAATATTAAGTCACTAGATCACTTGATTCTTTTTCCTCCAATTACCAAAACTACTCTTTACTCTTATAGACGTAATAAACGTAACAATAACCAATGACATACAAAAATTGGGAACACTGGACACGCAAACTGAGAAAGCATCATGCGAACTTTATAAAGATCAAACAATAAAATATGAAGACCAAACCAATTGACAGAATGACTAACTGAAGGTACTCACCCAAGTGTAACTGACTAAAAATAGGGTCAACTACTATCTCCTTCACTTCCATCGGAAAATATAAGGCACGCTCAAACCTGTGTAGCCAGGTGGAGATGATACCCCGTACCTACCCGGTACTTGTACCTGCAACATCCTGCATCACTGACCACACATGCATATATATATAGAAATTTCAACATACACACCGATGAAGGAGATTCACGACGTTCCCTGTCTCACCGAGATGAGTGATGGAAAATCGTCCCCATGCATCCCATACACTCGCAGATACTAAACACATAGTGCATAGATAAAGTAAAGCGTCAGTACATAGAAATGAACCATATAATGCCATAAAACGTAAGTACATAAATACTGCAAATAAATCATATGTCTCATAATCAGATAAAACATGGAACAATGTTATACAATTCTAAATAACCAATGATAATGTATCCACTGAGAATAATAAGAACAAAATATCAGTTCAAACGAGTAAGGGTACTACATTCTCCCCCCCAAGACTAGGCTTACTCCTGGAAGCCTAAAACAAATATGAATATAACTCTCTCATCTTCACTGCATCGTCCCAAGTTACCGAGGTCTCATCATTTGGGTCCCATAGGACCCTTACCTGGTCGATGGTGCGACCCCCGAGGATCAAATCTTGACGCTGAGGAATGCGTACGAGTTCCATGGAAAGCTGCCCGTCCTCGACCTGCAAAGAGTTCCAATCAAGAACATGTGTCACATCAGGGTGATAAGGTCGAAGAACTGAAACATGAAAGACATCATGGATGCGGGATAGACTCGGTGGCAAGGCAAGGCGGTAAGCAACAGGACCTATCCTCTCAAGAATCTCAAAAGGGCCTACAAACCGAGGTGCCAAATTAGAACCCTTCCCATAATAGATCGGACTCTTCCGTGGATGCACTCTCAGAAACACATGGTCGCCAATAGAAAATTGATGATCTATCGTATGAGCATCTGCATACTTCTTTTGCCTATCCTGTGCAGCTACCAAATGCTCTCGAATTCACCCCAACTGTTGCTCCATCTCCCGAAGAATATCCGGACCTATAAGCACCCTATCCTCTAACCAATCCCAACTCAAAGGAGTACGGAAAGGACGACCATATAATGCCTGAAAGGGGGACATACCTATGGAGCTATGATATCCATTGTTATATGCAAACTCTACAAGGTAGATATAATCCTCCCATCGCGACTGCTGGTCCATAACATACATGCGAAGCATGTCCTCCAAAACCTAATTCACTCTCTCTGTTTGACCATCCATCTCTAGGTGATAGGCTGAACTAAAGTTCAACTGAGTTCCCAAAGCATGCTGAAGTGAAGTCCATAAAGTTGAAGTTAAGATAGGATCTCTATCAGAGATTATCCGCCTCGAAATCCCATGCAGTTTCACTACTTCTTCCAAGAAGACTCGTGCCACCACTACTGCTATATAGGAAGCTCGAATAGGAACAAAATGAGCAATCTTAGTCAACCTATAAACTATGACCATGATGGCATCATGCCGACGTGAAGAGATAGGCAACCCAACAATGAAATCCATGGAAATGATATCCCATTTCCAATCTAGTATCAAATTAGGTTGAAGAAGCCCTGCCGGGTGCTGATGCTCTGCCTTCACTTGCTGACATTCTAAACACTTTGACACGAAATCAGCAATGTCACGTTTCATACCTTCCCAATGATAAATTTGTCTAAGATCTGCGTGCATCTTCTTGACACCTGGATGTGCTGAATAAGGTGCACGATGGGCCTCAGTCATGATCAAGATGCGAAGACCCTCTAAAGAAGGTACATAGATCTGCCCATGGTGACGAAGGAGTTCATCTACCTCAAGATTATATCCAGAATATCTTCCCTCTAAAGGCCTTCCAGACTCTATCTTGGTTCTAACATTTTGATACCAAGTAACCTGAGGGAGAACTCTGAGAATTCTTTCTCTCAAGTCAACTCCAAGGGACAATACCGAAACTTCATGCCGCCTACGACTCAAAGCATCTGCCACCACGTTCTCTTTCCCCTGAATGTATCGAACATCAAAATCATACTCGCAGAGAAATTCCATCCATCTCTGTTGTCGAGCATTCAAATTTGGTTGTGTGAAAATATACTGTAGACTACGGTGATCACTATGCAGTTCAAAACGACGCCCTAACAGAAAATGATGCCATCTAACCAAAGCATGAACTACAGCTGCCAACTCCAAATCATGAACTGGATAGTTCAACTCGTGGTTCTTGAGTTTACGAGACTCATAAGCAACCACTCGTCCATCTTGCATAAGTACTGCACCTATACCTTCCAAAAAGGCATCTGTGCATACTATAAAATCTCTAGATGGATCAGGAACTGCCAAAATCGGAGCACTGACAAGGAGTTCCTTCAAGGTACGAAAAGCTAACTCACATTGTTCTGACCAAACAAACTTCTTCCCTTTTCGCTGTAGAGAAGTGATCGGGTGACCTATCTGGGAAAAACCTTGAACAAATCGATGGTAGTATCCGGCCAAACCCATAAAACTCCGAACTTCAGAAATGCTGGTTGGCACTGGCCAATCAACAATGGCTTGGATCTTTGAAGGATCCACGGATACACCTTCCCCTGAAACTATATGACCAAGATAGTTTACCTCTGATTGAAAAAAATCACACTTTGCCAAATTAGCATAAAGTTGGTTTTCCCTCAAGCACTGCATTACCTGTCGTAAGTGACCTTCATGTTCTTCCATAGTTCTAGAATAAATTAATATGTCATCTAAGAACACAAGGACAAAATGATCAAGGTAGGTGCAAAAAAACCCATTCATGAGGCTCATGAAAACTGAAGGTGCATTCGTCAACCCAAATGGTACTACTGTGAAGTCATAGTGATCATAACGAGTGCGAAATGTTGTCTTATGAATATCTGCATCCTAGATATGCAACTGGTGATATCCAGATTTCAGGTCAATTTTCGAGAATATCTTGGCTCCCTTTACCTGATCAAAAAGATCATCAATACGAGGCAAAGGATATCAATTCCGGATGGTTACCTTATTCAGCTGTCGGTAATCAATGCATAACTGAAGAGAACCATCCTTCTTCTTAACAAAGATAACAGGCACACCCCAAGGAGAAACACTAGGACGAATAAATCCCTTGGCTGACAATTCTTCTAGTTGTAACTTCAATTCACTCAACTCCTGAGTGGTCATCCGATATGGAGCTCTCGAAATAGGTTCTGCACCAGGAACCAAATCAATGTGAAAGTCTATGTCTCTCTTTGGAGGCATACCAGGAATATCCAATGGGAATACATCAGCATACTCTTGAAGAATAGGGTGACTATCAAGAGCGATTTCTCGACTCTTTAACTCATCCATGTCCTCAAGAGTAACTGCAAAAAGATGACACCCTCTACGCATGCACTGCTTAAGTTGCATAGCAGAGATCATACATAAGGATATTGGTCTCTGAACTCCAACAATTTTCACTTCCTTGCCAAGGTCATCTAAACACTCCACTGTCTTCTTGCGACCATCTATGTGAGCATTATGAGAAGATAGCCAATCCATTCCCAACACAACTCCATAAGAACCCAAAGGAATGACTCGAAGGTCAACTGAAGTAACTATGGTTCCTAGATTCAACTCACATTTGGGAATAAAGGCATCTACAGAAACACAGACACCTGTTGCCAACTCTACTTGCCACCTATTCATCTCCTTGGCAGACGTGAGTCCACACCGCTCCACAATAGACGAAGAAATGAAAGAATCTGAAGCTCCAGAATTAAAACTACAGAGATAGGGATACCACGCAACATACCTGTTGCTTCTATAACTGTACCTTGATGATCAGCTTGGTGGTTATCCACCACTGCGAACACTCTATGAGATCTGCCTGCATCTCCCACTGTAGGCTCTGACGTTGTCAGCCGTTGACTACCTATGTTGTGGAAACGCTGAGGACACTGCGCAGCTCTGTGACCATACTGCCTGCAAGAGAAGCAAGCTCCTCTATTACTTGTCTTACCACTGGATTGCTGATAATTTCCCTGGCTAGGAGCATGAGATGCACTTTGCGAGGATTCCCCTGTAGGGCCCTGTCTGCTCCTCTGCCAATTTCTGTTTTTCTTAAATTGAGCATTGCCACCCTTCTGGCTCTGGAACTGTTTTGGTTTTGATGGTTGTTGTTGTTGTGGTCCACCCTTAGCAAGTGCCTGAGGAGTTCTAAATGGTGCAGCTGACTGAAATTGATTACCACGAGCTCTATTCCCACTGGAAGGAGCACTCCCTATCTGCATACCTATTTGCCCACCAAGAGCATGGCTAAGGTTTAGCTCTACCCATCGGGCCTTTGCCACAGCTGTCTCCACTAAAGTTGGCTCAAACACCCTAACACCTCCACTAATGCGATCATTCAAGCCCCTCAAAAAATGTTGTACAAGCATAGCCTCATTATTACCAATTCTAGCATACTGCTTGAGCTCATAGAATCTATGCTCATACTGGTCTACCGTCATACCATACTATCGCAGTGCATGGAACTCATCTGCCTGAGTCTATTTCCACTGGGGCGAGAGAAACCGTGCCTTGAATCTCTCCAGAAACAGCTCCCATGTCACGGTGTTAATGCACATACCGATCATTTCCTCCTCCAGTCTCCACCAGATCGACGCAAAGTTTTTGAGACGCGTAATAGCACATCTTGCCTTGGTGTTGCTACTATATGGGAACATATCAAAACACCTATCCAGACTGATAAGCCAAGTCTCTGCCTCTAGACCGGTACCCATACCATTAAAGAAAGGAGGGTTGGACCTCATCAAGTCCTTTATGTGACCCAAAGAAACTGGATCTTCATTGTTTGCAATCCCTCTCCTTCTGGGTGATCTTTCCCTCTCTCTTTCTTCTGGTATTGGCTGAACAACCTCAGGCCTAGGGCCTAACCTAGCAAGGACCTCCTGAAACATTTGTCTCAGCTCTTCCCTTTCAGGAACCTGTTCTTCTGCATGAGGTAAGTCCTAATGAACAAACTGTTCTAGCTTAGCACTAACATGAGTAGGTGGTCGTGAAGGACTATGACGATTAGAACCACGGCCTCATCCTCTACCTCTACCTCTATTGGGACCACCCATATGGCCACCTCCCCTAGCTCTCCTAGCCATGACCGAGTACTACAAAAGAGAAAAGATTCAGATTTATGACAAGGATAAACAAGGAAAAACACAAATGTTAAGACCTAAATAAAAATAAAGTTGAATAGGCACACTACAAACCCAGAGTACCCAGTGTTGAAACTTGGCTCTAATACCAAATGTAATGCCCCGTCAGGAACCCTAAAGGAAAACATCATAATCTATGCATCTAAGGGTGAAATAATATATAATTTTATTTTTTTTAAATTAAGTGCATGAATTTAAACCTTAGCACACCTAATAACATAGCAGAAGTCTAACACCTGATTTTCCTAAGGGTTACCAACGAAAATTACTTCGTAAATTAAATATTTAAGATAAAATTTCCACAATGAAAGAATCTAAAATACTTCAAGCAATCATATATTATATACAACAGAATTAAGTCATTGAAGTAACATACTTTACAATATTTCTTTGCTTCCAATATTCGAAAATACATGTTTTCAAAAAGGAAATTACATCATGAGCTATAATGATACAAAATGAAAGTTACATATAGTTTCTTTTCAAAACCTCTAGTTTTCAACTGAGTAAAGGATAGGAACAAGAGTCAGTACATGAATCACGATCCAAGAACATCAGCGAAGTCCTTCCTCACCTGAAGATACGTACCAGAACATCCGATGGGAAGTGACACTACCACCCGACCATGTGATTCCGAAAGGGAACCACCCCACCGTGCTGGAGATAGTAGATAACCCTCAAACAAGCAAAATGAAACAAGAACGAAAGGACTACAAGACTCCACTTACAATCATGTGACCCAACTCACAAAACACTAGTGACTCTAAGGAGAAAGTGTCATCGCATGTCGTATGGTGGATACCATGGTACAACCTCCATAGGTCCCGACCCCCATCCTGGGTTATCCTGGTAACCTCTCCCGAACCTCTGATTCCAACTAAGACACATGCGGATCTTACCAATCCTCTCTCGAAGACAAGGTGGTAAGTTTGCCATTCCAGGCCTTCTCGCTACATTATGAGTCCTGTACTAGCACTCACCTATGTGCGAGGCACATTGTTTTATTTAACTTTTATTCTACCCTTCCCTAGTCATTTATTAGATTTTCACTTTCTTAACCAACTTCCAACGGGTTATCCTGTTACCACTTTGGGCACGGCCCCTGCTCAAAAGCCACTCTCTCTCTTAGGACACTACAAGTTAGTTCTATCTATAGAACTCTATGGTGACATAGATAGCCATTCCCAATCTTGACCTACCTCGAATGAAAGATACATAATTACTAACCTAAGGTTGACCATTACGAACAACTCACAGTGGCTCATTTCCTTAAAGTTAAACATCTAAATAATTGGCACGGACACAGCACACAAGATATACTGACAACATGACTTAATGTACTTAGTTGCAACCACCATATAAAACAAGGTAATCTTATGTACCAACACCTATCACAAAATTAACTTGAAATACAAATATACGTTAAAGAATAATATGGTTGGTATAACACAAAATTTTACACTTATTGACAAGTTTAAGAGATCAATTACTCTTGTTAACTACTATAGGTATGCCACCTTAATAATTTCCATTTATACAATAGACGAAGGTTAAAATAGATATATTTATTTCATTAAGGAAGTCTTATAATAAGACATAATACATTTCTACATAGGATAATGTCTTTATTTTTTTTATTTTTTTATTTATTTTACACTAGAGTGTTACATCATTCTTCCGGAAAATACGGAGAAGTGCACTCGTTAGACTCTACATGATCTAAAGGAGTATATCCTTCAGATTTGCTTTCACTCCAGGGAAAGTACCCCACAGACTCATTATCACTTAAGGGGGTATACCCCTCCGACGACTCAAAGCTTATAACTATCGACTTTTCTGGCGAGCACTCTAGTTTAGGTTCTTTCCCTTTTCCAACAGTAACTTCTTTAGCTAGACTCTGAGTAGGACCTTTATCTATTTCTTTGTTCTCTTCAGGGGCTGGGTTCTCTTCAGGAGTTGGGTTGTCCTCCACAACAGGCTTGACAGGTGTCAACGAATCTTTCTTGACTTTTAAGTGGTGAGTATATCCTGCTACGGATTTGCGAGCTGTCTATTTGACTCGCACCATCTCTATAACATATCAATAGTAAACTATTACTTCCCTGACTCTCCTAGAGCAACGTCTAATAAATCTTAATAACTAGGTTTTGAACGCAACCATACATTTCTTCCATATAATAACAAGTGTGAAATTGAACTTAAACACTATTCCACTTCTATAGTCATAACATAATCACAACTTCTATTATATGATTTTATTTAACAATCCCTAACGATAAATAAAACATAACCATAACTATTTCATAAGCAAGACAATAACATGACATATAACAGGGATTGTAAATATTAATGAACGTAAACTAAGAAATTCCTGACCTATTTGAAGTGTTGATCAATATGCAAGACCTGAACGCCCTCTTGCCGATAAATGCGCCTTGCTTGCGATCCTTTTCACCAATACTTTCCAACTCTATCAAAGAAATAGACAAACAACTCTCTTGATACTATCAAACACTATCCTTTCTAAACAACTTTCTCTTGATACTATAAAAACACTATTCTTTCTAAACAACTCTCTCTTGATACTATAAAAGCACTATCCTCTCTAACTCTATTCTTCTTTCTACAATCCACCGTCCTTCCTTGGATGTCTCAAATGACTTTTCTCCCTTTCCTCTCTACTCACACCCCTATTTATACTAAAAAATCATCCATCGCTCTCCTAAATCTGGGGCTTAGTAATAGTTATCAACTAAAACTCTTTTACCTCTAATTCTTCTCCTTCCTCCACATGAGGAGTCCATCTCCAGTTATCTATAGTCTTTTGCGCTCCTTGATTGTGGCTATATCAATTATCGGCTGGGTGGAGAGATCGATTCATTACTTCAGACACTTATGTGTTTGCAAACAGCGACTTGTGCGTTTAATCTGCCAGGTCTGGAGTCCACTAAGGTTTATGATCCAGCCTTCACCTTACATGCCAGTCTATTCTCCACCTAAACTAGCCAATCTGCAGTTGAAGGAAATGGATTGCAGCTCGTGGAAGAGTTCGGGAGGGGAGAAGTGATTGTTTATCGCTCTGAATAGTGAGAGGTGTCATCCATTACTCACTAACTGAAGTGTAAATGCAGGAAACCTCACCTCGCTGGCTGGCTGTAGTGTTTATGGCGGAAGAGGGAGACGTGGTATGTGAAGGAGGGTAGTCGGTGATAATACCGACCCCTCCCTATATTAAGGGGGGTGGTCAATATTACCATCGACCACCATTGACCAAACTACGAACTTTAACCCCCGCCACCTTTTATTAAGTCAAAACTGTTTTATTTGTTATAATTTTCATTATTATATTTTAATAATTAATTAATAACTTTAATTAATATAAATATTTAAATATTAATCCTTCTTAGCAAATTATATTTGTAAAATTAAATTTTGGTTTTCCAATATTTATAATGAGTGGCTTTTCATATATATATTCAAACAATTGAATTATATATATTAGACATTCGAAAAGTTTATTAAATATGATATATTTATAATTCTAATTATATACATGCATAATCCAAAAACACAGTAACCCGATGGGCGATATCAACTACTGATAATATGATCACCTTATCTTAACTCCAATAACTACTTATAAGTGACTATTGCCTTCCAAGTATATTATGTCCTAACATATATTCAAATGATCGAATTGCAACTATCGAGCTAACAAGTTGATAGAATTCATATCAACTCATACCAAGATATTAACTCATCCTTTATAAACAATATTAAGTCACTAGATCAATTGATTCTTTTTCCTCCAATTACCAAAACTACTCTTTACTCTTATAGATGTAATAAACGTAACAATAACCAATGACATACAAAAATTGGGAACACTAGACACGCAAACTGAGCAAGCATCATGCGACCTTTATAAAGATCAAACAATAAAATATGAAGACCAAACCAATTGACAGAATGACTAACTAAAGGCACTCACCCGAGTGTAACTGACTAAAAATAGGGTCAACTACTATCTCCTTCACTTCCATCGGAAAATATAAGGCACGCTCAGACCTGTGTAGCCAGGTGGGGACAATACCCCGTACCTACCCGGTACTTGTACCTGCAACATCCTGCATCAACGACCACACATGCATATATATATAGAAATTTCAACATACACACCGATGAAGGAGATTCGCGACATTCCCTATCTCACCGAGATGAGTGAAGGAAAATCATCCCCATGCATCCCATACACTCGCAGATACACAACACACAGTGCATAGATGAAGTAAAGCGTCAGTACATAGCAATGAACCATATAATGCCATAAAACGTAAGTACATAAATACTGCAAATAAATCATATGTCTCATAATCAGATAAAACATGGAACAATGTTATACAATTCTAAATAACCAATGATAATGTATCCACTGAGAATAATAAGAACAAAATATCAGTTCAAACGAGTAAGGGTACTACATTCCATACCTAGATTACTCATAAACCTGCTCACAACTCCCACTGCATGTACAATATCTGGCCTTGTGCATACCATTGCATACATCAGACTGCCAACAGCTGATTAATACGGGATGTTAGACATTTTATTAACCTCTTCCTATGCCTTTGGGCACATCTCCTTAGTCAATTTGAAATGACTAGCCAAAGGTGTACTAACTGCTTTTGTATCCTGCATGTTAAATCTTTTCAACACCTTCTTTATATACTCACTTTGGGACAAATTCAAGGTTCTATTTTTCCTGTCCTATGTAATCCTCATACTGAGAATTTGCTTAGCTGCACCCAAATCCTTCATAGCAAATGACCTGGCTAATTTCTGTTTAAGATCATTTATATGTTGCATGTTAGACCTAGCAACAAGCATGTCATCAACATAAAGCAATAGGATAATATAACTGCCATTATCAAATCTCTTAAAATATACACAATGATCAGAATGACATCTATGATAACCGTGTTCAGCCATGAAACTATCAAATTTTAAATACCATTGTTGGGGTGCTTGCTTTAGGCCATACAGACTTTTCTTCAACCTGCACACCAAGTTCTCCTTACCTTTGACCTCATATCCCTGTGGTTGCAACATGTAAATTTCCTCCTCCAAATCTCCATGGAGAAAAGCTGTTTTGACATCTATTTGTTCAAGATGTAAATCATTTGCAGCCACAAGACTAAGTACAGTTCTAATTGAAGTCATTTTTACAACTGGAGAAAATATTTCATCATAATCTATACCCTTTTTCTATGCAAAACCTTTTAACACAAGTCTGGCCTTATATCTTTTCTGACCTCCTTCCTCCTCCTTCAGTTGATAAACCCATTTGTTAGGCAAGGCTCTTTTTTCTGCAGGTAAAGGGACTAAGTCCCAAGTCTTATTTTTCATCAAGGAGTCCATCTCCTCTTTCATGCCTAGTTGCCACTGTTGTTTGGCATCCACCTGCATTGCTTCTTCATATTCTTCTGGTTCACCAGAATCCATTAATAAAATAGAATACAAAGAAGGAGAAAATCTTTCAGGGGGTCTACTTGTCCTCATAGAACGTCTAACACTTGCAGGAGTTTGTGGGACAATCTGTTGTTGCTGAGCATCAGGTACCTGTGGCATTTCATTTTCAGGAATCTCATCCAACACCACATATTCTTGTTTATCCTGTTCATGCTTCTTTTCCTACATCTATTCTTTATACATAACCTTCTCATTGAATATAACATCTCTACTTCTAATTATTTTCTTATTTTCAAAATCCCATAATCGATAGCCATATTCATCTATCCCATATACAATGAAGGTACATTTCTGAGATTTAGCATCAAGCTTGGTTCTGTTTTCTTTATCAACATGGACAAAAGCTTCGCAACCAAAAGTTTTTAGAAAAGAATAATTTACCTTTTTACCAGTCCATGCCTCCTCTGGAATACCACCATCCAAAGGGGTTGAAGGTCCTCTATTTATCAAATAGACAACAGTATGTACAACATCTACCCAAAAATGTAAGGGCAATCCAACATGCAATCTCATGCTCCTCGCACGTTCCATGATGGTCCTATTCATTCTCTCTGACACACCATTTTCCTGTAGAGTTCCTAGAACCGTCTTCTGATTTCGAATCCCATTTAAGGAACAGTAATCTTCAAATGCTTTTCTGCAATACTCACCTCCATTATCCGATTTGAGACACTTCAACTTTTTTCTTGTCTCATTCTCAACCAAAGCTTTCCATTTCTTAAAAGTTTCAAAAACATCTGATTTTTGTTTTGAGAAATATACCCATGTTTTTCTGGTTGAGTCATCAATAAAAATAACATAATAACAAGAGCCACCAAGAGATGATAACTGAGCCGGTCGCCATACATCTGAATGTACAAGCTCTAACTTCTCACTCTTCTTCTCTTTCCCAACCTTGAGAAATCTGACTCTTTTCTGTTTACCATAAACACAGTTTTCATAGAACTCTAAATAAATCTTCTTTAGTCCTGGCAATAGATTTTTGGAGTGAAGGATTTTCATCCCTTTCTCACTCATGTGCCCAAGCCTATGGTGCCACATTATCGAATCTGTTCTTGCAACATTTATTGTTGTTGTCCCTGCAGTAACTTTATCTGTAGCAGCTAAGGTAGAGTAAGTGTTACCAGTACACAGATATAATGTGCCTAACTTCGCACCTTTAGCTACTACTAATGATCCTTTAGTGACCTTCCACATACTGTCTAAGAAGGTAACTATGCAACCTTCACTACCTAGTTGCCCTGCAGAAATTAAATTTCTTCTTAAATTAGGAACATGTCTTACCTCCTGCAGAAACCAGTCATTACCATTCTGCAAGTTGATCTTTATCTTTCCTTTTCCAAAAATTTGATAGGGCTCTCATCACCCAAATATACCTATCCAAAATCACCTTGAACATAATCTAGAAAATATTTTCTATAGGGTGTAGCATGAAATGAAGCCCCAAAATCTATTACCCAGGAATAATTAACATTATCCAAACATAAGATTAAAGCATCTTGTAAAGTATTACTTGCAATATTAGCTTCCTTACTGTCATTTTCATTTTTGTCTCCTTCTTTGTTTTTCCGAGACCAACAATCTTTCTTTAGATGACCAGGCTTTCCACAGTACCAGCAATCTTTCTTTCCTCTAGATTGAGAGCATCCTTTCTTTGACTTCCCTCGTGACTTCTCATTCCCAAGGCCTTTTCCTCTTTCCTTTGATCTTCCTCTATTCTCCACATTCAAAACACTACCCGATGATGTTGGAGTCTCACCTGTGCTTTTCCTTCGCATTTCCTCGCTTAGGATAACACCAACAATATCATCAAATACCAAAGTATTTTTACCAGAGATAGAGTTAGTTACAGCCATAACCAAGCTATTCCAGCTTTCTGGCAAAGAACATAAAATCAAGAGAGCCCTAACCTCTTCTGCAAAGGTAATTTTTACCAAAGATAATTGACTAGTAATTGTATTAAATTCATTTAAGTGCTCCGCTATAGATCCTCCCTCACTCATTTTCAAATTAAACAAATGCTTCATAAGAAATACCTTATTTGAAGCTGAGGGTTTCTCATACAACTTAGCCAATGTTGCCATCAAATCTACAGTCATTTTTGCTTCTATTATATTGAATGCTATAGACGACACAAGGCACAATCGAATGGATCCCAATGCCATTCTATCTAAAATGTCCCACTCTTCATCTGATATTGTGGTTAGTTTCTTTGCCTTTCCTTCCAATGGCCGCCACAAATCCTTTTGATATAGGTAATCCTCCATCTACATTTTCCATAACTAATAATTCTTGCCGTTAAACTTTTTGACCTTGAATTTGGAATCCTCCATTGCTCCCACTCAAATCTGAAAGTCCTGCCAATTACAGAAAACCTTGCTCTGATACCAATTGTTAGGGTTTCAAGTGGATCCGAAGCAAATATGAACTAACAATTATATGCAGATTTAAATACAAAAGATAAAGAAATAAAACAAGACACAGATAACACAGAGATTTAACGTGGTTCACTCAGAATGGGTTACATCCACCATACACAGTCGTCCAATCTTTCTTATTATCCAACAAAAAAAGTATATCAACCTTACAATGCCTTAAGCATCCCAGCCGCTTATAACATGCATTTTTAGGGCAACAAACAAAGTCGGCCTTTTTAGGGTTTTATTACAATGTCAGTTTTCATCAACGAAAAATGGCAAAAAAAAATTTCTCAGGGGCTGCCGCCCCCGAACCCCTGGCCGGGGCCCAGCCTGGCCTTGGACCCCAGTGAGAATACGTGCTGAGTGTACAATACTTTGCTGATCAGTTGCCACATTTCAACAATACCCTCCTTTAGTATCTATTTTTTTCTTTGATTTTTTAAATTTTTAATTATTTTTTTCTACAAATCAGTTAGGTAATTGAATACAACAAATCTCTACACATCAATTAGTCAATTCAGTCACATAGAATATAAAATAGTTCTACATATATAAAAATGTTAAAAGAATATAATCAAAAGGTAAACCTATAATAAAATGACCCTCATAATCCAATAATCTCCCTAAAGTATTATTCAAATGGTAGATGTTGTTATACATTAATCAACCAATTCAATTCTACATATCATAAGATACTTCTTCATAATAAAACATTTTAGCAAGCTGTAATCCACTATATTTACCTTAGAGAATATTACCCTTTCTATTGAATATTCTCATTAAGATATTATTCAATACTATTAGTTCTTATGCACAAATCAACTAGATCAATTTTACAACATACAAGAGTTCTCTACTAAAACACTTTAGCAAAGAGTGGTGTTGACATCATGGAGATCAATTTTGACAAGTAAAAGATGCTCTAACATTTAAAAAATAGATATAGCAAGGACACTTTAATTATTTTCTACTAATACACATATATTAATTTATGCTAAATTTAAGAAAAGAAGTTTTTTCTTATAACATTTTTTGCATAGTTGATTGCACATATATTTTTTCAAGATAGCCGGTTTTGGAACCACCTCGAGGGATCCTTTTTTAATTAAATTTTCATAAATTTTTTGCATTTTCTATTTAGGTTTTGGATCTAATTTTATTTGCTTCACATTGACTTCTAAATATTATAGTATGGATTCTCACTAGTCATTATCCCTAGATTCTAAATATTATAGACTAATTTTCTAAGGGATCACCCTCCCAGGTCTTGCAAAGCCTAAAGTGTAGAAGGATTAGCAAAAATCCTCGTTAAGTTGGTCCAAGTTTTTTGAGGATTTTAATAGATGGAGTTGGCTTCTCCATGAGTATTTGAAGAATCAACTTGGTTTCTACCTTGTAACAGTGTAAACCCATCTGGGAACCAACAAGTTGTAACTACATTTCATATTATACAATCTTTGTGATTTGATTATCTATTTTCTCTACAATCTCCCCTTCAATAATATATTCTCGGACACTCAAATACACTAAATATATCATCAATTTGTTTTCCAACATCAAATACGAAAATTTATTAAGCCCTTTGAAAATTTATCAAGTATTTATCTTTTTTCTTTACATTTTACATCTAATTTTATTTTCTTCTCATTAATTTCTACACATTAGAGTATGAATTCATAGGATTCAAGGGTATAGTTGATTTCTTGTATTTACTAATGAAGAATTGATATTTTTGAAATCACTTAACCGACTAATAGAAATTTGCAAATAGGGTAGGTCATAAGTAATCTACATACATAATATCCACAACGTTCTATTAAAAAATGGCCACCTATACAACTATTGTGAAATCCATTGAGTATCTTTTCCACTTTCTCTTTGCTTATGGAGCAAAGGAGAACATCATCAAAGTTTCTTTTGAATAGTATACCTTCAACCAAAGCATAGTTGGCATCATGTAATGTATTAAAATGTCTTTTATAAGATTTTATAAATTTGTGAATAATAATTAATTAAAAACAAAAACCTGGATAATAATTTATTAGTATTAACTATGTATGACATTAAACTTTATTATTTGAAATACCTCTAATTTAATATTGGTCGTACAAATTAAAGATAGGATTAAAAATTGTGTTAAGAATAATTAATTTAAAACAAAAGTATTAATAATAATTTATAATCATTATTTTTGAATGTCATTCAAATTTATTATTCCAAATATCTATAATGCAACATTAATTATAAAAATTAAAAAGTGGAATTATAATTTATATTAAGAAAAAATATAAAAATTAGAAAAACATAAAAAATAACATTGAAAAATGTTGACTCTATCTTTAAAACTTCAAAACTCCATGAAAATGATTAGAAGGTTTATTTATTTATAATTATTTTCACTATATTGTCAAAATAGATACACTTGAAATATTAACAAGTTAAGTTTTGCATAACAAATATGAAGATGCCAAGTTAAGAGAAAAAAATTAGCTAACTACTTATCCTTTATGGTTGAATTTTTGAATTGATTTAATGTCAACAATTTACATAAATCACTTCCTCAATGTTATAATTTAAAACTATTTCCTAAAATAAATGATAATTGATTTTAGATTATTATAGTATATAGTATATCAATACCACACATAGAATGAAATTTGGTATCTTTTACATTCAAAACCCTCTTTGTAAGGTTGTCATGGTCATGATTTTATTTAGCTTTAAACAAGATTTTATATAAGATTTTATAAATTTGTGAAGAATAATTAACTAAAAAAGAAAACATGAATAATAATTTATATGTATTGAATATTAATGTCATTCAACTTTATTATTTGAAATACCTCTAATTTAATATTGGTTGTATAAATAAAAGATAGGATTGAAATTTATGTTAAGAATTATTTTATTTTATTTTTATATTCACTATCGTGGAATCTAGAGGTGTCCTCGCTGAAGCGACCCGCTCACAAGGTACCAACATGAACAGAGTTAACACAGCCGTGGACTCGAATTCAAGACCACGGGGAGCATACCCACGCCTTAAGTTGCGAACCACGACTGGATGAGCTAGGGCCGCAGTCCAAGAATAACTATTTGTAAACAAAGGTATGAATAATAATTTATAATCATTATTTATGAATGCTGTTCAACTTTATTATTCCAAATATATATAAGACAATACTCATTATAAAAATAAAAAACTAGAATTATAATTTATATTAAGAAAAAATATAAAAATTAGAGAGAACATAAATTTAAAAATTAATATTGAAAAAAAGTCGCTCTATCTTTAAAACTCCAAAACTCCATAAAAATAATTAGAAGCTTTATTTATTTATCTATACTTATTCCATTATACCATCAAAACAGATTGGCTGCCTTATTTTAGGCTTTTTCTTTTAAGCCGTTTTTTCATCTGCTGATAAACGCTCTACTGATTTCTCATCTGGTGAGAAATGCTTCTCCACTGATTTTTGCTGTGGTGAGGAATGCTCCACTTCCTCCATGAGTGGTGACAAATTAGGATGATGTGGCAAATCGCAGCAAGTAGGATCAGAAGTATATCTGTGGCAGTCTGTACAACTAGGTAACATTCGACGGTCTCCAATCAGAATGGTACGCTTAGCGGAGGAGACATGGAAATTAAATAAACTGAGGGAGACAACAAGTATGAGCGTGATGACCATAGATTTCCCCATACTCACTGCTGAGATGAAGGTAAATGGAAAAACACCAAACAACTCAGCAGATGAAGATGAAGATGAAGACGAAGACACAGAAGGAGAATGGAAATCCAGCTATATTTATACAGACCACATTATGAATAGTTCAAATGATGGTTAAATTTTGAGCGAGAGGCGTTCAAACTCATAGTGCGTGTAAAACAGTCCGTATATGACGTACGTTATTGTTAAAATATATATTGACTAGATTTAGATTTCCCTCTTAAATTTTGAGTGGGAAACGTTCAAACTGATAGTGCGTGCGTTATGCCCAGGAATTGATCCACCTGTTAAAAACACTGAACAGAGTGTAACATGTATCAAAATAATTATTTATGAATGATATCGTTTGTTTCACGGCACTTGGAAACTCCACCATCTGTTCCGCCGGGGCATATATGAGAAGGGACTGAGTGTGGGATTGAGTCATCCGTCATCGCGAAGAGAGTGGAATTCAGTCACCCGCCAGTCTAGCTAGAGACGAGTAATTTAGTTGGAAAATTGCGGTGTACTTCAGCTCTAGATTTCGATTTAGTTCATATCATCTAGGGTATAAGGCACATTGGTTACCATTAATTGAGTTTTATCAATTTCTTTTATAATGCTAGCAATTGCACCTTAGTGTGCAATGGGTATGCTTTGTGTAGTACATGAATAAAGTTTCAAAATAATTATTTATGAATGATATCGTATGTGAGATTATTTGTTACGACACTTCATCTTCGGTTTGTCAATATGATAGAGAGTGGGATTAAGTCATCTGTTAGTTGGGCTAGATGATAAAGAGAGTGGGATGGAGTCATTTGAGAGAGTAGTAATTGAGATGGAAAATTGTCCCACGCCTAGGGGGTGGTAGGTAGCTGCACTGGTTACAAATATTTCTCCGATTTCAATTTTGTTGAGATGATTTTGGGATAAAGCACAAATGGAGGATCATCAACTTCTTTTGCAATTTTAGCATTCAAATATAATTTTCATTTCTGTCTTCATTCTTTTATAAAGGAAGTATATCAGTAGTCATTATATCTAATTTTGTTAAACATATATCTTGTCTCATGTACGTGATTTCACAATGCCCTAGTGCACTATGGATATGAATAAAGTTGCACCATTGCTCCAATTAAAATATAAAAATTCTAACTACAAAGGCAAAGTGGGAGGTGTAATGTCGCAAATTGTACACCCTTGCTAGGGTGGTACAATTCCATGATTGGTTTAGCACCCGTCTTAGTGTGTTTTGCATCTTGCATTTCTAATTCCCTTTAAGCATTTAATTAATTAATTTAATTAAATCTAAATTCATATTTCATCACTCCATACATTATAAAGTTAGTCCCTTTTACTTTAAGTGTGCCTCTTTTATTTTAATCCTCCAATAAACCATTAAATCGTAAACCCTAATTATGTCTTATTTTGACCTTTAAGACCCGATTTTGCATGTTAAAACATCTCAAAATCAGCTGTAACTTTGGGATTCTACTAATATTATCATATCTAATGACCCTGAAAATTTGGTGAAAATTTGGTTGGATCGTGTGTAAGTTACGCACGGTCCTTGACATTTTTTTGGAAATTTCGGGAGCATAATTCTATGATATTATAACGCTTAACCCCATGAAATTGGCATAAAATTCAAATCCTAGGTTAGCCTAAAGATAAAATTAAGATCTAGTGTTTCATACATAAGAGCTCCCTTTCTTCATTTGGAGGCCTGAAATTTTTTAGCTAACAACTAGCGATTACAAGGAGCCTTCTATGTAGTAAAAGAGAAGGTCTTTTGGAGTGTTCAACAACATTCAACAACATCTATCAAGCATTCATCAAGCATTATTTCATCAATTGGAGGATTTCGAAGATGTAGGAAAGCAATAGGAGATCACCGACTGAAGATTGGCTTGTATCCCTCCCTTCAGGTTGGGTATGATTTCATGTTGTTTCCATGTCTTTGTATGAGCTTCTTTAAATCAATTTGCAGATTTACATTTATGATTTAGATAATTTAGCATCATTGATTTAGAGCATTTACTTTGTCAATTACAAACATCTATGGTTTACTCCTTAAAGCATAGGGTTACTCTAGATTATCTGCACTCATCATTTTAGGGTCTTGCACACACTATTTTACTCTACAAATCGACTATTTGTTGAGGTACAAATCACCAAAATAGGAGTTTGACTAAGGCAAAACCTCATATATACACCCAAAACCCTATTTTCAGTTATAGGAGCAGGTACAGGATTTGATCATCACTGCAAATTATAGGTCTGACAGAGCATACAGGCACAGTCCCGAGGATCAAATTTGAGAAAAAATCACTAGCATAGGGGTGTGGCACCCTGGTCCTCCCAATGTTAGGTGGATTTTAGCAGAGCAATAGTTCAGAACCTTTAGATTCGATTATGTTAGTTACAACTTCCTGTTTGCAAAATCAAGACAAGGGCGTGGCACCCCTGTCCCACACAGCTTGACTTAGATTTCTGGCATAGCTACACCTCTAAACACACAACCTAATCTATATTTTTTAGTTGCACAATAGTTAGTTTAAGTTCTAGATTTTCAGATTAGGGTTTCTTGTGTATACCTTTATTCTAGGCTGATCATTCAAATCTACACTTTGCATCACTTCTACTCCTCATTTACAACAAAGAAATAGAAACCCTAAGAGGTAATCCTTGGCTCTCTCTTCCTGACAAGAAGAACCCAAAACATGTTACCTCCCTATGCTCTTTCATATTCCACTTGTGCCCCCTCCTCTCTCTTTCTGTTTCTCTCACTCTCTCTACACACACACACACACAATATATATATATATATATATATATATATACATATATATATATATATACATATATATATATATACATATATATATATATATACATATATATATATACATATATATATGTATATATACATATATATATATATGTATATATATATATATATGTATATATATATATATATACATATATATATACATATATATATATATGTATATATATATATATATATATATATATATATATATGTATATATATATACTGCAAGTTCCTACACATTAGTTAGTATTGAATCAACTACATAGATTATTGAACAATCTTATTAAGGTATTATTCAATACTACAAGTTCTTATCTATCAATCAATTAGTTGAATTTTACAACATAGGGTAGTTCTCTATATTAAAACATTTTTATAAAGAGTGAGGTTGACATCACAAAGGTCAATTTTGACTATCAAAGAATGGTCTAATAGGTACATATTTTATATAGAAAGTACACTAATAATATTTTTATTTCTCATATGATGGCATTGATATTATATCTCCTCATTGTTGTTCCATAAGTTATGTTCTTTATCCTCTTTCATTTGACATTATAATAATACTTCAAATTTTATTTCATTTTAATCATTAAATTATTGGTTAGGGTCAGCCCCCTTCATTGATATATAATAAAAATTACATGATTGATAAGTCCCCTCTAAGATAAATTTTTCCTTTTGATATTATCCAAATATCACATAGGATTACTATAATTTTAAATTCTCTCAAAAAACCTTAATCTATTACACAAAATGCCTACTTACGCTTATAGTTCATAAGAATATAAATTTAAAGACATCTTTCACCATCTAATATTGCTTACCATGTAAATCTATATCCAACTTCCTTTTCTATCTAACTTGTTTACCTACTAAAACATATAGGAGATTATGCCAAAAAACTCAAAACATGGGGGCATTGCTAACTTCTCTAACCTTCAATATTGTCTTCCATTTCTTCATTTTCCACAAGTCCTTCTAATTTTGCATTGCTTCTATGACTTTGTAGCTCCAAACCTTCCATCTCCATTAACTTTTCTATCCAGTTTAGCTCTCGATTCACCACCACATTTTCCAATGTTACAAGGAAATTTAGTTTCCTCACTACTTTCTCCCTATACTCCTGATATTCTATTTCATCATTGAGAAGAATGATTAGCAATTTTTGGATATCCTCTCCCTTTTTGTCAAAATCCTTGCATAGAGGAATCCAAAAATTCTCACAAATCCTTGGTATATCTTCCATGTCACCCAAAAATTGAGATTTAAAAATGGATTCCTAGCCAGTTCCTTGTTTAGTCCCTTTTTCAGCACTAAAGCCATAAACATTGATGAGATGTTTGTGTTAACTCAATATCTATTGTCTGCTATTAGGAAATCCTTGCCCATAACTGTTTTGATCACATAACTACTAAAGGATGCTTATATCTTCAAAGGAAACCAACCTTGTATTTGTGATGCTCCCTAAAAAAACCATTTGTTTCATTCTCCCTAGATTCTAAACATTTATTCCATATAAAATTTAAGGTATTTACAAAAAAAAAACACTTCATATCTCAAAATATTTATAATGGTGTTCTTTCATCATGTTTGTGAGCTTCCCTACTCAATACATATTTTTGTTACTTATGCTTCCATTTTAGGGAAGAAACTTTTGTCTCAATGGAAACCAATTTTTTGGAATTATTTTTACCTTTTGTAATGCTAGTTGCAATCATAAAATGATTCTATTTTACAAATTCATTACTTTTCACTCTACCAATTGAGTTTTTCCTTCATTTTTTTAGATCTTTTTTGTCAATATTCATCTTGCAATTTTCTTTTAAATCATTCAATTGCTTCTCCACCAATAAGAATTGCTTCTCCACTAATAAGAATTCTAGTTTTTTAAAGTTTAGATGCATGATTTTTAAGTTCAAAAATTATAAAAAAAACATTTTTCTTGAATCTAATTGGCTAAAAAATTATAAACTTCTGTTCAGATTTTACAGATCCACTATCTAAAGATAGTTTTTTAAAGCATTTTTTTTAGGTTGCATTTTGATTTATGCATTGATAGACTTATTTAGGCTTATGGTTGATGCTTGGATGGCTACTTATGATTCTATTGCCATCTTAGATGGTACTGCTGATGCTAGTTACTCTATGTGGACTTATGTTATTTGATATGAGTCATGATGTTTGGTGATTTATATGATATCTATATTCATATGTGGAATATATGATTTATGATGTTACTATTGTACTAACCTTATTTCATGATTATGGTTTATGTGATGCTTTGATGTTATATTGTGTGATTGTCTTCGTGAAAGGGACAACGCCTTATCACTCATCACGAGCATGATATGGTGTTGCACTTCTCTTTTCACTTTCCTGTTTATTATGATAGATATATATGTTGTATATATGTTTAGTGGTCATTGCAGGAGTCTAGGTACTAGACATCAACTCTGCCTGGTCTCAAAGGTTTAAGTGTGTCCTATCCCAATGGAAAGTTGTTGGAGATGGCATGGGTTTCTTTCACTCAGTCTACGATCAGTTCTTCATCTTGTTAGGTTGTGCCACAACACCAGTCAGTGGTAGATTCTTGCATTGGTATTTCCCTTTCTTGAGTTGCTGAATATGCGAGTCTATGACTTATATTTAATTTAAATTATGAATAATGTAATTTATTAAGGTTGAGTTAATCTATCCTATAATATGAGTATTGGTGATTTATTTGATTATGTTAGAGTAATCTTTTATTAGCTAATAAATATTTATTTAATTATTAGTCTATTATACTCTATGCTTAAGCTAAACTGGGAAATATTATAATTCTTTAGGGTTTTCTCCTTTAGAGTTTTGAGTATCCTTTTATAAGGATTCTCTCTTTGTAATTTCATAACAACTATAATTATTGAATTGCATTCTTGTTGCACAATCAATATGACTCCTCTTTTCTGGATCTTTAAATTCTGGCCTCCATAGTGTTTTCGCTTCTCCTTCTGTGACAGGTTCGCATGCAAGTGATCTTTTTTGAGCTGTAGAGTTGATTTTTCCTCAACTCCAATATGGTATCAGAGCTCCAGATTTGTATACCCACGTTCTCTTCATGAGAGATTTTGGGCCTTCTTCTTCAGATCTGTGTATTCAGGGGTTTGTGCAGTTTTTTTTTTTTTTAAATTTTTGGGGGTAGCGGAGATTTTGGTTCCAAAACGACCTCACAATTGGATTCACAAGGTTGATTCCATAAATTTTGATATACAATTTGCCTATTTTTGGTGACAGAGGCATGATTTTTTATTTGCATGCTTTACGAGGCATAAAAGTTCGTATGACTGTAGCTGCAAATGCTCCAAAAAAATTTCATCAAAAAAATAAAAAAATTTTACCCTCTTTATGTCCTACAAGAGGGTTTTTTTTCTTTTGGCCATAACTTGGTCATACAGAGACGCTTTTTCAGAAACCTTATATCGCCGAGAAGCTCTTTCTGAGCTCTATCCAGTTCAGGAGGTTTGAACTTTTTTATTTTTCTTTTTTGATGACGTTTTTTTCTGTCAAAGCCAGAGGTTCCTTTTTGCACTTTGGGATACATAACTTGAGCATCCGAACTTCATTTTTCAAAAACTATATATCATTGGAAAGATTGTTTTGTGCTCTTTCCATTCATATGAGTTTTGTTTCCAGATTATTCTCTAGGTATATTTTATTTAGTTTTTTTCTTTTCAGCACTCTGGTGAATACCTTGGATGTTTCAGGTCCTAGGATCTCTTTCTTTGAGTAGGATGGACCTTGTCTTTGGTTGTTCTTTCGGTTTCCATTCCTCTATCTCTTCTGATCATTGTAGCATTTTATTTATGCAAACACACTAAGATAATGTGTCATCATGCATTGTATACTTGGGATCTTGCACATCTAGTGCCTTATTGTACATGCACCACTTATAAACTGCTATGGGGGGGTTGATGTTTATCTTTGTATTCCATCTACCTCTGTCATGTGAGTGTTCCTTCCATGACATTAGCCTCATGATGTGTGTGGCAAGTGAGTGTTCCTTCCACGACACTATGTACTATTTCTACACCTTCGATGTTCCTGGTTCTTCGTCATGCAGTCCTTGTTGGATGTTCTTTTCAGTGTACCTGTCCCTCTCCCTTTTTAGCATTATGGGGAGGTGTGTCCTATTTTTCTAATGCTTCCTTGGTTTGATTTATCATCTCTTTAGGATTTGGTGTTTCATGCCATCTATATCATCTAGTTCAATTGTTTTCCTTTGTTTGCCATCTGGTTCAAGTAGTGTCATTTGAGGGCACTCATGCAAATTATAGTCTTCTCTACTTGGTCATGTTCTATTTCAGTGGAGATTCTTCAGGTCAATGGCTACTCTTTGACAGTGTTTGTAGCTATTTCATGCTTCAGTGGTGCTTTTCATTCTCTTTTTTCTGTTCCTATTTTCTAGAACACTCTTGTTTAGAGGCTTCTTAGTCCTTCACCATAGTTGTCAGGACCTGTTGTTGCTTTCATGCATATTTTACATGTTTTTTTAGTCCATAGTTGTTTTTTAGCTACTCCCTAAGTTCATCTTAAGGGGGGGTGTTAGAGTAATCTTTTATTAGGTAATAATTATTTATTTAATTATTAGTCTATTATACTCTATGCTTAAGCTAAACTTGGGAATCTTATAATTCTTTAGGGTTTTCTCCTTTAAGGTTTTGAGTATCATTTTATAAGGATTATCTCTTTATAATTTCATAATAGCTATAATTATTGCATTGCATTCTTGTTGCACAATCAATATGACCCCTCTTTTTTGGATCTTTGAATTATGCCCTCTATAGCTGATTTGCTTCTCTCCTTCTATGACAGGTTTGCATGCAGGTGATCTTTGGGATCTCTAGAGTTGATTTTTCCTCCACTCCAATAGATTATTTAATTTATTCACAGTTATTTATTGTGATAATTGCATTTAATTTATTGAGATTGATTTAATTATTATGTATTTGTTATTTATTGTATATGTATTTATTTATTATTCTGATTTATTTTATTAATTTAATTATTTAATTAGTTATTGTTGAGATTGATTTATTTTGATATATTGTTTAATAATTTATTTATTTTGATTTATTGTTGAATGATTTATTTGTTAGTTATTTATGATTTATTTGATAGAACAACACTTTGCAGATCTCAGAATCCCTCCTGTTAGTTGCAGCTCTAGAATTGTAGAATCAGGACAATGGAAGCTTTTTAGAAGGAAAATGGATGGGAACATGCTACAAAAGATTGAAGACCCCTTGGAGTTGGCCAACAAACTTATGGAGCATGAATTGGAAATACTTGAGGGAGTCCCGCCTCATGTTTTTAGGGATTACATTGATACTATTAGGAATACAGAGCCTTTGGCTCATATGTCTCCTGCTTCCACATCTGGCATCATTCCATTCACTCCTTGAGAGGATTACCCCTTGGTTATGTAGAGGATACACCGATAGACTTGGCAATAGGACAACTGAATGTCTAAGAAGTGGCTAACATCAAATTCCTGAAGCATGGGGATTTCATTGTTGATAGTGAAATCATTACTTCCAAGGAGTTCACCGCATTCCTCTATCAACATAAAGGATCTCAAATTAGGAAAAACATGAGAAATAGTGAAGAAGAGTAGTAGCTTCAAAAGCTACAAGAGGAGATGGATCTTGTGATAAGAGAAATGACACCTGAGAAGGGAAGACAATTGCTTAAGGAAGCTGGTGTGCTATTATACTCTAGATGGGACATGAACTCTGCCTTTTTGTTCGATGGATTCCTCAAGAAACAGGACCCAAGTAAACAAATGATGCCAAAAGAGATTGATAAACTCTTTAGAGGACCAAGATATGATCCAGATCAAAAGGCTCTTCTATAGTGGGCTATCTATCCCAAAGATAAAAGACCTATATTGGTTGATACAGAAGAAGCTTTTGGACATTTGATGGTGCAGTAGGTTGGAAAGACTGACCCTAGAACAAGTACCAAACTAAATTTGGATGTCGCTAAACTAAACCAAAATCAGATAGAGTTTCTAGTTCGAGAGAATTCTACATACAAAAGCCTATATGAGAAATTGATGAAGAAAAATAGAGGCTGCAAGAAAGATTGCTTCAGATTGATAGAGGTACCAGTCAAACAAGGATGACATACGGTGTTGACAGAGATGCCATGGATGCCATGACAAACACTATGTATTGGAGAAATAGGGCTGAAAAGACATCTCGATAAGAAAAAAAGGAACAACAAAAGATGGATAAGTTAGTTCTCATGGTCGTTGAGCATAGATTCAAAAGTATGGTGCAGGTTGCAGAAATCTATTGGAAGACATACACTAGAATAGTCAAAGATTTGAAAGACCATGAAAGGCTCAGATCTCGGTTGGAAGGCATGATCAATGACAACAGTCTGATGAATCCAGGTGAGAAAATTGAAGCCAAGGCTTACTTGAAGTCCCATGATGAATTGGAAAATCAATTAAGGAAAGAGCTTTAGAGGCTGGACAATGGGAATACCCCTAGGGTGGCCTCTTTTTATAGTAATGGTGAGTTAGTATCATTGGAACAGTGGAAGCAAGAGTTCAGTGATGAGAAGAATCGAGCAGTAGCAGAGTTGGATCGAGACAAAGAATTGTTACTTTGTATTAACTATATTCTATCCAATCATTTCCAGATAGAAAGTGACATGAGGACACTAAACAATGACGTTCTAATGTATAAAGATGATAAGTACATTCAACACATAGGAATCCTGAACTTGTTTATCTTCCAGTTTGTTAACAAAAGTGCTAATTAATAGTTATGTGCTGAAAATCCATGATGCTTGGTGACAATGTATACCCTCATATAAATGAGGGAACTTTTGTAACAATAAGGATCATTAGAGAAGAAGTAGAATATAGACTCAGGCTTACTATTGTACCATTTTGTGAACATACATAATATAATCAGTCGTCTTTCCTTTGTGTATGTGTTGTGGATTATTGCATCTTTCTGTAGGTAGTTGCTTGTGATATTATCTAAAGGAGATAAGGCTACTTGTGTTCTTCCAGTAAAACTCTATGTTTCATATTGTGGATTTGAATAAAAAATTTAGTTGTGAATATAGGTTTGTATATAGTGCGCCTGCATATTATCTCAACCATGGTGCACCTGCATATGTATATAGTTTTGTTTATATGTGGAAAGCTTGAGGTTCAATGTCAAACTTGGTTGCTCTAATACCATATGTAATATTCCATTAATTCTATACTTAAAGAAAATAAATTGTGATCTATATTAAGATAAATAATTGAGCATTTCAAAATAAAACATAACTACTTCAGTTGAAGGAGAAAACAAACTAAATGTTCTTCAACATAATAAGAATCTAACTAATTTATCTAAAAGGAAGGTAATATTTTAACGATAAAAAAAATTCAACAAATATTATTAAGCTAACCAATATGAGAAAGGGATTCAAATGGCAAGTTTCATTTTTGAGGGAAGAGATAAAGGTTCAGAGGTTACAATTCATTTAACTTTCCAACTGAAACTTTTTGTATCAAGCCTCGACATAGTTTGGAATAGGGAGAGCATCATCAAGGGCTTCTCCATTCAATCATAGACTTTCCAGTCTCTCATGCCCCTTCCAATTCAAAGAGGAAGCTTACAAAGATAGGACAAAGCTAGGTACAGTCATAAGTCAAGGCAAATACATAGTTGAAACTCAGTCCAAAATAGTGAAGAAGTGCAACAAATGACATGAGAAGTCTAAAGAAGTATTATAGAAATCATGAGTCAAGGATTAATCAAGAGACGTTTTGCATCCATGATACAATCTCAAACACACTTTTTATCATTCTCTTGGTGATTGTGCCCAATTGTGTATGTCTTCCTTATGTATGAAAATGGCATTTTGTAGCTTTCCACCAACGATGTATTTGAGATGTCTTTGATTTATATATGGCATGAGCTTAGTCGTAGAGTGAGACTAGGGAGTTGGACCATCTCAACCATGGTGCGCCTGCATATTTATATAGTTTTATGTATTCATTAAAAATTTTCATTTAATTTTAATCAACTAAAGAGCAATATTCATGACTTACAAGTAATAAAAAAAATTACAAGGATGAGGCATATTCATTACTTATAAGTAATAAAAAAACTTACAAGGATGAGGCATATTCATAACTTTTGCAGTCCTACCTTGGATATAAACACTAGAAGCAACTCATATTGTTCGTGTACAGACAAGACAATATGGGAGTTCATTATACCCAGCAACTTGTGGTGTTGTTGTTCGTGTTGGCTCTGTTGGACCCTGCAATTAAGATTCAATATTCATTATTCAATAAGATTAACTGTGCAACATAATGAAATATTGAAAAGTGTGTTATCATGTTGAGCTTCGCTTGGTTTTGAGAATAGTTTAATATTCTCTACTTAACAGGGCCAACCACGTGAAGGTGGAAGCTCATTTGGCCCCTCCCCCCCCCCTAACATCACTCAAAATTCCTCATTAACATCTTATAACATTCATTCATTCATTCATTCTACCATTAATAAAATATAACATTCATTCATTAATATCGCATAATGTTCATTAACATATAACATTGATTAACATTAGTTAACATGCAACATTTATCAATATTAATTAACACATATCATCCATAACCATTAATTAGCACATAATTACATTCACTAACACATAAAAATTAGTCATTATCAAATAAGTTAGATTACAATCATTTCTTCTTTGTTTTTTTCTTTGAAGCTATGAAAAGACTAAGTGGAACATTGGTTTCTTCATCATTTCTCCCCTCTGCAGATGTTCCGCGAACTACTCATAATCTCGATGTATGCCTAGTCCTATACCGAGGACAAGGACACTGAAGCGAAGGGGGGTCCTCTGCAATAACAAAGAAATGGGTTAAATTCAAAAAAAAAAAATTGTTGTTACAAGTATTTCATTAATTTAGAGAACATAATTGTTGTGCTCTTTACCTGATGGGGCCACATCATTTTGTGTAGCCTCAACCTCAACATGCTGAACACCCTCTAGATCATCTAGAGTTGAAATACTAAAGGTTACATTAATGTTGAACACCAATTGCAATCATATTTGTTTAAAGCAATAACAGTGGTCCTCTTTACCTAAGTGGGGAACATCGCGTTCTTGATGTTTTGTACCCAGATCATGCTCCACTTGCTCACCACCAACTACATGATCTAAAATATTAACAAAAATGGTTACATTAATTACTACTCTAATTACAAATTAAGATGTTTAATTGTATTAATAGCTAAATAAATAAATTTGAATAGCAAATGAATACCTCCACTACTAGGATGCACATCCGGACCTTCATGTGTAGGTGGTGTTTCACAATTAGCAAGCTACATTCCAATGACATGCACATTGTTATCATTGCTTGCTTATTTAAAACAAATATAGTCACTTTATGTTGGAACTCAACATCAATTAGATTATTGGTAAAGTATTCAATTTGAAACAACTTCCATTTAGCATATTTACCTGTGTGACAAATGCACTTGAATGTTGTGTATGCCTACTCAATTCTCGTAGCTGATCAGCCACGGCTGAATAGCCTTGCTGGTAGGTAGTTCTCTTGTCATCTTCTGTGGGTGCTCTATTGAATTCAGAGCCCTGTATTTTTGCTTGGTACCATGAATTTTGCTTGCATTGTTTGATAAAAAATAAAACATTTACAATTTATTAATATTTTGATTCAATATTTCGTATACATGAGATACTTACAATTCGTGCAACAAGTTTCATGTAACCACCAGAGCCGAGTTTGTGTTGCCCATGCTTTTCTTGCCTTGCCTTGGTTGCCTTTGATGTGTCACTCAATCTATAAAAAGTTTGAAATATGTTAGATTATATAAATATAAAGAGTAATTAATTAGTACATAATTACATTCTTAATAGTATCTCGTACCTTCTTCTGGCGTCTAGTGGTGTATTTCCTTTATTCCTTTCAATTTTCTCCTTGGCATCCAAAATTATGTCCTCCCACTCCCTCTCTGGAATCATGGGGGAATGCTCGTACTTTAGGTTCCTCTCCAAATGGGTCCTGTATTGGTCCCTCACATACTTTAGATATGTGCCAGCTTTTTCAAGGAGCTTGGTTTTGTCAAAGGTGTCATTTCCAAACCACAAAACCATTCGGTTTGTCAATTCATCTTTTGACCTTTTTTCTTGGTCATTCCACCTTTTAAAGCAAAAACAAACCTGTTAGATTCAGAAATGAACTAAAACTAAATTTATTACACTTCAAGAAATGGATCAAAGGAAAACTATTATAGAAATGATATGAAATCAAAAGTGGATTAGGGTTAGTTCACATATGATGTACCACCTTTTACGTATGGTGGGCCCAAATATCTACAATGCAATGTCACTAAGATGTTTATAGAAAATATCATTTCCTACGAAAAATTCATGGGATCATTAGTCCAAAATGAGTGATCATAAAGTAAATTACAATTAGAGTATATATAATAATAATTTTAAATACTTGGAACCTTTTATATCTTTAAGTGAATCATTTCGTCGTCGCTCACCACCAATGTGGCCTGCAAGGTTCCCGTACTAGCAATATGAGAAGATCCAAGAAATGATGGTATGTTATCAGCATTAGTCGCCTTTGGCACATCCTCATGTGCATCTCCTCCTACAAAAAATGAATCCACTATGAAATGGCATTAGAATTCAAGAAAGAACACTTGAAGGGAAATACACACATGACAAAAGATAGAGCAAAAGAGGGATCTACCAATAGTGGGCGGGCCAATATGACGTGCACTAGAGGATGTCTGCATGCTATGTGTTGCCAACATTGCAGTCGGAAATATAGGTGAGGGTAACCTCTGATGAGGCGGCATCGACATTTACATAGTAACATTGACAACACCTAAAGAATAATACATTAAATATATGAAAAGTGCACGAATTGTAAACAAGGATGAACTTTTATTTTGAAAATTGACAGTATCCAGTATGATGTGTTTTGGGTACTCAGTGTGATAAGCCAAGCAAGTGATAATACAAGAAAATCATCATCACCTGAAGATCCTGCAAGACCCTAATCATGGGAATGACTTTGATGAGGGCAGATAAATTGCTGTAAAAACAATACGTACATATTTTAGTTAATGACATAAAAGAGAATAAAATATAAACCATTATTGAACTTTTGTTATAATTAAAGCTTTCATTAATTCTTACTTGCAAGTTTTCTGCTATTTGAATCAATAATGTCACCCTCTCTCATATCTCATCAATGATAGGATGCATGGCTGCCAAAGCAACAATCTCTTTTCTAATTTTTATAAGAGGAATTTTAAAGAATTTCATAAGGTCTATGGGATCTTCAAGATCATCATCGCGTAACTCTAATGATTCCACATCCCTAGAAAGGTGCTCAGGTACTGCAACTCCCTTTCCCTTTCCTCGAACATTTGTCTGTGTCAAGAATATAATTAACAATAACAAAATTAATATAAATCACTAAAAAAAAGAACATAATAATGTAACAGTTTGCTTATATCTAATTTGTACAATTACAATGAGGTTTACCTGCTCGGTAGAAGTGTCGCAAGATACATCTCTATCTGGGATATGTGATGGATCCATGTTGGCCTGTGACAAAGAAAAAATATAAAAAATGTTAGAGAAATTAAACCAATAGACATCGCATATCTAATAAACAATCCAATTTCCATAAATAAACACTATTTAAAAATTGTCACATAAATAGTCACTCTTCCTATCTCCATCTCCATATTAAAAGGTGCATCATGAATTAATTATGTAATGGCATTAGAATTCAAAACATAATGAATTAATTATGTAAAAAAAATTCTATCAAGAATTCAATATTAAATAGATAATATACTAATTGCATACCTCATACATTTCATTCTTTATCATCATGAACATCAAGGTCATCATCATCATCATCATCATTATCATCATCATCATCATCATCATCATCATCATCATCATCATCATCATCATCATCATCATCATCATCTTCATCATCTTCGTCATCATCACCATCATCACCATCCTCACCATCACCATCACCATCACCATCACCATCACCATCACCATCACCATCACCATCACCATCACCATCATCATCATCATCATCATCATCATCATCATCATCGTCGTCATCTTGTTCTTCTTCTTCTTTTTCTTCTTGTTCTTCTTCATCGTCATTGAGAAACTGTCGATCGTGATCATCATCCACTTCATCTTCTACTTCTTTGGTATCTTCTTCTTTGGTATCTTCTTCTTCCATCACATTATACTTTATCGGCCTTCCTCTTGGATCATGTCTAACAACAAATGACCAACTCGGTTTATGTGGAACCTTTGAGTAAAATACTTGCTCACATTGGCTTGGAAGAACATAAGGCTCATCCCCAACTGGTTCAAATGACCTTGTATTTAGCATTATAAAACCATTATCATGTTCAATAACAGTTTTATTAGGATCATTTTTATTCAATCGTAGCATGTACCATTTGATGATGAACAAAACTAATTTGAAGGAATTAAAGTCAGACTAAAGTATATCATCCAAAATGCCATAGTATCGATTTTGAGACTATTGAGGATTAATGTCATTTCTCGATGAAATATTTGTCACCTCAAAGACTGCAGTGATGCCAGAATCACAAGTTTTCTTCGTGTCATCCAAATTTTTTATGCGAAATTTATGACCATTGCAGCACATAGCGTTGTGGTGTTTGACCTGCAATATGTCAAACATGTAAAATTTATTGCATTGTGAGTTGATAAACATATGGGTGATTAATAAATTTATACGTACTTGTTTATCTCTTAAACCATATGCTAAATCAATTTCCCTTTGCATAACATAGGAATCTCCATTACGATGTGCTTCTTTAACCAATGATGCCACACCTTCTCATGTTAACGTGCACCCAGAATGTTGAAAACATTCAATCCATACCGTCATCCAATCAAGATTGTTTGCAATATACAAATGTAGTGCATCCCACTCTCGACCAGCTATACAAAAAATAAATAGATGTCTTACAATCGATTTATTTTGAAGATTAAGAATTAATTAACTACAATAACATCTTATAATTACCTCTCACTTTCCTCAATCTACCTTTCCCCGTCAAGTACTACCTTCCCAACAATTTTCCCAACAATTTTCCCTTTTCAATATCCACACATTTATCCTAATTTCAACATCTTTAATTAATGCAATTCAATCTAAAGGGAAAGAAGAGTTTAGTTTATGGAACCAAGAATCTTATCAGAATCTAGATATATCAAGGATAGATCTATTAAATTCCATCTTTCCCTAATGTAATGGTCCCTAAGCAAAAAATAGAAGTTTTACTACATTTAATGGTGAAACCCTAATTTTTCACCATCAAATTTTGGTGAACTCGACTTTGTGCACCTTAATTTTTTATTTATGCTATTAAATATAATTTCTTATGCATTTCAAATTCAAATTTACATTTGTAAGTTTAATTTCTATTTGAATTACATACATTTAGAGGTTAAATTCACACAAACCTTAATTTTGAATTCTAAAATTGAACTTGTGGGTCACCTAATTTGGACTTATTATTTCAGCTCTAATTATTTATGTAATTTAAAATTCAAATTTCTACTCCCAAATCTCATTTTCAATTGGATTACATAAATTTAGAGGTTGCTTTTATAAAAACCCTGATTTATAATTGTAAAATTTACTTTTGGGTTGCATAAGTTTTTAAATCTATTTTTAGATCTGATATTTATAATATTTTATGATATGATTTGGAGGTATTTATCTTTGAAATTCACAAATCAATTTGCTTAATTAATCGGCTAATCAATCACTTTTACACAAATTTGCATTATTTAATCACACTTTTCAATTTCGAATTCAAATTTCCCCACTTTGTGAGTAGGTTTTGTTACCATTAATCCTACCAACAATATTCCATGAGAAGAAGTTGTAGAATTGAGGCTTCATAAGGTTTAATTACTAAGGAAATAGAGCCTAGAATTTTGATAACTTGTTTCATGAGAATGTTGTTGGTTCCTTTTTAACCCAACAAATGACGTCATTTATTCCAATTATTTTTGAAATTCTCATGATGTCAATGAATCACTAAGTAGGGTTTCCATTGACCAATTGGAGAATATTGACAATGAATTTGAAAATCTTTAATAATGGATGAGTGAACAATACTTGAAAAGTGAGGAAATTTGATTGATTGAAAGAATGACACTTCAAATTGATAAATTTGGTATTTGATTTGTTGTGTGGTCTTACTCATATTTTTAACACTAATATCATGCCTATTAAAAGTTATTTCTAATTCCTTTGTTACATTCAAACCACTAGTCAAGTCAATCATTTTATTCTTATGTCTACATTCTTTCCTATTGTGTCTACATTTACATTTTTATCATGACTAATTCAATACAAAATGTTAATCATACACATGTAAGTCAAGGGGGAAACTTTGTTAATCAAAAAAATTTTATACATCCTTATGTGAGTCTTTAATTGTGTCCCAATTATCTCCCACACCTACATATCATAGTGTTCCACCTCCTTATTCTCAACCTCAACCTAAATACAATAATGTCACTCCTCCATCTCAATATAATATGCCCAATTTCAATCAAATAATTGAAGAAATCATCAATAACTTAGCCAAAATTGTCTTATCCCTACAACAATAGTTGGTTTCCATTATCCAATCCAAGTTTAATGTACCCAAAATTGATGTAGAGAGCCCATTATTCGGCGACATTGTCCATGATGTCCCTCCTAAATATATCGATGTCGCTAAATTGGGTCCCTAAAATTGAAAAAGTGACCCCTTAACTCATGTTAAAATATTTCAAACTTTATGTAGTGACTTTCTTCATGACCAAAGACTTATAGCTAAGTTGTTTACTTGAACCTTTAGGGATAAAGCATTGTAATGGTATTGTTCTTTTCCTCCTTATTCTATCACATCATTTCAATAATTGGCCTTATTCTATCATATCATTTCAACAACTGGCTAATTCAATAATTTTACAATAATATTGGTCCTAATATTAATTTAACTGATTTAATTTATTGTAAGAAAGGTGTCAAAGAAAAAGTGACTACTTTTATTGGTAGATAAAAATTTGTATTCTCAAATTTCTTATCCTATGCTTGATCAATATTTTCAATGAATTTTTATTACTGATTTACAAAAAGACAATAGGAATAAGCTTCTATTTTATGAGTTTACTTCCTTTATGTAGTTATGCATAGTGCTTTATAATTATTAGCTTCAAGTGAGTCAATTTGAATAATCTCCTTCAATGGCTCCGGTTGATAAGAATGAGAGTGCTCAAAAATATTTTTATGGATTTTATACCAAAAAATAGATACATCAAGATCAATGAGAACGTCAATACCCAAGTGGCAGCCATGACATCAAGTGTGGCCAATTTATCAAAATACTTTAGAAAATAATTTACTCCTCTTTCTAAGTCTTTTCATAGAATAAAGACACAATTGATAAATAAAAATATATTGAAACCTCCTCCCATCAACCCAATTGATACCTCCAAACCTTTTCCACCTTACCATGACTCTAAATCCTTTTTCCCATATCATCGTCCACCTAGTCATGATACCGAGACGAGTTATACCTTACAAGTAGGATTCAAGACTTTATTGATAACAATATGATATCTATAGATGGTATGAATGAAAATGAGATTTTTTTTGTGTCTCCTCCTAATCAAAACCTCCATATCTTTACTCATCCTTTGCCTTCTCATCCTACTAATGTGGTCGAGTTTGAGCCTCTCACATATTCTCCTGATGACCTTGGCGTTGAGTTTAATAATATTGTGAATCTTGCAGACAAACCTACACCTCATACGAACACATATATTACCTTTGATCCTAGTGATATAATTTATGCACTTGATGTCCCACTAATTATCATTGCGAAGATCAAAGAAAAATTCTGATGAGGGGTGCTCAATAATCCAACATGTATTAAAAAGAGCTCTAGTGGAAAGTCTTTTTCCATTCATCATGATGCCTATACAAAGAAAGAAATAATCAAGTTTTTAGGGATAGGAAGAATAGTTGAGAGGCTCTAATAGCCACTATTATGATTATTATCAAGAAAAATATGATTTGTTATAAAAAATTTAAGCACTCTAGGACCCTCTCTCAGCTTTGGACTAGCTAGTGGCTAAAATCTGGTGTTTAGCTAATTCTCTGGTTAGATTTACATCCCCACCTATTGGTTTTATAAACTCAATCAAATGCGCCCCCCTCCACCAACTTGGGTTTGTTAAAATTGGACTTTGAGGACCCTTCTCAAGGAAACCCAAGTCTGGTAGGTGGGGGTGGTGTCATCTATGACCATAGGGTTAAATATATCTTAGCCTATTGGCCTATTTGGGCATGAAAACTTTTACTATGGTATTTCTATTATTAATGAAATAAGGCAAAATTGAATAATTATAGAAGTTATTTGAAAACACCATTCTCCTCGTCAAGAAAAAAGCCATTTTGAATCTGAAGTGTGAAGACATTGTGGCTGAGTATAAGGCCATCATTTATGGGATTTTTCATGTACACATTTACCATATGAGAAGGGAATGCAAACAATCTAGCTTCGTTATGATGGTTTTCTAGGAATTCAATAATCTGGATGAAAATCTATGATATTCCAGATTTGGTTCCCAAGGCAATATTTAAGGAAATAAAGATTCATAATGAATAATAATTCAAAGATAGCCTTTTTCATTATAGAAAGTATTTAAAGAGAATCTAGATAGTTATGTTGAAGGCATGCAATTTTTTGACCTAGCCATCACTGGGTTTTACATAATAGTATAACTTTTCTCAAGAAGATAAAAGGGTCCTGTGAGGAAGAATTCAAATGATTTTTCAAGTAAAAAGAAGGGTTTTATAGGTTACAAAGTGAGTATAATAGAGAAGAGATGCCTGGTATATGGAAAGATGTTACCCTTTTGCTGATGAAATTCATCACTCTGGATGGGCATTTTAAAAGATTTGATACCCAACTTTTCTCAAATTTTTCTTACTTCTTAGACAATAACTCTCACCTTGCTTTAAAACCTTCTAGTGGGTCTTGCTAAGTCCCCCTAGCCTTTCACCAAACCTAAATTTTGTGGTTGAGCTCTTTCGTTCCCTCATGTTGAAACCCAACCCCATTGTTGGCTCCAATTCTAAAGCTAGGCTTATCCCTACCCACTTTAATCCCATCAGAGAAGGGAAATGAAAGAACTCCCCTAATCTACCTCTTAAGGATGTGGACGTGCTAGAGTAAATGGAATAGGAAGTGTAGGAGTATTTTGGCTTGTCCAAAGATTTATAATTAGATTGGTCCCATATAGATTTTGAGGAAGTTGCCCCCTTTCTATTAGTTAGGAGATTCCCAATATTATAAATTGCTCTCCTAACTTTGACTAAAAGGTTTTAAACCTAGAAAAAAGTGTTGAGAAGGAATTGGTTATTAAATTACTTTAATGACAATTTGATGTGGTTATCAAGAAGATTAAAAAAGTTGAGGCCATGACTAAGGCATATAATAGGGCAAACAAATTGGCTATGGAGGAGAAGGACGAATAGGTTTAGGAAGCTGCAATAAATAAGACCAATAAATTAGAAAATTGGGATAAATTTGAGGGGATACTGAAAGACCTTAGTTAGAAGGTGTCTCAAAGAAATGAGGACAAGATTGTAATGGAGCTGAAGCAAAGTTAAGAGATGGTGAAAAAAAATTCAGCTTCCTTAAAATTTAATCAGGAGGAAATGTATTATAAGAAATCCAAATATAAGAGACATGCTTTGGCTCCCTCTGCTTTGATGGAGGCCTCTGCCTCTATGGTTAAAGATACTCATAACTATATGAAGGATTCTAACAAAAAATCTCTTTCTTTGATAAAGTTTTAGGTCTCTACAAAGGTTGGCAAGAGGGTAATGCCTTTGCCCAGTGGACCATCTCTTTATGTCTTCAGTGATTGGCTAGTTTGTGTTTTTTTTTTTTTTTGTGGTTCTATCCCTGGTCTACATCTATTGCTTGGTGGTACACTACTTTGTTTTGGTGTTTTTTCTTTGGCTAGGTGACACTTTCTTGCAGATCTGTAATGGTATGGGTCTAACCTACTTTTTTATAAATAAGGACATAACAAGAGAAGAATCATCTTTAAGCACACAACATCAAATTTTTGTACTAAGAAAAATATTATGATTACAATGAGTGGAATAATTCTTATGAAAATTTGAAAGAAACCCTACGTGAAAATCGTAAAGCAACATTAACTTATCTAGTGCCAACTATCACAATCCTAAAGAAGAAATAAAAAATATGTAAACTTAGCTCAGATGAGTATTGTAATTCAAGGATCTAATTAATTAAGCAATTACATATATTTTAATTTCTCCAACATTTATAAATTTATAATTCATGTGGTTGCCTAAAAGAGCATAACCCTTGTGATGCAATAGGTTTAAGTAGGATACCATTCACTACAAGAAATCTTTATGCATCAATATATAGTAGTAGATCATCAATAACATACATAGAAATAAAATAAAAGTACGAAAACAAATAAAATTTCTATGTAATTATTTCTCACAATTTCCAAACTTTTATGTTCGTTAAAGTCACTTTCCTTACCCAATTTTTATATTTTAATCAAAATTTAACTATTCATCACTTGCAATATTATATTTTAATAAATTTAAACTTACAAACTATTTAATTAACCTAGATTAAGTTAAGAAAATTTAACTTTTACTTATCATAGTATGTCCATAGATACACTTGTAAGATCAACTTGAGCTAACTTTTGCATAACAAATGTGAAGATGCGAGATTAATATAAGAGAGAGAAAACTATGCATTTTTATAATTTTCTAGTAAATTAAGTTCTAATATTAAATTATTTTCAAAAATAAATGACAACATATTTTAGATTAGTATACAATGCAGTGTCAATACTACACATAGAGTAAAATACATAGCATTATTATTTTGAAACATATATAAAATTCCAAATCTTTTACATTGAGAACCCTCTTTAAAATGTTGCTATGGTCATGATTTTATTTAGAGTGCAAAATACAAGCTATAATATTAGATTTTATGAATTTGTGAAATGTAATTAATTAAAAATAAAAATATGAATACAAATTTATAAGCATTATTTAATGAGTGTCCTCTAACTTTATTATTTCAAATATCTGTAATTCAATATTAAATATGAAAATAAAAAGTAGAATTAAATTTATATGAAGAAAATATGAAGAAAATATATAAAAAAAAAAAAAACTAAACTAGAGTTATATTCCGTGAAAGAAAATTAATGATGGAAAAAATGCACCCGTCTTCATTTTTCAATAAAATAAATTGCACGCTTTATTTATCTATACTTATTTCTATTTTATTGAGAAAATATATCCCTACTTATTGTCCAATGATTTTTCATATGGTGAGAAATGCTCCTCCACTGATTTCTTATCTGGTGAGAAATGCTCCTCCACTGATTTCTTATCAATAGTTTCTATAACAATTCTATTCAGGGATCTTTCCCATTGTATTTCTCATTGTATTATATTTATTATTTTTTATATATTGTCAAAAATAAACTAGAAAAAATGGAAAATACAATAAACTTCCAAAAACATTTTTCATTGGTCAAAGAATTTGAATTTATAAACAATCAACAGTTTGTATAAGAATTCTAGCCAAGGATCTTTTAGAGGAAGAGGATAAAATAGATAGAGAGATATAGAGTGAGAGATAAAGATATAGAGACAGGGAGATAAAGAGGTCTATGGAGGAATATGGAGAGCCAAAGAGATATATAGATAGTGAGATAAAGTGATAGAGATATAGAGATATAAGGAGACACAGAGAGAGGGAGAGATGGAGAGAGATACAAAGATTGATATATAGATATATAAAGAGAACTAGAGAAGACAAATAGATATGAAGGGAGAGGAAGAGAAATAAGGGGAGATAGAGAAAGAGATAGATATATAGAAGAAGATAAAGGGAGAGAGAGGTAATGATAAAGAGATAGATAGGGGGATACAAAGGGAATGAGGGAGGGAGAGATAGGGAGAAATAGAGAGAGAGGGAGAGATGTATATAGAGAGAAATATAAAGAACTGAAGAGGGATAAAGAAAGAGATAGGGATAGAGAAATGGATAGAGAAATGAGTCTGTGTTTATGAGTTAGAGAGAGAATAAGTAGAGAAGATATAAAAATAAATACTTAAAGATAATTATTCTACAATAAATTAAAATTTAGTAAGATAAATGTATAAAATAAATTAATTCTATTATCTATTATTTGTAACTTCATAAGACAAAAATAATTTAAATTAAATTTTAACCAAATGTAAATTAAACTTTAAAAGAAAAATTGATGATTAGAATAATTTAATAAAATATAAGATTAAACATCCTAATAAATCAGATTAAATTAAACTATTTTCTTATCAAAAGACGAAAGAAATAAAAAGTAGATTTCTAATTCAAAAAATAAGTATTCTAGAATAATTAAAATTCTATTAAGATAAATAACTATAAACTAAATGAATTCTAATAATTTTGAATTATTATTTGTAATTTCATTAAAAATAAAAAATAATTAAAATAATATTTTCGGTTAATTAAAAAGTAACCGGTTAAAAAAAAGAAGGAAAAATAGCTATTTCTTTCTTTTTTAATAATTTTGTCTTTTCCAATTTTGAAAATTAAAAAAATATGGAATATTTAAATAATAGAAGATACAATTAAAAGATATTATTATTAAAAGCAAAAAGCAATGTAGATTTTTGTTTTGTACACATTCTTTTTCTAAATAATCATATTAAAGGTATCTTTTTTATTTTTTTATGATTTAAATAATTTTTTTTTTTTGTAAACATACAATTGAGATCAATTCAATCAGCTTGCATCCTTCTAGTCAATTTTCAACAATTGATTTGTAGACATTCTTTTTCTAGATAATCATATTAAAATGTGTTTTTAGTTTTTTGTCATTTTAAGAAAATTAATAATAATGTAAACATACAATTGAGAGAAATTCAATCATCTTCCATCCTTCTAGTCAATATTGAACCATTGATTTCAATAATTAAGTTGAAAACTTCATATAGGGTATCCGTTCGACAAAATTACCTCAAATTTATCTTGGGACAATGAAAGTTTTATTACAGTAAAAGAAATTTTTTATGGGACACGGAAACCCTTTACATCAGATTACATAAGATAGATCAATTAAATCCTTTTCAAAACAAAACCAATAGACAAAACCCCATAGGTCTATGAGACAACAGAAACAAACAAAAAAGACCACTATCCGAGAAAGACGACAAAAATACTAGCAAACTACCAACACAGACCTAGCAACAGAAACTGAAAATCAACCCAAATTTACTAGTACCACCTCTTTACTAGTACTAGCATGATGAGCATTAATAGCAGCATGCGACATATCTTGAGCACTCACATTAGCCTGCATAACTTTCTTCTTGGAAGATAAGGACCACTACTTGAGATTAATTCTCCGAATCTTATAAAACACGCACCTGAAAAGACGAAAAAATCTCTAGAGAGTTGTTCTTGGTAATTTTGAGCACCTCAAATGGGATCTCCTATTTGGGATGAAAATCTTGTGGAGTAAAATCCACTGATTCCTGGGAATTATGTTAAGAGCCATGCGAGGAAGAGGATGCGTCAACATTGTGAGTTTGGTCTAGGAAATCTTGTTCATCAAAGGTGTCTGGAACCTTCAAAGTGGCCTTTCGAGGTTTAGCCTTGGGTTGTTTGCTCAAACCCTCACGGCCAACATTAGGGGACCCTTTATTGACACCCGAAGCAACTACCTTAAGCCCTATTTTAGCCTTTTTGTCAGTGTGAGGGATGAAATCCAATTCATTACTATCGGTCTCCCAACCTTCTGAATCTCAATCCTCACTATCATCAATCTATCTTGGGACTGCTAGTTGAGCTCATAATGAGAATGGGTTTGAGAAATTTATTTGTTGTTGCAAGGCTTTCAAATCCATTTAAGTTATAAATTATATATCCTTCCCCAACATACCCTCCTTTAGTATCTATTTTTTTCTTCAATTTTTTTAATTTTCAATCATTTTTTTCTACAAATCAGTTAGGGAATTCAATACAACAAGTCTCTACACATAAATTAGTCAAAGCAGTCGCATAGAATATAAAATAGTTCTACATATACAAATATGTTAGAAAAATATATACAAATAGTTCTTTTTATATATTTATGAAATACAACACATTCAGCTAATCCTCCAAACTGTCTACCTTATATTAAAATTCTTTCATACTAAATTTTTGAACAAAATTGAAATTTGAAAATCTCTTCCTTTCACAAATTGAAAATCTTACGAATAATTTTTACAATATAAAATTTTTAAATAGAAAAAACTTCATTGAATTTAAATATATTTGAATTATGACTATATGAACATTCCTAATTTTTTCAAAACAACTATTATTCTTTTAATGAATTTATATAAGTATTATTAAATGAATTAATTATATTGAAGTTGCGATCTAAATATAACTCTAACTCTTTAATTTTCTTGAAAGAAATGAAATATTTATAGATTATGGCTTCAATATAAATATAAATTCTATTGAAATAGTTAAATGAGTAAAATATAAAACTAAATAAATTTAAATAAGATCTATGTAAATTATGTATCTAATTTTGTAGAATCCATTGATTTTTAAAATGTTATCTTTTTATTTTTGTAAAGAAAAGTATTTTCTATAATACTAAATGATTAACATAAGAGAGTTTAATACCTACAAAATCTATGAATCAGTCATGGAACCACAATCCAAAAGAGATAAAAATGAACTTTATATAGGAATTACTACATGCACAACTGAATAATAGCGTACAGATCATGCCTTCCAATAACATGCAAAAAGTCTATTTTTTGTTGTTCAAAAATTAGCGTGACAACAAAAATTGTGCCAATGTAATTTGCTTACTAACTTTTACTTCTAAAACAATGGCACTAGAATGTGAGAAAAATGAAGATAAATATAATCTAGTGAGGTCATTTGGGAATCCTAGACTAACAATATTAATAAAGGAATTTTTTACATATGTGATAATTTCATTTTGCTTCATGTAGTTTTATATAAATATTCTTACAAATTGGGAAGTTCAAGCTAGGAATTGTAGTATTAGAGTAACATTAGAGTAAGATTGATTCAATAGATTCAATAGACAAATAAAAAAATGAACTACACTCACATTGTAAAAAAGAGCCCACCAAAAATTTAAATAATTAAGATTGCAAATATGACATCCAAATATACATTTAAGGTATCATATATCTTAATCCTAATTAACCTACGACAAATAATACATAAAAAAGATAAAATAATAAAATAACTTTGAAAATATAAGACACACAAATATTTATCCACAAAGAAAAAATATTGATAATAAATAATCAACATATGAAAAAAACCATCCTACAATCTTAAATTAAAACCTTTAATTGACAAATTATATATTATCAAAACAAGATGAGCAACGTTAAATACCGAACATGACTCAAAGGGAGGATGTGAATTAATATTCTTAAAAAAAAAATTGATCACAAAGAAGACCATCTAATAGAAATAGAAGACAATTCAAGTCCGAATTATAAAGTCAAAATTAGTGGTGGGTTTTTAGTTAACCTAAAGTAGAACAAATTTCCTATAAATAATATTGTATGAGACATACATTCACTTTGAGCTGCTACTTTTCTCATTTAGAGATGTGATATTAACTAAAATAAGATAATGAATTAGGATGTTTGTTTCATGAATTAGATTAATTCTAATATATATTTTCATGAATCAAATTAATCCTAATATATATTTTTCACAATTGATTAGTGATTTTTTTTTAGGAAAGGAGGTCTAGTACTCATGGAACATGGTATATAAGACAAACCCCATTAAGTAGTAAATATAATTGAACCATCCATTTGAACCATTGACTATAAATACAATTGTTTCTGTATTGGTTTGCATGGATGGCAGGACTAAGCAATTCTAGTTACACATGGTATAGATAACACAACACCTATAAGAGTGGTCTTGGTTTGTCTCATTTTTTATTGTGTTTTATTTTATCCTAAAGTAATTCCATTTCCATCAGTTAAATGAAGGCACAATCACCGGGCATCTCAAATAGTTGCACTGGTTAAACCTATGTTCTTCAACATTATTTGATTGCTTTTCCGTAGGAAATCACCATTTCCTTGTTTAACATTTGCCAATATGCAGGTTACCGAGAGATTCTGCCATAATTATCAGAGTTCTTCCTGCCACTTATTTTTGGTGTATTAAAAACATAATGACAACACTCTCGTTTTATTTAATTTTGTTTTGCATGCTCTTCTTTAACATGTTTCAGGAATTTCAGTTTGTTTAGGCACCAGAGAGAATGTTTGGTTGTCATAGGGAGGAAATGCCTTAAGGATTCTATTTATTTTAATCAATTTTTTTAATTTTTTTTATTGTGTTTTATTTGATCTTAAAACAATTATATTTTTATTTGTTAAATGAAGGCACGATTACTAGGAATCTCTATTTGTTTAGATATTCAGAGTGCAGGCGACTCACAATTTGCAAAATGTCGAAGAATCTATAGAATGCCTCTTCTATTTCACGTAACATCTCGAAGAAATCTACTTTCATCAAATGCTCTGAAGACAAGGACCACAAACTCTTTGAAAAAATTCCTCAAAGAAATTTGATCTTGTGGGAGCATGCAAAAGAGAGAGCACAAAACAGGGTAAGTCTGATGGAAACAAGTTATGAGATGGAGGCCAGATTAGAGTTTGAACTGAGTTTTGTTGAGCATTTACATAGTCTCCTAGTCTCATAGGTGTAGGGGTGGTTTGACATGCTTCTTCCAGTAGTGAAGCATGTCAAATCACCTATGGCTCTGCCTCACTTATAAGTGTGAAAAGACAACAGCTCAAAGAATAAAGTGTATCCCATGAAAATTCATTATTCTGCAATGTGATGACAATGGAGGGCTATGATGATTGCAATCATCTTGCATTTTCTACCGAATGATATCAGCCGTGGATGCCAAAATTTGAGGTTGTCCATTTTAGATAGGAGACTCCTTCGACGTAATTATTTATGAATGATATCGTTTGTGTTACAACACTTGGAAACTCAACCATCTGTTCTATCAGGGAATTTATGAGAAGGGACTGAGTGTGGGATTGAGTCACCCGTCAACACAAAGAGAGTGGAATTCAGTCACCTGCCAGTCTGGCTAGAGAGGAGTTATTTAGTTGGAAAATTGTGGTTTACTTCAGCTCTAGATTTTTATTTAGTCCACATCATCTAGGGTATAAGGTATATTGGTTACCATTAATTGAGTTTTTTGAATTTCTTTTATAATGCTAGCAATTGCACCTTTGTGCAATGGGTATGCCGAAGAGGTGTTGAAAGTCAATTAGGGATATATTTGGTTAATTTTTTTGCATAAATTTGTGTAGTACATGAGATCAATTGGTAGAAAAAATTTCAAAAATAATGTTGCTTGTGCAACAAAGCTGTCAATGGAGAAGAGATAGTTTCAAATGCACTTTGCATCCTCTTACAAGGTTCCAATTATAACTGAAAAAAACTTTTCAATTAGGAATATAATCAAGTTCCATAATCAACAAGCTCATGTTATGTTTGCATTCAAGTGAGAGAGAGAGATAGAGAGAAGGGGAAAGCAAGAGAGAAAAAGAGAGAGGTGAAGAGATAAATATAGAGACATAGATAGAGATGGAGATGAGATGAATATGAAGATGGAGAAATAGGTGAGAAAGATCGAGAAAAGGAGAGAGATATGGAGGGAAAAAGGGAGAGAAGAGATAGGATTGGATAAATGTGGAAGCTCAAAAGGGGGAGAGGGAGAGAGAGAGAGAGAGAGAGAGAGAGAGAGAGAGAGAGAGAGAGATGAACATATATGTTTAAGAGGAGGAATAGGGGGAGAGAAAGGGGGAGAGAGAGATGGATATATAGAGGGAGACATTTATATAGATAGAGGGGGAGAGAAAGATAGAGGTAGAAAGGAAGATAGAGTGAGAGAGGATGTAATGTCCACTCTTCTCTACTTGCCATTTAGTTGCTCAGTATCACCTATCATCCATCTCCATAGGTGAAGTTCGGTGTTGGGAGATGAATACGCTAGCCAAAGGGGACCTAGACTTAGTCATCTTATGACTTTGGTGGAAATAATAAAGTAACTTTATAATATAAAGTTTTTAAATAAGGGAAAATAGGTTTTAAGAGGACCAGAAACCCTGTACAACAGGTTTTTAAGGGACGTGAAAGCTAATAGTTTTTACAAGGATCTACAACCCAACAAAACAGGCTACACAAAGATATTAGCAATGAAAACCACAACATAAAAACCAATACAACTGACTCTACAGCTTCCAACAAAAGCAAAATGAGGCTACGAAAAAGAATAGACAAAGAAAAGTAGGAGGCCTACCAGTTAAAGAAAGGGTAGAAACCCCAAAGAGAAAAGTTTCCTGAGCAACTATAGGCAACCCAAAACAAACAAAACACAACCACCCACAACGGTTAAGACAACCCCCTCACTTAGGATTTCTCTTTGGGACCCTTCATGTGGGATCAAAGGGTCATGTCAAAAGAAGGCGAGGACCTCTTAGACCATTTACCTTTAACTGTTATCCAACCATCTTCAACTTTACCAACCTCATCTTGCCACTCCAACAAATTTAAAGAAGGAAAATTAGCAACTGAGGGATAGCCTGCAAGCAACGAAGCTCCAACAAGCATAGCAGGAATTGGGTCAGAAACACCAACAACATGCATAGGGACCACTCCATCAACTTCCCTAGACACAAGAACAACACCCCCAGACCTATCAAAACTAGTGATAGGGGCAGATCCAATAGCATTTGATAACTTCGAATTATCGGTTGGCTCAGAATGAACCATCTCACCATTCACATTAGTGGCAGGAGGAGCATCTTTAACAAAAAAATTTAGGAGAAATATCAAGCCCCAAACCCATATGAGAAGAGCCTTTTAACACTGTGTAATGGTGGGAGGACTCCCCAATCGACCAAGACGGAGGCTTCTTAGCTTTAACTTTGTGTAAATCACATTTAGCAGCTACATGACCTATCTTGAAGCACCTTCTACTTTTGAAGGGAATGCCTTCATAATCCTAAGGTTGGATCCAAAAACCCTTTGGAGTTGATAGTTTAATCTCCTTAGGCAACCCCTTAGAGGTGTCAATGTCTACCAAGATACGAGCATAGGTAGAATGAAGGATATAAGAAGACTCAACATCTACCATCAGAAAATCTCCAAAAGCATCCCCCACAATCTCAAGAAGTGGATCCACCCAAAAGTGAAGAGGAAGGTTAGGAAATCTAACCTAGATTGGCATCTTACAGAAGTATTTAGACAAATGAACAAATTCCTCATGCCATGGTTTAATCATCAAAGGGTAATGATTCTCCCAAATGAAAAAATGATCGTAGAGAATAATATTTTTGTCAGCTGTATTTTCAAACTTAGCAACAAAGAAACTCTTGGCCAAAGGGAAAATTTGCACCAAGTCTGAAATAAGGGGCTCCCATTTCTTAGACACCTAATCATGAAGCCCTGGAAGACTAGGCCAAAATCCTTTAAATCAATAGATAACCACATGAGAAGATAGATCAACAACCACTTGATATATTTCATTAATCATTTCATCATCTAAGTTAACAGCAATGAAGCGACAAACAAGGAAAGATTAAGTCTCCTTACCCAATCAATTTGCATATGAAATTTGAGCAGCTCCACTAACAACATGGTTTGCATCCACTATCCCAGAATCGGCAGCAGCACCACCACCATCAGTCACACCGCAAGAAGACACATCACCTGGTGCAGGACCAGGGACAACACAGGCTAAAGAACTATCACACTGACTTGGGACAATGCAGGCCGAAGGGCTACCTCCAAGACCAAAGATAGTGTAGGTTGAAGGGCAAGCTCCAGGACTGGGGACAATGTAGGCCGAAGGGCTTCCTCTAGTTGTCGTCCCCAGAACACAAGCCACTGGGCGAGAGTTTTTGAGTGACAACATGGAGTTTTTTTATAAAGTTACATATGTTACTTTATCTAAAAAAAGAAAAAGTTAATTTAAAAGATGTTTAATAAAGACTTTGTTAAGTTACCTTGCACACATCCCTAGGTGGTTAAAAAACTTTATTATGGCCCCTTCTTAATGACTAATTATCCCTTCATTGCTGATCAAACTTCTTTAAGGATTAAATATTCCTTTAAAATCTTTAAATGATGCCAAATAGTATGATGAAGGTTTGAGGGGTAAAAAGGAGGCTTGGATTTGGAAAGAGGCATCATTTTTGTTTTGTAAATTATTCATTTAGTGTCTGCAGCAGTCTTCCATAGTAGGTACAAGTTGTGGAAGCTTGATTGAGGATGAAACCCTTCAATCTTGGACTGGTTGGACGTTACCCCTACCTTCTACATCACTCCAACACTCATATTTATGCACTTATAAGGCCATTGAGGGCCTGAATTCCTTTGTTTCAGACATCCAATTTAATGGAAAGTGAAATTGATCAGATCTGAGCTGTTTTGGAGAGAGTTCTTTGCATATCATTAGTAATTAATGCTAGTCGTACCATTTTGCAGCCAATCGTACCCTAGCTTGGAGGTGTGGTTACCAAATAAATAAACTAGGGCTATTTAGGAGTTGGAATTGGAATTAATTTTATTGTCAGCAAAAAGGAAGAACAAATCCATGGTTTATTTAGAGGAAATCTAGCAAATGTGGTGTACATCAACAATTCATTGAGAAAAAGGGACATAATTTGGAATCTTGTCTGGCAAGAATTTGGAATTCCAACTGGGTCTAAATTATTCTGCAGTATTAGTTTTTGGTAATTATGCTAGAGTTAAATAAAGTCATTTGCAACCCTCAGTAGTAGCTAGAGGTGCTTATAGAAGCCATTGCTTCAGTTTAGACTCAAATTTTACCTTCAAACCCCATCGTTGGACTCCTGGTAGGCCTTGAACGAATTATTTCTATCAAGAATCCTCTTTATTAATTATTTGTACTTGCTACAATTAATAATCAGAAGTCTGGAAACTAATATTAGTTCTATATTTATTATACTGAATTTATTATTTTTTATATATTTTCAAAAATAAAAATAAAAGTACAAAATAATGGAAAATACAATAAACTTCCAAAAACACTTTTCATTGGTCAAAGAATTTGAATTTATAAACAATCAGCAGTTTGTATAAGAATCCTAGTCAGGGATCTTTAATAGGAAGATGATAAAATAGATAGATAGATAAAGAGATGTAGAGTGAGAGATAAAGATATAAAGATAGGGAGATAAAGAGGTCTATGGAGGAATATGGAGAGACAAAGAGATATATGGATAGTGAGATAAAGTGATAGAGCTATAGAGATATTAGGAGACACAGATAGAGGGAGAGGTGGAGAGAGATACAAAGATTGATATATAGATATCTAAAGAGAACTAGAGAAGATAAATAGATATGAAGGGTGAGGAGAGAAATAAAAGGAGATAGAGAAAGAGATAGATATATACAAGAAGATAAAGGGAGAGAGAGATAATTATAAAGAGATAGATAGTGGGATATAGACGGAATGAGGAAGGGAGAGATAGGGAGAAATAGAGAGAGGGAGAGATGTATATAGAGAGAAATATAAAGAAATGAAGAGGGATAAATAAAGAGATAGAGATAGAGAAATGGATAGAGAAATGAGTTTATGTTTATGAGTTAGAGAGAGAATAAGTAGAGAAATATATAAAAAATAAATATTTAAAGATAATTATTCTACAATAAATTAAAATTTAGCAAGATAAATGTATAAAATTAATTAATTCTATTATCTATTATTTTTAACTTCATAAGACAAAAATAATTCAAATTAAATTTTAACCTAATGTAAATTAAACTTTGAAAGAAAAATTGATGATTAGAATAATTTGATAAAATATAAGATATAATATCCTAATAAAAGAGATTAAATTAAACTATCTTCTTATCAAAAGACGAAAGAAATAAAAAGTAGATTTATAATTCAAAAAATTAGTATGTTACAATAATTAAAATTCTATTAAGATAAATAACTATAAATTAAATGAATTCTAATAATTTCAAATTATTATTTCTAATTTCATTAAAAAAAGAAAATAATGAAAATAATATTTTTCGGTTAATGAAAAAGTAACAAAGTATAAAAAATTGCTAATTCTTTCTTTTTTAATGATTTTGTCTTTTCCACTTTTGAAACTTAAAAAAAAAATGGAATATTTAAATAATAGAAGATACCATTAAAAGATATTATTATTAAAAGCAAAAAACAAAGTAGATTTTTATTTTTTACACATTCTTTTTCTAAATAATCATATTAAAGGTATGTTTTTTTGTTTTTTATCATTTAAAAAAAATTTAATTTTAATGTGATTGAGATCAATTCAATCAGATTGCATCCTTCTAGTCAATATTGAACCATTGATTTGTAGACATTCTTTTTCTAGATAATCATATTAAAATATGTCTTTTTAGTTTTTTGTCATTTTAAAATAATTAATACTAATGTAAACGTACGATTGAGAGAAATTCAATCATCTTGCATCCTTCTAGTCAAGTTTGAACCATTGATTTCAATATGTAAGTTGAAAACTTCATATAGGGTATGCCTTCGACCTAATAATTTTTTATTTTTTTGGTTTTTAATCATTTAAAAAAAATTAATATTAATGTAAACATACGATTAAGATCAATTCAATCGTCTTGCATCCTTCTAGTCAATTGTGAACCATTGATTTCAATAAGTAAGTTGAAAACTTCATATAGGGTATGCATTTAACATAATTACCTCAAAATTATCTTGGGACTGTGAATTTTTTATTACGGTAAAAGCAAGTTTTGAAGGTTCTCAAAAACCCTTTACGTCAGATTACATAAGATAGATCAATTAAATCCTTTTTAAAACAATACCAATAGACAAAACCCCATAGGGTCGTGATACAACATAAAGAAACAAAAAAGACCACCCATCCCAGAAAGACGATAAAAATACCAGCAAACTACCAACACAAACCCAACATCAAAAGCTAAAAAATCAACCCAAATTTACTAGAACCACCTCTTTACTAGTACTAACATGATGAGCATTAATAGCAGCATGCAACATATCTCGAGCACTCACATTAGCCTGCATAACTGAAAGTTTTGGAAGATAAGGACCCCTACTTGAGATTAATGTTTTGAATCTCATAAAACACCCACTTGAAAATACGAAAAACCTCCAGAGAGTTGTTCTTGGTAATGTTGAGCACATCAAATAGGATCTCCTGTTTGGGATGAAAATCTTGTGGAGTAAAATCTACCAATTCCTGGGAATTATGTTTAGAGCTATGGGAGGAAGAGGATGCTTCAACATTGTGAGTTTCGACTAGTGAATCATGTTCATCAAAGCTGTCGGGAACCTTCAAAGTGGACTTTTGAGGTTTAGCCTTGGGTTGTTTTCTCAAACCCTCACCACCAACATCAGGGGACCCTTTACTGACACCTGAAGCAACCACCTTAAGCCCTGTTTTAGCCTTTTTTTCAGTGTGAGGGATGAAATCCCCATTATTACTATTGGTCTCTCAACCTTTCGATTCTGAGTCCTCACTATCATCAATCTATCTTGGGATTGTTAGTTGAGCTCATAAAGAGAATGGGATTGAGAAATTTGTTTGTTGCAAGGCATTCAAATCCATTTAAATTATCAATTATATATCCTTCCGCAACATACCCTCCTTTAGTATCTATTTTTTTCTTTAATTTTTTAATTTTTAATCATTTTTCTCTACAAATCAGTTAGGGAATTCAATACAAGAAGTCTCTACATATCAATTAGTCAATTCAGTCGCATAGAATATAAAATAGTTCTACATGTATAAAAATGTTAGCAAAATATAATCAAAAGGTAAACCTATAATAAAATGACCCTCATAATCCAATAATCTCCCTAAAGTATTATTCAAATGGTAGATGTTGTTATACATTAATCAACCAATTCAATTCTACATATCATAAGATACTTCTTCATAATACAACATTTTAGCAAGCTGTAATCCACTATATTTAACTTAGAGAATATTACCTTTTTATTGAATATTATCATTAAGATATTATTCAATACTATTAGTTCTTATGCACAAATCAACTAGATAAATTTTACAACATACAAGAGTTCTCTACTAAAACACTTTAGCAAAGAGTGGTGTTGACATCATGGAGATCAATTTTGACGAGTAAAAGATGCTCTAACATGTAAAAATTAGATATAGCAAGGACACTTTAATTATTTTCTACTAATACACATATATTAATTTATCCTAAATTTAATAAAAGAAGTTTTTTCTTATAACATTTTTGCATAGTTGATTGCACATATCTTTTCTCAAGATAGCCGGTTTTGGAACCACCTAGAGGGATCCTTTTTTAATTAAATTTTCATAAATTTTTTGCATTTTCTATTTAGGTTTTGGATCTAATTTTATTTGCTTCACATTGATTTCTAAATATTATAGTATGGATTCTCACTAGTCATTATCCCTATATTCTAAAAAATTATTCCTAAGTTATTTACAAGACTTGTTTCTTCAAAATTTCATCTGCTTTAATTGTAGCATAATTCATGAAATGTGGTGAAGAGGTCACTAATTTTCTAAGGGATCACCCTCCCAGGTCTTGCAGAGCCTAAAGTGTAGAAGGATTAGCAAAAATCCTTGTTAAGTTGGTCCAAGTTTTTTGAGGATTTTAATAGATGGAGTTGGCTTCTCCATGAGTATTTGAAGAATCAACTTGGTTTCTACCTTGTAACAGTGTAAACCCATCTGGGAACCAACAAGTTGTAACTACATTTCATATTATACAATCTTTGTGATTTGATTATCTCTTTTCTCTACAATCTCCCCTTCAATTATATATTCTCGGACACTCAAATACACTAAATATACCATCAATTTGTTTTCCAATATCAAATACGAAAATTTCTTAAGCCCTTTGACAATGGAAAACCCTTTTTTATCAACAAAGTTACATTTAAGTTACATTTAGCTTCATATCTGTTTAGGGTCCTTGAGTGGAAGAGAATTGCATGTTCTGAATTTTTTTCATCCTCTTTCCACATCAAGAATGTGGCTATGCTATGCTTGCTATCATAGATGTATATAAGAACATCTTTTCAAAAATTAAGGCTTAAAAATACTGGAGGTGAAGATATAGCTTCTTTAATATTTTTTAACAACATTCTTCCCTTTTGAGTCCATTCAAAAGCCTAATTTTTCTATAGCATGAGTTTGATTAGTTTGACCAATCTTGCAAGACTAGATATCAACCTATATTCATCTTTTTACTGTACACCCTAGCCAACTTTCAACTTTCTACCATTTGTGACATCAAATTTAGTATAATCTCCTTTATATGTGACAAACTTCCAATTGTTATTATTGGCATCATCACAATCAAAAACATTCTCTCAGTGGATTATTCCCTTTAGCAGCTTATTAGTTTTGATAAGAATAATTTGATCTTCATAAGCTTATTTAATTATCGGCTATAATCTCTTTGTGAACTCACATGATTAGTGAATAAACATGGTATTTTGAGCATCATTTTCAAATAGTCTCCTATTATGATCATTGTTAGGGATTTTTGGATTTTTGGTTTCACCAACAATGATAACAAGTTGTTTTCAATTTATCTAATTAATATTTTTCTTTTAGGGAACAAATTGAATGTTGAAAGAATCAAAACTTTCATTCATTTCCCAAAACGTATTCCTATAAGAGTGCATGTGAACACTCTTCACAATTTATCATTCTCTATTGATAGAAAGATTACTTAAGTCTAAGCGTAAAATAATTAAAATTCAATTTTATTCTAATATATTTTTAACTAACTAATAACGTAAACCATTTCCCACCACACCCACCTTTTGATTCACCGATCTATATTTCCATTTTCATTATTAATTTTTTCTAAGTATTTGTCTTTTTTCTTTACATTTTACATCTAATTTTATTTTCTTCTCATTAATTTCTACACATTAGAGTATGAATTCATAGGATTCAAGGGTATAGTTGATTTCTTGTATTTACTAATGAAGAATTGATATTTTTGGAATCACTTAACCAACTAATAGAAATTTGCAAATAGGGTAGGTCATAAGTAATTGACATACATAATATCCACAACGTTCTATTAAAAAATGGCCACCTATACAACTATTGTGAAATCCATCGAATATCTTTTCCACTTTCTCTTTGCCTATGGAGCAAAGGAGAACATCATCAAAGTTTCTTTTGAATAGTATACCTTCAACCAAAGCATAGTTGGCATCATGTAATGTATTAAAATGTCTTTTATAAGATTTTATAAATTTGTGAATAATAATTAATTAAAAACAAAAACTGGATAATAATTTATAAGTATTAACTATGTATAACATTAAACTTTATTATTTGAAATAACTCTAATTTAATATTGGTTGTACAAATTAAAGATAGGATTAAAATTTGTGTTAAGAATAATTAATTTAAAACAAAAGTATTAATAATAATTTATAATCATTATTTTTGAATGTCATTCAAATTTATTATTCCAAATATCTATAATGCAATATTAATTATAAAAATTAAAAAGTAGAATTATAATTTATATTAAGAAAAAATATAAAAATTAGAAAAAACATAAAAAATAACGTTGAAAAATGTCGACTCTATCTTTAAAACTTCAAAACTCCATGAAAATGATTAGAAGGTTTATTTCAATAGATACACTTGAAATATTAACAAGTTAAGTTTTGCATAACAAATATGAAGATGCCAAGTGAAGAGAAAAAAATTAGCTAACTACTTATCCTTTATGGTTGAATTTTTGAATTGATTTAATGTCAACAATTTACATAAATCACTTCCTCAATGTTATAATTTAAAACTATTTCCTAAAATAAATGACAATTGATTTTAGATTGTTATAGTATATAGTATATCAATACCACACATAGAATGAAATTTGGTATCTTTTACATTCAAAACCCTCTTTGTAAGGTTGTCATGGTCATAATTTTATTTAGCTTTAAACAAGATTTTATAAATTTGAGAAGAATAATTAACTAAAAACAAAAACATGAATAATAATTTATATGTATTGACTCGCTCACAAGGTACCAACACACACAGAGTTAATACCCACGCCTTAAGTTGCGATCCATGATCGGACGAGCTAGGGCCGCAGCCCAAGAATAACTATTTGTAAACAAAGGTATGAATAATAATTTATAATCATTATTTATGAATGCCATTCAACTTTATTATTCCAAATATCTATAAGACAATACTCATTATAAAAATAAAAACTAGAATTATAATTTATATTAAGAAAAATTCTAAAAATTAGAGAAAACATAAATTAAAAAATTAATATTTAAAAAAAGTCGCTCTATCTTTAAAGCTACAAAACTCCATAAAAATAATTAGAAGCTTTATTTATTTATCTATACTTATTCCATTATACCGTCAAAACAGATTGGCTGCCTTATTTTAGGCTTTTTCTTTTAAGCCGTTTTTTCATCTGCTGATAAACGCTCTACTGACTTCTCATCTGGTGAGAAATGCTTCTCCACTGATTTTTGCTGTGGTGAGGAATGCTCCACTTCCTCCATGAGTGGTGACAAATTAGGATGATGTGGCAAATGGCAGCAAGTAGGATCAGAAGTATATCTGTGGCAGTCTGTACAACTAGGTAACATTCGACGGTCTCCAATCAGAATGGTACGCTTAGCGGAGGAGATATGGAAATTAAATAAACTGAGGGAGACAACAAGTATGAGCGTGATGACCATAGATTTCCCCATACTGCTGAGATGAAGGTAAATGGAAAACACCAAACAACTCAGGAGATGAAGATGAAGATGAAGACGAAGACACAGAAGGAGAATGGAAATCCAGCTATATTTATAGAGACCACATTATGAATAGTTCAAATGATGGTTAAATTTTGAGCGAGAGGCGTTCAAACTCATAGTGCGTGTAAAACAGTCCCTATATGACGTACGTTATTGTTAAAATATTCATTGACTAGATTTAGATTTCCCTCTTAAATTTTGAGTGGGAAACGTTCAAACTGATAGTGCGTGCGTTATGTCCAGGAATTGATCCACCTGTTAAAAACACTGAACAGAGTGTAACATGTATCAAAATAATTATTTATGAATGATATCGTTTGTGTTACGGCACTTGGAAACTCCACCATCTGTTCCGCCGGGGCATTTATGAGAAGGGACTGAGTGTGGGATTGAGTCATCCGTCATCGCAAAGAGAGTGGAATTCAGTCACCCGCCAGTCTAGCTAGAGAGGAGTAATTTAGTTGGAAAATTGCGGTGTACCTCAGCTCTAGATTTCGATTTAGTTCATATCATCTGGGGTATAAGGCACATTGGTTACCATTAATTGAATTTTATCAATTTCTTTTATAATGCTAGCAATTGCACCTTTGTGTGCAATGGGTATGCTTTGTGTAGTACATGAATAAAGTTTCAAAATAATTATTTATGAATGATATCGTATGTGAGATTATTCGTTACGACACTTCATCTTCGGTTTGTTAATATGATAGAGAGTGAAATTAAGTCATCCGTTAGTTGGGCGAGATGATAAAGAGAGTGGGATGGAGTCATTTGCTAGTTGGGCGAGAGAGTAGTAATTGAGATGGAAAATTGTCCCACGCCCAGGGGGGTGGTAGGTAGCTTCACTGGTTACAAATATTTCTCCGATTTCAATTTTGTTGAGATGATTTTGGGATAATGCACAAATGGAGGTTCATCAACTCGTTTGCAATTTTAGCATTCAAATATAATTTTCATTTCTGTCTTCATTCTTTTATAAAGGAAGTATATCAGTAGTCATTATATCTAATTTTGTTAAACATATATCTTGTCTCATGTACGTGATTTCACAAATGCCCTAGTGCACTATGGATATGAATAAAGTTGCACCACTGCTCCAATTAAAATATAAAAATTCTAACTACAAAGGCAAAGTGGGAGATGTAATGTCGTAAATTGTACACCCTTGCTAGGATGGTACATTATAAAGTTAGTCCCTTTTACTTTAAATGTGCCTCTTTTATTTTAATCCTCCAATAAATCATTAAATCGTAAACCCTAATTATGTCTTATTTTGACCTTTAAGACCCAATTTTGCATGTTAAAACATCTCAAAATCAGCTGTAACTTTGGGATTCTACTAATATTATCATATCTAACGACCCTAAAAATTTGGTGAAAAGTTGGTTGGACAGTGTGTAAGTTACGCACGGTCCTTGACATTTTTCTGGAAATTTCGAGAGCATAATTCTATGATATTATAATGCTTAACTCCAAGAAATTGGTATAAAATTCAAATCCTAGGTCAGCCTAAAGATGAAATTAAGATCTAGTGTTTCATACATAAGAGCTCCCTTTCTTCATTTGGAGGCCTGAAATTTTTTATCTAACAACTAGCGATTACAAGGAGCCTTCTATGCAGTAAAAGAGAAGGTCTTTTGGAGTGTTCAACAACATTCAACAACATCTATCAAGCATTCAGCAAGCATTATTTCATCAATTGGAGGATTTCGAAGATGTAGGAAAGCAATAGGAGATCACCGACTGAAGATTGGCTTGTATCCCTCCCTTCGGGTTGGGTATGATTTCATGTTGTTTCCATGTCTTTGTATGAGCTTCATTAAATCAATTTGCAGATTTACATTTATGATTTAGATCATTTAGCATCATTGATTCAGAGCATTTACTTTGTCAAATACAAACATATATGGTTTACTCTTTAAAGCATAGGGTTACTTTAGATTATTTGCATTCATCATTTTAGGGTCTTGCACACACTATTTTACTCTACAAATCGCCTATTTGTTGAGGTAGAAATCACCAAAATAGGAGTTTGACTAAGGCAAAACCTCATATATCCACCCAAAACTCTATTTTCAGTTATAGGAGTGGGTACAGGATTTGATCGTCACTGCAAATTACAGGTCCGACAGAGCATACAGGCACAGTCCCAAGGATAAAATTTGAGAAAAAATCACTGGGATAGGGGTGTGGCACCCTGGTCCTCCCAATTTCAGGTGGATTTTAGTAGAGCAATAGTTCAGAACCTTCAGATTCGATTATGTCAGTTACAACTTCCTGTTTACAAAATCAAGACAGGGGTGTGGCACCCCTATCCCACACAGCTTGACTCAGATTTCTGGCATAGCTGGACCTCTAAACTCACAACCTAATCTATATTTTTTAGTTGCACATCAGTTAGTTTAAGTTCTAGATTTTTAGATTAGGGTTGCTTGTGTATACCTTTATTCTAGGCTGATCATTCAAATCTGCACTTTGCATCACTTCTACTCCACATTTACAACAAAGGAATAGAAACCCTAAGAGGTAATCCTTGGCTCTCTCTTCTTGACAAGAAGTATCCAAAGCATGTTACCTCCCTAGGCTCTTTCATATTCCACTATGTGTACGTGAGAGCAGGATTAGTGTTTATTTTTTTAGTCTGACTTTTTCCCCTACATAGGAGGCTATGAGTACATGTGAATTTTTTTAATAGACGTCTAGTTATCATTTTCTTGGTTTCTTTAAAGTTAGTAATGGGGGTTTGGGTAAACAAGGGTTGAATGGTAATTGAAACATGGATGGTAATTAGTGATCTTCACTTATGTTGGGTCTTTTCCAAAAGGTTCACACATTTTTAATCATTTCTACTCATATATTTATTATCTTTGCTAGCATTATTATAGTATCATGCAAATGTTTAGATGTATGTTAGAAGTCTTTATAATGGTGTTTCATGTTTTGACTTATATTATCTACAATAGGTTTCACTTGTGCCCCCTCCCCTCTCTTTTTGTTTCTCTCACTCTCTCTACACACACACACACACACACAATATATATATATATATATATATATATATATATATATATACTACAAGTTCCTACACATTAGTTAGTATTGAATCAACTACATAGATTATTGAACAATCTTAAGGTATTATTCAATACTACAAGTTCTTATCTATCAATCAATTAGCTGAATTTTACAACATAGGGTGGTTCTCTATATTAAAACATTTTTATAAAGAGTGAGGTTGACATCACAAAGCTCAATTTTGACTATCAAAGAATGGTCTAATAGGTACATATTTGATATAGAAAGTACACTAATAATATTTTTATTTCTCATATGATGGCATTGATATTATATCTCCTCATTGTTGTTCCAAAAGTTATGTTCTTTATCCTCTTTCATTTGACATTATAATAATACTTCAAATTTTATTTCATTTTAATCATTAAATTATTGGTTAGGGCCAGTTCCCTTCATTGATATATAATAAAAATTACATGATTGATAAGTGACCTCTGAGATAAATTTTTCCTGTTGATATTATGCAAATATCACATAGGATTACTATAATTTTAAATTCTCTCAAAAAACCTTAATCTATTACACAAAATGCCTATTTACGCATATAGTTCATAAGAATATAAATTTAAAGACATCTTTCTCCGTCTAATAATGCTTACCATGTAAATCTATATCCAACTTCCTTTTCTATCTAACTTGTTTACCCACTAAAACATATAGGAGATTATGCCTAAAAACTCAAAACATGGGGGCATTGCTAACTTGTCTGACCTTCAATATTGTCTTCCATTTCTTCATTTTCCACAAGTCCTTCTAATTTTGCATTGCTTCTATGACTTTGTAGCTCCAGACGTTCCATCTCCATTAACTTTTCTATCCAGTTTAGCTCTCGATTCACCACCACATTTTCCAATGTTAGAAGGAAATTTAGTTTCCTCACTACTTTCTCCCTATAGATGTCATCATTGAGAAGAATGATTGGCAATTTTTGGATATCCTCTCCCTTTTTGTCAAAATCCTTGGGTAGAGGAATCCAAAAATTCTCACAAATCCTCGGTATATCTTCCATGTCACCCAGAAATTGAGATTTAAAAATGGATTCCTAGCCATTTCCTTGTTAACTCAATATCTATTGTCTGCCATTAAGAAATCCTTGCCTAGAACTGTTTTGATCACATAACTACTAAAGGATGCTTATATCTTCGAATGGAAACCAACCTTGTATTTGTGATGCTCCCTAAAAAAACCATTTGTTTCATTCTCCCTAGATTCTAAACATTTATTCCATATAAAATTTAAGGTATTACAAAAAAAAAATCTTCAAATCTCAAAATATTTATAATGGTGTTCTTTCATCATGTTTGTGAGCTTCCCTACTCAATACATATTTTTTTTACTTATCCTTCCATTTTAGGGAAGAAACTTTTGTCTCAATGGAAACCAAATTTTTGGAATTTTTGTAATGCTAGTTGCAATCATAAAATGATTGTATTTTACAAATTCATTACTTTTCACTCTACCAATTGAGTTTTTCCTTCATTTTTTAGATCTTTTTTGTCAATATTCATCTTGCAATTTTCTTTGAAATCATTCAATTGCTTCTCCACCAATAAGAATTCTAGTTTTTTAAAGTTTAGATGCATGATTTTTAAGTTCAAAAATTATAAAAAAATCATTTTTCTTGAATCTAATTGGCTCAAAAATTATAAACTTCTGGTCAGATTTTACAGATCTACTATCTAAAGATAATTTTTTAAAGCATTTTTTTTAGGTTGCATTTTGATTTATGCATTGATAGACTTATTTAGGCTTATGGTTGATGCTTGGATGGCTACTTATGATTCTATTGCCATCTTAGATGGTACTGATGATGCTAGTTACTCTATGTGGACTTATGTTATTTGATATGACTCATGATGTTTGGTGATTTATATGATATCTATATTCATATGTGGAATATATGATTTATGATGTTACTATTGTACTAACCCTATTTCATGATTATGGTTTATGTGATGATTTGATGTTATATTGTGTGATTGTCTTCGTGAAAGGGACAATGCCTTATCACTCATCGCGAGCATGATATGGTGTTGCGCTTCTCTTTTCACTTTCCTATTTATTATGATAGATATATATGTTGTATATATGTTTAGTGGTGATTGCAGGAGTCTAGGTACTAGACATCAACTCTGCCTGGTCTCAAAGGTTTAAGTGTGTCCTATCCCAATGGAAAGTTGTTGGAGATGGCATGGGTTTCTTTCACTCAGTCTAGGATCAATTTTTCATCTTGTTAGGTTGTGCCACAACACCAGTCAGTGGTAGATTCTTGCGTTGGTATTTCCCTTTCTTGAGTTGCTGAATATGCGAGTCTATGACTTATATTTAATTTAAATTATGAATAATGTAATTTATTAAGGTTGAATTAATCTATCCTATAATATGAGTATTGGTGATTTATTTGATTATGTTAGAGTAATCTTTTATTAGCTAATAAATATTTATTTAATTATTAGTCTATTATACTCTATGCTTAGGCTAAACTGAGAAATATTATAATTCTTGAGGGTTTTCTCCTTTAGAGTTTTGAGTATCCTTTTATAAGGATTCTCTCTTTGTAATTTCATAACAACTATAATTATTGAATTGCAATCTTGTTGCACAATCAATATGATTCCTCTTTCTGGGATCTCTAAATTCTAGCCTCCATCGCGTTTTTGCTTCTCCTTCTATGACAGGTTTGCATGCAGGTGATCTTTGGGAGCTGTAGAGTTGATTTTTCCTCAACTCCAATATGGTATCAGAGCTCCAAATTTGCATACCCTCGTTCTCTTCATGAGAGATTTTGGGCCTTCTTCTTCAAATCTGTGTATTCAGGGGTTTGTGAAGTTTTTTTTTTTTAATTTCTGGGGGTAGCTTAGATTTTGGTTCCAAATGGACCTCAGAATTGGATTCACAAGGTTGATTCCATGAATTTTGATATATAATATGCCTATTTTTGATGACAGAGGCATGATTTTTCATTTGCACGCTTTACGAGGCATAAAAGTTCGTATGACTGTAGCTACAAATGCATCAAAAAAATAAAAAAAATTTACCTTCTTTATGTCCTACAAGAGGTTTTTTTTTTCTTTGGTCATACAGAGATGCTTTTTCAAAAACCTTATATCTCCGAAAAGCTCTTTCTGAGCTCTATCCAGATCAGGAGGTTTGAACTTTTTAATTTTTTTTTTTGATAACGTTTTTTTTCTATCAAAGCCAGAGGTTCCTTTTTGGACTTCAGGAGACATAACTTGAGCATCCGAACTCCGTTTTTCAAAAACTATATATCATTGGAAAGATTGTTTTGTGCTCTTTCCATTCATATGAGTTTTGTTTCCAGATTATTCTCTAGGTATATTTTATTTAGTTGTTTTCTTTTCAGCACTCTGGTGAATATCTTGGATGTTTCAGGTCCTGGGATCACTTTCTTTGAGTAGGATGGACCTTGTCTTTGGCTGTTCTTTTGGTTTCCATTCCTCTGTCTCTTCTAATCATTGTAGCATTTTATTTACGCAAACACACTGAGATAATGTGCCATGATGCATTGTATACTTGGGATCTTGCACATCTAGTGCCTTATTGTACATGCACCACTTATAAAGTGCTATGGTGGGGTTAATGTTTGTCTTTGTTTTCCATCTACCTTTGTCATGTGAGTGTTCCTTCCATGACATTAGCCTCATGATGTGTGTGGCAAGTGAGTGTTCCTTCCACGACACTATGTACTTTCTCTACACCTTCGATGTTCCTGGTTCTTCGTCATCCAGTCCTTGTTGGCTGTTCTTTTCAATGTACCTGTCCATCTCCCTTTTCAGCATTATGGGAGGTGTGTCCTATTTTTCTAATGCTTCCTTGGTTTGATTCATCATCTCTTCAGGCTTTGGTGTTTCATGCCATCTATATCCTCTAGTTCAATTGTTTTCCTTTGTTTGCCATATGGTTCAAGTAGTGTCATTTGAGAGTACTCATGCAAATTACAGTCTTCTCTACCTGGTCATGTTCTATTTCTATGGAGATTCTTTAGGTCAATGGTTACTGTTTGATAGTGTTTGTAGCTATTTCATGCTTCAGTGGTGCTCTTCATTCTCTTTTTTCTGTTCCTATCTTCTAGAATACTCTTGTTTGGAGGTTTCTTAGTCCTTCACCATAGTTGTCAGGACCCGTTGTTGCTTTCATGCATTTTTTACATTTTTTTTTAGTCCATAGTTGTTTTTTAGCTACTCCCTAAGTTCATCTTAAGGGGGGGTGTTAGAGTAATCTTTAATTAGCTAATAATTATTTATTTAATTATTAGTCTATTATACTCTATTCTTAAGCTAAACTTGGGAATCTTATAATTCTTTAGGGTTTTCTCATTTAAGGTTTTGAGTATCGTTTTATAAGGATTATCTCTTTATAATTTCGTAACAACTATAATTATTGAATTACATTCTTGTTGCACAATCAATATGACTCCTCTTTTTTGGATCTTTGAATTATGGCCTCTATAGCTGATTTGCTTCTCTTCTTCTGTGATAGGTTTGCACGCAGGTGATCTTTGGGAGCTCTAGAGTTGATTTTTCCTCAACTCTAATAGATTATTTAATTTATTGATAGTTATTTATTGTTATAATTGTGTTTAATTTATTGAGATTAATTTAATTATTATGTATTCGTTATTTATTGTATATGTATTTATTTATTTAATTATTTAATTAGTTATTGTTGAGATTGATTTATTTTGATATATTGTTTAATAATTTATTTATTTTGATTTATTGTTGAATGATTTATTTGTTAGTTATTTATGATTTATTTGATAGAACAACACTTTGCAGATCTCAGAATCCCTATTGTCAGTTGCAGCTCCAAAATTGCAGAATCAGGACAATGGAAGCGTTTTAGAAGGAAAATGGATGAGAAGGTTCTACAAAAGATTGAAGACCCCTTGGAGTTGGCCAACAAACTTATGGAGCATGAATTGGAAATACTTGAGGGAGTCCTGCCTCATGTTTTTAGGGATTACATTGATACTATTAGGAATACAGAGCCTTTGGCTCATATGTCTCCTGCTTCCACATCTGGCATCGTTCCATTCACTTCTTGAGAGGATTACCCCCTTGGTTATGTAGAGGATACACAGATAGACTTGGAAATAGGAAAACTGAATGTCTGAGAAGTGGCTGACATCAGATTCCTGGAGCATGGGGATTTCATTGTTGATAGTGACTTCATTACTTCCAAGGAGTTCACTGCATTCCTATATCAACATAAAGGATCTCAAATTAGGAATTACATGAGAAATAGTGAAGAAGAGCAGTAGCTTCAAAAGTTACAAGAGGAGATGGATCTTTTGATGAGAGAAATGACACCTGAGAAGGGAAGACAATTGCTTAAGGAAGCTGGTGTGCTATTATACTCTGGATGGGACATGAACTCTACCTTGTTGTTTGATGGATTCCTCAAGAAGCATGACCCAAGTAAGCAAATGATGCCAAAAGAGATTGATAAACTCTTTAGAGGATCAGGATATGATCCAAATCAAAAGGCTCTTCTATAGTGGGCTATCTATACCAAAGATAAAAGACCTATATTGGTTGATACAGAAGAAGCTTTTGGACATTTGATGGTGCAGTAGGTTGGAAAGACTGATCCTAGAACAAGTACCAAACTAAATTTGGATGTCGCTAAACTGAACCAAGATCAGATAGAGTTTCTAGTCCGAGAGAATTCTACATACAAAAGCCTATATGAGAAAACTGATGAAGAAAAATAGAGGCTACAAGCAAGATTGCTTTAGATTGATATAGGTACTAGTCAAATAAGGATGACATACGGTGTTGATAGAGATGCCATGGATGCCTTAACAGACACTATGTATTGAGGAACAGGGCCAAAAAGGCATCTCAACAAGAAGAAAAGGAATAACAAAATATGGATAAGTTCGTTCTCGAGGTCATTGAGCATAGATTCAAAAGTATGGTGCAGGTTGCAGAAATCTATTGGAAGACATACACTGGAACAATCAAAGATTTGAAAGAGAATGAAAGGCTCAGGTCTTGGTTGGAACACATGATGAATGACAATAGTTTGATGAATCCAGGTGAGAAAATTGAAGTCGAGGCTTACTTGAAGTCCCATAATGAATTGGCAAATCAATTAAGGAAAGAGCTTTAGAGGCTGGACGGTGGGAATACCCCTAGGGTGCCCTCTTTTTATAATAATGGTGAGTTAGTATCATTGGAACAGTGGAAACAAGAGTTCAGTGATGAGAAGAATCGAGCAGTAGCAGAGTTGGATCGAGACAAAGAATTGTCACTTTGTGTTAACCATATTCTATCCAATCATTTCCAGACAAAAAGCGACATGAGGACACTAAACAATGATGTTCTAATGTATAAAGATTATAAGTACATTCAACACATAGGAATGCTGAACTTGTTTATCTTCCAGTTTGTTAACAAAAGTGCTAATTAATAGTTATGTGCCAAAAAGCCATGATGCTTGGTGATAATGTATACCCTCATATAAATGAGCGAACTTTTGTAACAATAAGGATCATTAGAGAAGAAGTAGAATATAGACTCAGGCTTACTATTGTACCATTTTGTGAGCATATATAATATAATCAGTTGTCTTTCCTTTGTGTATATGCTATGGATTATTGCATCTTTCTGTAGGTATTTGCTTGTGATATTATCTAAAGGAGATAAGGTTACTTTTGTTCTTCTAGTAAAACTCTGTGTTTCATATTGTGGATTTGAATAAAAAATTTAGTTGCGAATATAGTTTTGTATATAGTGCGCCTACATAGTATCTCAACCATGGTGTGCCTACATATGTATATAGTTTTGTTTATAGGTGGAAAGCCTGAGGTTCAATGTCGAACTTGGTTGCTCTGATACCATATGTAATATTCCATTAATTCTATACTTAAAGAAAATAAATTATGATCTATATTAAGATAAAAAATTGAGCATTTCAAAATAAAACATAACTACTTTAGTTGAAGGAGAAAACTAACTAAATGTTCTTCAACATAATAATAATCTAACTAATTTATCTAAAAGGAAGGTAATCTTTTAACGATAAAAAAAATTCAACAAATATTATTAAGCTAATCAATATGAGAAAGGGATTCAAATGGCAAGTTTCATTTTTGAGGGAAGAGATAAAGGTTCAAAGGTTACAATAAACTTTTTGTATCAAGCCTCGACACAGTTTGGAATAGGGAGAGCATCATCAAGGGCTTCTCCATTCAATCGTAGACTTGCTAGTCTCTCATGCCCCTTCCAATTCAAAGAGGAAGCTTACAAAGATAGGACAAAGCTTGGTATAGTCATAATTCAAGGCAAATACATAGTTGAAACTCAGTCCAAAATAGTGAAGAAGTGCAACAAATGACATGAGAAGTCTAAAGAAGTATTATAGAAATCATGAGTCAAGGATTAATCAAGAGATTTTTTGCATCCATGATACAATCCTTAAAAGCATCCATGATACAATCTCAAACACACTTTTTACCGTTCTCTTGGTGATTGTGCCCAATTGTGTATGTCTTCCTTATGTATGAAAATGGCATTTTGCAGCTTTCCACTGATGATGTATTTGAGATGTCTTTGATTTATATATGGCATGAGCTTAGTCGTAGAGTGAGACTAGGGAGTTGGACCATCTCAACCATGGTGCACCTGCATATGTATATAGTTTTATGTATTCATTAAAGATTTTCATTTAATTTTAATCAACTAAAGAGCAATATTCATGACTTACAAGTAATAAAAAAAATTACAAGGATGAGGCATATTCATTACTTACAAGTAATAAAAAAACTTACAAGGATGAGGCATATTAATAACTTTTGCAGTCCTACCTTGGATATCAACACTAGAAGCAACTCATATTGTTCATGTACAAAAAAGAAAATATGGGAGTTCATTATACCTAGCAACTTGTGGTGTTGTTGTTCGTGTTGGCTATGTTGGACCCTGCAATTAAGATTCAATATTCATTATTCAATAAGATTAACTGTGCAAAATATTGAAATATTGAAAAGTGTGTTATCTTGTTGAGCTTCACTTGGTTTCAAGAATAGTTTAATATTCTCTACTTAATAGGGCCAACCACGTGAAGGTGGAAGCTCATTTGGCCCCTCCCCCCCCTAACATCACTCTAAATTCCCCGTTAACATCTTATAACATTCATTCATTCTTTCTTTCTACCATTAATAAAATATAGCATTCATTCATTAATATCACATAATGTTCATTAACATATAACATTGATTAACATTAGTTAACACGCAACATTCATCAATATTAATTAACACATATCATCCATAACCATTAATTAGCACATAATTACATTCACTAACACATAAAAATCAGTCACTATCAAATAAGTTAGATTACAATCATTTCTTTCTTTGTTTTTTATTTGAAGCTATGAAAAGACTAAGTGGAACATCGATTTCTTCATCATTTCTCCCCTCTGCAGATGTTCCGCCAACTACTCGTGATCTCGATGTATGCCTAGTCCTATACTGAGGAAGAGGATGCTGAAGTGAAGGTGGGTCCTCTGCAATAACAAAGAAATGGGTTAAATTCAAAAAAAAAAAAAATTACTGTTACAAGTATTTCATTAATTTAGAGAACATAATTGTTGTGCTCTTTACCTGATGCGGCCACATCATTTTGTGTAGCCTCAACCTCAACATGCTGAACACCCTCTAGATCATCTGGAGTTGAAATACTAAAGGTTACATTAATGTTGAACACCAATTGGAATTATATTTGTTTAAAGCAATAACAATGGTCCTCTTTACCTGAGTGGGGAATATCGCATTCTTGATGTTGTGTACCCAGATCATGCTCCACTTGCTCACCACCAACTACATGCTCTAAAATATTAACAAAAATGGTTACATTAATTAGTACTCTAATTACAAATTAAGATGTTTAATTGTATTAATAGATAAATAAATAAATTTGAATAGTAAATTAATACCTCCACTACTGGGATGCACATCCGGACCTTCATGTGCAGGTGGTGTTTCACAATTAGCAAGTTGCATTCTAATGACATGCACATTGTTATCATTGCTTGCTTTCTTAAAACAAATATTGTCACTTTATGTTGGAATTCAACATCAATTAGATTATTGGTAAAGTATTCAATTTGAAACAACTTCCATTTAGCATATTTACCAGTGTGATAGATGCACTTGAATGTTGTGTATGCCCACTCAATTCTTGTAGCCGATCAGCCATGACTGAATAGCCTTGCTGGTAGGCAATTCTCTTGTCATCTTTTGTGGGTGCTCTATTGAATTCAAAGGCCTGTATTTTTGCTTGGTACCGTGAATTTTGCTTGCATTGTTTGATAAAAGAAAAAAGATTTGCAATTTATTAATATTTTGATTCAATATTTCGTATACATGAGATACTTACAATTCGTGCAACAAGTTTCATGTAACCACGAGAGCCGAGTTTGTGTTGCTCGTGCTTTTCTTGCCTTGCCTTGGTTTCCTTTAACGTGTCACTCAGTCTATAAAAAGAATGAAATATGTTAGATTATATAAATATAAAGAGTAATTAATTAGTACATACTTACATTCTTAATAGTATCCCATACCTTCTTCTTGCATCTAGTGGTGTATTTCCTTCATTCTTTTCAATTTTCTCCTTGGCATCCAAAATCAAGTCCTTCCACTCCCTCTCTGCAATCATGGGGGGATGCTCGTACTTTAGGTTCCTCTCCAAATGGGTCCTATATTGGTCCCTCACATACTTTAGATATGTGTTAGCTTTTTCAAGGAGCTTGGTTTTGTCAAAGGTGTCATTTCCAAACCACTCAACCATTTGGTTTGTCAATTCATCTTTTAACCCTTTTTCTTGGTCATTCCATCTTTTAAAGCAAAAACAAACCTGTTAGATTCAGAAATGAACTGAAACTACATTTATTACACTTCAAGAAATGGATCAAAGGAAAACTATTCTAGCAATGATATGAAATCAAAAGTGGATTAGGGTTAGTTCACATATGATGTACCACCTTTTACGTATGGTGGGCCCAAATATCTGCAATGTAATGTCACTAAGATGTTTATAGAAAATATCATTTCCTGCAAAAAATTAATGGGATCATTAGTCCAAAACGAGTGATCATAAAGTAAATTACAATTAGAGTATATATAATAATAATTTTAAAGTACTTGGAACCTTTTGTATCTTTAAGGGAATCATTTCTTCGTCGCTCACCACCAATGTGGCCTGCAACATTCCCGTACTAGCAATACAAGAAGATCTAGGAAATGATGGTATGTTATTAGCAGTAGTCGCCTCTGGCACATCCTCATGTGCATCTCCTCCTGCAAAAAATGAATCCACTATGAAATGGTATTAGAATTCAAGAAAGAACGCTTGAAGGGAAATAAACACATGATAGAAGATAGAGCAAAAGAGGGATCTACCAACAGTGGGCGAGCCAATATGACGTGCACGAGAGGATGTCTGCATGCTATGTGTTGGTGACATTACAATCAGAAATATAGGTGAGGGGAACCTCTGATGAGGCGGCGGCAACATTTACACAGTAACATTGACAACACCTAAATAATAATACATTAAATATATCAAACATTAAATATATGAAAAGTGCAAGAATTGCAAACAAGGATGAACCTTTATTTTGAAAATTGACAATATCAAGTATGATGTGTTTTGGGTACTCAGGTTGATAAGCCAAGCAAGTGATAATACAAGAAAATCGTCATCACCTGAAGATCCTGTAACACCCTGATCATGGGAACGACTTTGATGAGGGCTGATAAATTATTGTAAAAACAATACGTACATATTTTAGTTAATGACATAAAAGAGAATAAAATATAAACCATTATTGAACTTTTGTTATAATTAAAGCTTTCATTACTGCTTACTTGCAAGTTTTCTGCTGTCCAAATCAATAATGCCACCCTCTCTCATATCTCATCAGTGATAGGATGCATGGCTGCCAAAGCAACAATCTCGTTTCTAATTTTTATAAGAGGAATTTTAAAGAATTTCATAAGGTCTGTGGGATCTTCAGGATCATCATCGCGTAACACTAATGATTCCACATCCCTAGAAAGGTGCTCAGGTACTGCAACTCCCTTTCCCTTTCCTCGAACATTCGTCTGTGTCAAGAATATCATTAACAATTACAAAATTAGTATAAATCACTAAAAAAAAGAACATAATAATGTAACAATTTGCTTATATCTAATTTGTACAGATACAATGAGGTTTACCTGCTCGGTAGAAGTGTCGCAAGATACATCTCTGTCTACAATATGTGATGGATCCATGTCGGCCTGTGACAAAGATAAAATATAAAAAACGTTAGCGAAATTAAACCAATAGACGTCGCATAGCTAATAAACAATCCAATTTCCATAAATAAACACATTTTAAAAATTGTCACATAAATAGTCACTCTTCCTATCTCCATCTCCATATTAAAAGGTGCATCATGAATTAATTATGTAAAAAAAATTCTATCAAGAATTCAATATTAAATAGATAATATACTAATCGCATACCTAATACATTTCATTCTTCATCATCATGAACATCAAGGTCATCATCGCCATCGCCATCATCATCATCCTCATCATCATCATCATCATCATCATCATCATCATCATCATCATCATCATCATCATCATCATCATCATCATCATCATCATCATCATCATCATCATCATCATCATCATCGTCGTCGTCGTCGTCATCGTCGTCATTGTCGTCATCGTCATCATCATCATCATCATCACTGTCTTCGTCATCATCATCACCATCATCACCATCACCATCACCACCATCACCATCACCATCACCATCACCATCACCATCACCATCACCATCACCATCACCATCACCATCACCATCACCATCACCATCACCATCACCATCACCATCATCACCACCACCACCACCGCCACCATCACCATCACCATCACCATCACCATCACCATCACCATCATCATCATCATCATCATCATCATCATCATCATCATCATCATCATCATCATCATCGTCTTCTTCTTCATCTTCTTCTTGTTCTTCTTCATTGTCATTGAGAATCTGTCGATTGTGATCAACATCCACTTCATCTTCTACTTCTTTGGTATCTTCTTCTTCGGTATTTTCTTCTTCCATCACATTATACTTTATCGGCCTTCCTCTTGGATCATGTCTAACAACAAATGACCAACCCAGTTTATGTGCAACCTCTGAGTAAAATACTTGCTCACATTGGCTTGGAAGAACATAGGGCTCATCCCCAACTAGTTCAAATGACCTTGTATTTTGCATTATAAAACCATTATCATGTTCAATAACAGTTCTATCAGGATCATTTTTATTCAATCATAGCATGTACCATTTGATGACGAACAAAACTAATTTGAAGGAATTAAAGTCACACTCAAGTATATCATCCAAAATGCCATAGTATCAATTTTGAGACTGTTGAGGATTAATGTCATTTCTCGATGAAATATTTGTCACCTCAAAGACTACAGTGATGCCAGAATCACAAGTTTTCTTCATGTCATCCAACTTTTTTATGCGAAATTTATGACCATTGCAACACATAGCATTGTGGTGTTTGACCTGCGATATGTCAAACATGTAAAATTTATTGCATTGTGAGTTGATAAACATATGGGTGATTAATAAATTTATATGTACCTATTTATCTCTTAAACTATATGCTAAATCAATTTCCCTTTGGATAACATTGGAATCACCATTATAATGTGCTTCTTTAACCAATGAAGCCACACCTTCCCATGTTAACATGCATCCAGAATGTTGACAACATTCAATCTATACCGTCATCCAATCAAGATTGTTTGCAATATACAAATGTAGTGCATCCCACTCTTGACCAACTGTACAAAAAATAAATAGACGTCTTACAATCGATTTAGTTTGAAGATTAAGAATTAATTAACTAAAATAACATCTTATAATTACCTCCCACTTTCTTCAATCTACCTTTCCCCATCATGTACTCCCCTTCGAATTTGTTAATGGTGTTGGGATCCCAAATGTGATCCACATGGATCTTTGCTACAAACTTAGGAAGACATCCAGAAATGTACACCATAGTCTGGTATACCATATATCCCTCCACCATAGAACCCTCAGGATGTTCTCTTTGTCGAACCAAATCCTTAAAAAATTTCAAGTGCCTCTCAACCATCCACATTGACCTAGTGTGTATAGGTCTACACAATTCAATCTCCTCAACTTGGTGTATGAGGTAGTGTTGTTGTGCATTGAAAAAAACTGGAGGTAGACACTATTGCATTTCACACATTAAATGAGGAATTTTTTTCTTCCAATATTTTATATCATCTTTATGGATTTCTTTACATGACAACCACCTACAAGGTATTCAAGATACAAAAAAATATATTACATAACAAGTAAAACAAATCGCAAATATAATATATATACAACAAACTAAACAAATATCACTACTTATCTCATGTATTTTCTAAGATCATATATGACTTGCTTGACATTATTGTCGAAGTCGTCTGGGAGAGATAGAGGTAGAACGTACTACAACAATTATAAAATTATCTTTTCATTTTTTTGTAACATAATGAAAAGTACATGTACGCGTAGTACTTAAATACATACTAAAAACACAAGAACATGAATTACCTTAATGAAGGTATGCCAATCATGTGTTTTCATCCCTGACCCAAATTCACTTTTCTTTGATATGAGATTGTTTATATTCACAACAAATCCTGTGGGAAATCGAATTTTTCGTATGACTTCTTTTATAGCATTGCTTTGCTGGTCTGTTAATAACCAAGGAAGCTCACTTATATTAATCTAGTCTCCATGGCTATTTGATTGAATGACATTTATCATTGCATGATTGGAATCCTGAATGTCACTACATATTTTGACAATTTTTTCTTTGTCACGCCTCCATCCAATATATTCCATACTATCTCTATTATATTCTTTCCAATATGCATACTATCAAACAAATGAACAATTTGTAACTGCTCATAGTAGGGCAACCTACTAAATTGTCAGTGATAACTTTTTAGTCCCTTAGGAAGGTAGTCATTAATGCCTTCACGACCTTCATGATCATCAATCACATCATCAGTAAATAAAACAAAATAGAAAAGATGTTTTATGACAAACCAATAGATGGAATGGCATTACCTTGACGATTAATTCTATTATATTCCAACTTCCACATGTGAGGTGTCATTCTTCATGGCTTTGATGTATTCTCTTCTTTCCTATTGAAAAGATGTTTTTTAGTTTTTCAATACTTATGATTTTTGTGGAGAAAGTGCCTATACTCATCAAACACCTGCTTTCCTAAACTTTTTGAAAGACAAGATTTCATCTTTGGACCACAAACAGGACATGCAAATTTTCCCTTTGTTTGAAGACCTACAAGATAATGTATAATTGGATTAAATATGATAATTTTTTTAATTATAATGTTCATGCACAACTTAAACACTATAACATACCACAAAAATGTGTTAGCCCCGGGGCATCGTGTATTGTCCATAGAAGCATCTCATGGAATTGAAATTGTCTTTGTCCTATTGGTCTAGAGACGTCATACATAGTGACACCATTCCATAACTCCAGCAACTTGTTGATAAGAGGCTCGATATATACATTCATATCTTTAACTTGGTACTTACCTAATCGAATGAACAAAAACATTATATAATTATTATGACCATTTTACTGCAATATTTATAATTAAATTTAGATGACTATATTTAAATGATAAAATACTTGAAACAATCATTACCAACATTATGTGCTCCCTCTTTATTAACATCCATGGAAGAATGTTATTGTTGATAACAAAAATAGGCCACACTGAGTAAACAGATCTCATCTCTCCAAATGGATTGACACCGTCCGCTGCCAATGAAAGCCTGAGATTACGAGGATCTTCTTTAAAGTGTGGCCACTTTTCCTCTATGTACATAAATGCTAAACCATCTATAGGCATTTGAATAATGTCATCTCGACTTCTATTGCATACATGGTAATCCATAAATTGTGCCAAGCTAGTGCACTTGAATAATCATTGCATACATGGAATAATGGGAATATAGCGAAGAACCTTGCGAGGAACCCCTTTTGTTATTTGATCTGTTCGATATCTACTGATATGATATTTAGGGAATTCAGTTCGAAATTCATGTTGTTTGTGATATATAATATGATCATTGGGACAAGCATCTATTGCTTGATACTCCATTCCAATATCTTTCATAACGATAGATACTTCTCAGTATGAGCGAGGTAGAATATTTGATGGTGGTAACAAAAACTCACCTATCAATCTACAGCAAAAAAATATAATTTGTTATAATAAAGAATATTAATGTTACAACATGATTCACAGTTTATAATGACATATATGGCATACCTTAACATACGTGACATTGTTATGTTGGATAAACCATTCATAACCTTCAAGTTCACCAACAACAATACAGCGGAGAGAAGAGTTGCCTATGAGCCTTCGTAAAGGGCCTCGGATGCCTTCTCAAGTAGAGGGACATCATGAACAACATCAAGGTCATCTTCGTCATAATGATCAGTTGCGCGAGTACTAAATGAGTCATGGATCAATGTATTTGTACCATCATCTTCAATTGTGTTTTCTGGCTCATGATCGTCATCTTCCATGGGATCGTTATGTTAAGCTTCAATATTCACACCTCCATGTTCGTCCACTATGAAAGCCATATTCTCAGGGTTGTGTTGATCCATACCATGTGCTCCAGGGTGCTTGATCTATATAAAATTGATAAACATAAATAAACCGTGATCATAATCTCATCATCACATGATTTATTATGTATATAAATTGTCAAAATGATATAATGAAAAAATTACCAATGGATGATAATCATGTCCACCTTCAATGTGATCATGCAGCCTACAATGTTTCTTCGCTATTTTGATTAGAAGTCTTCTAGTCTTTAACCCCTTACAAATTTTGCACGGACAATAACATTTTCCATCACCTTTTCTTTTCAAGTTAGACCACAATCTAGTAATTGTCTCCTTATTTTGTTGTTCGCTGATATTGTCTAACATGGTCTTTCTTCACAGGCAAGAAAATAGAAATTATCATAATTGAACAGATCATCTTATTGAATTTATATTTCTAATTTTCTTATGGTACATCACACAACATGGAAAACAAGAAATACTCAATAAATAACAAGATTCATTGATCTAGTATTATCACAATCTGCACTTGGCCTTCAATATTTTCTCCTCCTAACACTGTTTATCCATTACCTGTCAAGTACAGAACTCTAAGACCCCTGGTTATTAAAATATATAAGACAACATTGTAGCATCTTATAATCATCTGTTATAAAACCAAAGCACTTGGGAGTGATTCTTTTGTTTGTCACAGTCCAAGAAAACGGTGTCTACTAGAGCCTTAAATAACTGACTAGAAATATTTTTAATTCCTTTTCTTTTTCCTTCTGATTTTTTCACTGTCACTTCCATCCTTTGAGTCAGATGCCCTTGCCCTTTTCTTTCTTCTTATTTTTTCATACTCATTGTCATGCTTTTAATTATTTTTCTTTCTTGGTGACTCCTTACTGCTCTCACTGTTAGTTTCACTCTCAGAATCTAAGTCTGATGTATCAGAATCTGACAAACCTGATGAACTAGAAGAATCATCATTAGAGGTAGATTCATCTGACTCAGGAATAGACTTTTGTTGCTGCATTACAAGCCTTGACATATTCTTCAAATACTCACATAAACTCTCATTGATACCACCAAGACGAATATAAGTAAAGAAATTGATAGCAAACCGTGAATTTTTGGGATTGTCCTTTGGAGAAATTAAATCAAAAGACTCCTGCATTGTTGGATCATTCAACCTTTCATTAAGCAACAATATACCAAGTTGCTCTGCCAGCTCCTGCAAGAGAATCTTTATAAAAATACGGGAAGAGGAAGTGGTAGCTTCCTCTATCAGACGTATATAAGAAAGACAATGCCATGGAAGAGAATCTATGCCAAGTAAGTGGACCAAAAAATTTGCAAAATTATGCAGTTTATTTGTTTCCAGTCTGTGTATCATAGAATATCATTGTACAAAACACTTATCAAAAAATTCCTCATAAATTTTATTGATCATACAAAAATATACTGTGAAAATACATTATAGATGGATAGATGAATCTAGTTGGAAAAAGGATAACAACGATGTTGAAAAGGTTTCGTAAGCCTAAATTTTCACCTGTTGATCAATCTTGTGGTAAATCAAGGTTCTCATGTGTTGAGTCAAGTGGTTGATAACTATTTGTTGTGATTAGCACTTTGAAGTGTCATATGTTTTCTCTATATTAGAGAAAGAAAGTGAAAAACTTGTGATCACTCATGAGGGAGAGAGATGAGTAAATGAATATTTCTATGAGAAGTGTACTAAGTGAGTCTAGAACAGGTATAGTAGTAATAGCAATTCTTCATAGTGAGTTTCAAATTTTCACTTTGTGAGTCCACTTAGCATCTAGGAGGAGGATGTTGGATAGTGATGCAAGAATGCAACTAAAAATATGATTACTAATATCAAGAAAGTAGAAAAAGTTTTTAGGCAAATATTCTAAATTAGTTTTTAGTTATTTTGGTAAATTTTCATAGATGTTAGTTTCCATGTTTTAGAAGTTCCCTTATTTGTGGAGTGAAATATTATATTTTATAGCGTGCAACCTCTACAAAGTACTTCATTCTTTTATTGATTATGTAGATTAGAGAGCGACCTCTATATCAAAATAAATGTGATATAATAAATACTAAATAAGTTTCTTTTTTGTATTAAATTCGATTTGTTTTTTTTAATTATTGGTGTAATTATTTATTCATGTTAGATATAATTACACTTTACTTAAGTTTACTTAGGTACATGCATAACATAGTAGTTTTCATATGAGACACTTAGGGAGATGTGCATACATTGGGAGTGTGTATGCAGGAGAATTTTCACCTTTTATGGTGTGATTTTGTTATTACTTTATCATATCCACTTCTTGTGGAGTGATAATTCCACCTTCGGTGGTTGATCCACCTCATGTGGAATATTTTACCATTTAAATCCTACCTACCCCTACCTGCCCTTGCATCTCATTGAGCCACATGTCATCATTGTGTTCTCTCTTGTCTCTTAGCCTTTCCTTTATAAGAAGACTCTTCTACATTGTATGTAACTATTGATGATCAAGTTGATTAGTTTTCATCTTGATTAGAATACAATTATTCTTATGAATCTATTTTGTCTCTCTATTGTGATGTTAATTGTGCCCTAGATCTTTGTTGTTTTCAACAAATCATCACATGGTATCAGAGCACCAATGTAATTCCCATATGAGAGAAGAAGAGAACCTAAGTAGACAAATTCCCATACAATAACCCTTGACTGCCGATTGGAAGTGATGCATGATAGGTTTGAAAGGTGGACGAAAAAATTTTGTCCCCAATTTTGCGTAATTATTAACAATGTTGTTTTTACAAAAACTTATCAAAAGTTTAATAAAAACATTTATTAAATACCTGACAAAAAACTTTATTAAAAAGGAAAAACTAAACCCCTACAAAAAGAAGAGAAGAAGAGAAGATAGGTAACCCCCCCTCAATGTAGAATCTACACTAATGGTAGAAGCTTGAAGCTGAATGAAGAAACCGCTCCATGAACATCGAACAACATTCCTCCCCTTGGGAAGAAACAAAACCAAAGGTGTATCCATGAAGTCTCCCCAATCATGAAGGGAAGAGGTAGGAAAAAACTTATGATGTGTGGAGGCTTTGAAAACTACTAAAGTGTCCCCATGTCGATGCTGAAAGATGCCCCCTCCAAAGGTGTTGTACTGATCCACATTGCTGCAAAAGGAACTCCAAGATCTTGTGGAGATGAATGTAGAACAATATCCAAAGACTCACATGTCTCCTCTAAAGATAAAGAGACCTCCTCTAGTTAGTGTACATAAGAATCCACAATCATGTCAACCTCAAAAGAATGATCATGTACACAATGAACTTTGGGTTAGAGTTTTCCCTCGCAAAAATTGAAGAAGGATCATATTCATCAAAGAGAAGATGAATGTCATCAATGATGTCTCCCAAATCTTAAATGTAGGACTCCACAAATAAACCTATAATGTATGTAAAGTAGTCATCCCAATGAACTGAAGCTGAAAGACATGGAATATCATGTTGCACTAAATCACAAGAAGGAAAAATTGTCACACTATCTACATCATCAGGTGCAATAGGTGATGTGATATCAATAGGATGAGATGAAATGAAAGGTGCAAGAATGGGTTCACATTGAGAACACCTAGGTTGAAGTTCCCAATAGTCTCCTCAAAATCTCAATCATCATGTCAGTAATCAGCTCATCAATAGGACCAAAATGTGAAAAAGAGTACAACCAAGATGCATGATTAGCCACCCCATTCACAATGATAGCTCTACCCTCTAAGTTTCTAATGATAACTAAATCAGGTGTGAACTCCACAGTTCTCCTTGTTGCCCCATGTGTGATTTGATAGATGGAAAGAAGATTGTTTGTCAAGTGGGGTACACACAACACATCATTGAAGGAGTTATCCCCAATGGAAATAAATCCTTTCCCAATCATATCCATGTATGCATTATTTTCCATCAAAATTTATGGCATGGTGCAAGGCTCAAATGAAGAGAACATATACTACGAAGATGACATATGATGAGAAGCCCCTAAATCTAGAAGTCATCTCCCTAAATCATGACTTGTAGTAGCATAAAGAGCTTGTCCCTTTCCTTTATCCTTTTCTTTGGATGAAGAAGCCGATGTAGACATTCTAGAAGGAAAACTGATTTTATTCTTCTCAAGAAGATGTTTCAATTCATCAATATCCTTCTTGTAACAACGTTATTTACTATGTCCTAACTTCTTGAAATATGCACAAAAAAGATTGTCCTTATATGATTTCCTCTTAGGTGAGGATGTAGAATCACCTTGTTGTGGAGAGGAGGATTGTACTCCATCTTGTTGTGGATTTGTCTTAGATTTCTTTTGGTTCTTGACTTTTCCTTGATTGTTTTCATTCCCTTTATTAGCCACCAAAGCTTGTGACTTTGAAGATTTGAGAATCCCCATCTTGGTCAACTTTGATTTCTCAAGTATCAACATCAACACTAACTCATCAAAGGATGGTGGAGTGGAGGAGGCACCTTGATCCAATCAATGAGTGTGAAAGCTATAAACAAAGGTTCCATACTTCGATGGAAGCTTGTTCAACAAGTTGTAAACCAATTGAGCATCCTTCTTATCAATGCCACAATCCTTAAGATTTTCTCTTAGCTCATTTTCTTTTCTGACATACTCTTGGATTGTATCAAAATCTTTGGTATCCAATGTTGTGAGTTCACTATTAAGCTTGTAGCCCTTAATCTCATCAACTTGACCATACAATTTGGCATAAATATCCTAAGCCTTTTTAATTATTGTACACTTATCAATGTGAAAAATGAGGTCATCTGATAAATACTTTGTCAATGTTCCAAGTTCCATAGAATTTTTAGTGATCCATTCAACTTGAGCATTAGGATTAGCCTTAGGATCAGATGGTGCTTTTATTATTCTATTTACATAACGAATGAGTCCCTTTTCTATTAGTTTACTCCATGATGCATAATTATGTGGATTTAAAAGTGGAAATTCGGGATAACCCATAGCACAAAAATGAAAAATTACAAGATAGAGAGATGCACAATCACACAAGACACCCCCCCAAATTACTCAATCAAGAAAACCCCCCCAAAATGATGATTTGACACTTTATACTTAGTGCGTGTACAATGGGCCACTTGCAAAAGCTAGCAAAGTGAACTTCTTATTTCAACTTTACAACTTCCTCAAATAGGCTATAAGAAACCCCAACAAATACTACAAGTGATCTAAACTGAGATCCAAGAAAAATACAAGTACTAAATATGCAAAAAAATGACCAAATACTAAAAGTACAATATCCACTCAAAATCACTACAAAATGATGGTAGATTATGAAGGTAGACAAAAAATTATGCACTTTCAAAAAAGTGGCACCTAAAAAGGAGGCAGTATGACTTCAAACAAAGCATCTAAAGTAAAAAAATTGAAGATTATATAGGTATAGTCATAAAAACTGCATATTGTGAAACATTTATTCATCAGAATTAGAAAATTACTCCACAACTACGAAGAGCATGAAAAAATAGCCCAAATTAAAAAAAATTGTACAAAAAAGGAGCTAAAATGAGGAAGATATGACCTCTTGAAGTTGAACTGCAAAATCAAAAAGCCAAATGAGAGGGGGGTCCTAATTTTCAAAAGTGTGCTAACATAGGCTAATGTCATCATGTCATGATCTTAAAATTGACGGTTGTATTTCCATCACCAAAAATTCACCTTGGCTATTACGTGGCGTTTGTAGAGTATGAACTATGACACATGTTAAGATCTGGCTAGGTTTGCACAGTACGGATCGATAACGTATCAGATGATAGGGATGTTGATGTGTCACTATGGTGCTAGATTGTACATTGAGGGGGGCCTACCTAGCTTCTCTTCTTCTCTCATATTGAGGGTACTTTTTTGTCACATGGGGTTTTATCCTTCTCATACTTATTTGAGAGTTCCTCTGTATATAGTTTTCAACTCTTTTTTGGTGGAGGGTTTTTTCCCATTTGGTTTTCCTCTCTTTCCCCGCTTTATAGGAGATTTCATTTACATTTTTACATGGGTACCTAACATGGCCTTGTAGCTGGGACCCATCTTGCATTGCTTAGTTGCATTGTAGACTTAAGTGCATTCCCCTAAGTTGCACTTAAGGGGGGTGTTGGTGTAATTATTTATTCACATTGGATATAATTACAGTCTACTTAAGTTTACTTAGCTACATGCATAACATATTATTTTACATATGAGACACTTAGGGAGATGTGCATACATTGGGAGTGCATATGTAGGAGAATTCCCACCTTTTATGGTGTAATTTAGTTATTAATTTATCATATCCACTTATTGTGGAGTGATAATTCCACCTTTGGTGGGTGATCCACCTCATGTGGAATATTTTACCATTTCTCCTACCTACCCTTTCATCTCATTGAGCCACATGTCCTCATTGTGTGTTCTCTTGTCTCTTAGTCTTGCATTTATAAGCATTATCTTCTACATTGTATGTAACTTTTGATGATCCAGTTGATCAATATTTTTATCTTGATTAGAATACAGTTTATTCTTATCAATCTATTTTTTCTCTTTATTGCGTTGTTCATTGTGCCCTAGAACTTGGCTATTTTCAACAAATTCTCACATTTATCTTATTTTAACTTTATAGTGTATGTTTTACAAAGTGCACTTAAAATATCACTAATTTATAATCCTTTTAAAAGTCTATTGAAATATTTAATGTACCATTTGTAATGTCCCCTTTTGGATTAAGACATAATTAAATAATTAAAAGTATGTTTGATTAATCTAATTATTTAATATTATCCCTTTAAAAAGTACATCATAAGGATAATATTATATAATTAATTTTAAGTGGGAAATAAAATTAAGTCACCTTTTGTTTAAAATTAAAATAAAAGAAAAACAAATGAAAAGGAAAGAGGAAATGGAAGGCCAAGGGACATTCAGAAATTTATAAAAGAGGATTGAGGATTGTTTGAGGAGGTGGGAGTTTATTGATTTCTTGGTTGTAACCTTGTGAGGTTTTGGAGATTGGACTTGGTCCATATTATCCTTCTTAAGGATGAAATCCCTCTTGAAGAAGACAGATACCTACGGTGGTGAAAGATCTACTCTGGCTGGTGTTGAAGATGATAGATTGATTTGTTGTTGGTATGTGGATTTCCAATTCTTTTGTACATCCTGTAACTTTGATTGGGGGGTTTCCTATGCATCCAATCATTATGTAAGTTTTGTGGCTATTATTAGGAAGGTAATATTGTTGTTATTCTATTGAATCTTGTAATGATTTATCTATTTTGATGATAATATTCATCTTTAATTTTAGACCTCTATTTTAGTTTGATATAATATGATTTTTAATATAATATATTGAATGAATAGAAATCAATTTTCATGTAAACTATTTGTCTAAATTATTTTGGAGCATTTGGTAAAATTTGAAAAATATCCATAGGGGATATTTTACTGGTATCAGAGTTGATTTTCTTGCCAGCTTGTGGGGTTTCATGAGTGCAATTTTGGTTGTTTGGTTATCATATTTCACATTGGATGTTAAAGTTTGGTGCTGAAAATTGTAAAGTCTTCAATAAAGACAATCTTCTGAATTTATCAGGCTTTCATATTTGATTTATGGTAGTTTGATTGAGTTGGGTGCTTAAATGTTTCAGAATAAAAAATAATATTGTATGTTGTTTTACAGTTCCAAGTTATTGGCGTATGGTTTTAGAAAAAAATAAAAATGTGATTTAATAAAAATCTGAAATAAGTTTATCAGGCACTTCAAATTAGCAAAATTGTGGAATACAGAGAAGATTTGCTGGAGTATGAGTGGCAGTTCTCATTCCATAGGGCTATGAGAAGACTTATTTGGTGGTGCAGGATCCTTTATGAAGCAAATCTCTGCCGAGCCCGTGAAGAATCAAAATCATTGACTTCCATGGTCATGTTGAAGATCTCTCCTTACTGAGCGTAAGGAATATTATTGCATTGGATTATGATTTAATCGATTAATATTATTGGCCACTACAATTCATTGTTAGATGAGCTATTGCATGGGGTCGAACTTAGAAGATTCATCAATTTCGCCATCTTTTCCTCATAATACCAAATTTGGCAAATTATGTGTTGGGGCTGTGACATGATCTTGGTGACTTGATAGTTGTCATCTTCACTATCTTGCTAAGATATTTTTGTGCATAGTTGTTTGGTTACCATTCCTTCTTTCTTATCAGTTATCTCTTTCTTGGTTTCGTTGAAGTCTTGATTGAGGCAAGTTCTATGGTAATGAGCCATAAAGATTTTATTTGAGAATGTCATGGAATTCCTTGTGTTGTAATGACTTGTTGGGGAGTTTGTGTATTCTTGGCTTTACAATCGAAGGGCAAAAAGGGAGACCCCTTTTGAAGACAAAAGGGATTGAATTGCTTGGTACATCATGAAGCTTGTGTATGGAATACATAGACACGTGAAGAGGATGATATTCCTTGTATTCAATTCATGATACTTTATTGGTGTTTTTGAAAGCATATTCTTAGAATTGGCATGTTCATTGATCTTGAAGAAGAATTATCCTTATGTAAAGATTATTTGTCTAAGAAAATTTCAAGACTATAGAAAATATTAAATTGAGTTGGGTATTTCTAAAGCTGAAATGAACTTCATTATTTGGTGGGAAGACTTCTATTTGGATGCTTCATCTTCTTCAAATGTGGCATAAGCACGAGACTCCATTTTGGGCAAGATTGATGTATTGAAGGTTTTTGTTGCTAAGCATTTTTTTTCTTTTTCACCACTACTTGTAATCATGAAGGGCGTATAGGAGGATAATATATGCATTGGGAGGAGAATAGAAGGCAAAATATATTTTAGCTAAGAATTATGAGTTGAGTGCAACCTTGAGATGATGGAGGGAACTCCTTTTTGTCATCACAAAACTCATTCCACATCATGAGTTTTCCTTGTTAGTGAGGGTAGATTATTTCTTGGAGTTAGTTCAAGTGCTAGGTGTAGTTTCCTATATCAAACTTCTTCTTTATGACACTGATGATTTCATGATTTTGGCTCTGTTAGGCCCAATATGGAAAGCTAATGTACTGAGAGGGGAGGGGTGAATCAGTACTACAAAACTTTTCTTTAATAATAACCTTACTGTTATGCATAAACCGAATAGTGCAGTAACATAAAATAAAGTTAAAACAAACAGATAACAATCATACATGATTCACTCCATAACACATATATTTTGGTTACGCAGAAACTCTTGGTTAGAGAGAAAAACTATGGTGGGGATGGTACCCACAACTTCACTACTACAATAATAAAGATGCTCGCTTAGAGCTACATGTTTAGCTATTTCTGATAGCTTACCCTATTAGGAGTAACAAGATCTATTAGATCTACCTTGCTAAAGGATTTCACAACATTATTCTAAATGTTGCACCTGGTTAGAGGCTTTACAATTTATAGACTTGGTTAGAGTCTTTTACCCTGTTAAAGGTTTCTCTTTCAAGTTCACAATATTACAATAAAATCATTACAAACATCTACAACTTTACATCTCAAATGTTATAGCAGATTCTATGTGCTCAAAATAAGATTACCTTGCTTATAGAATACCTCGGTAACCCATATAATAACTCGGTAAACCCTTCTATTTACTCTGTTCTTTGACTATTCTCTAAAAACCTTCTCGGTGACCTCTGTGTCTCTGTAATAGTCTTCCTTCATACACATATGCACACACCTTGCTCTTTAATCCATGCTGTATAAATAGATCTCTTAAATTGGTGATCTAATTCATTGCTTTGATCTTACAAGCAAGATTCCTCGAATGAATAACTAAACAAAATATTTGATTGGTTAGATTGACCTTGTAATCATACACAATCTTCTAGTGCAATTTCCAATGTATAACGGTTAGATGTGCCTCAATTCTTGTAACACATTTTCATATGCATGTCCAGGTTCAATGTATCTGGTAACATGTTTCACTCGGTGAATATCAACTCGGTGTGTTAACTTTACTACTCGGTAGCCATAAAAAGATACTCGGTAGACGGCTTCGGTGTACACTGCGTTCTATGACTACTTTCTTCTTTAACCAGCTAGACTATGCATACCAACTTCTCTGTTTATACCGACTACATGATTCGGTAGTGCTAATCAACTAGAATATATAGTATGACTTTGAATATAAAAACTAATCACAACTTGATAAGTAGTAACAATCTCCCCTTTTGGCATTAGTTGAGATGTTTGACAAAAACTACTTTCAAAGTCATAACTCAAAAATCTATATACTTTGCAAAATGACTACACTTGACAATATATACAATAGTGAATAAAATAGTATATGCAGATATACTCCCCTTATCATTATTCTGTATATCACTTGGATTTTGCATGCTCGGTGTTGTTCTGTGCTTGTGTACTCTGCATACTTTGCTCGGTATACTCCCCTATATACAATACTCAAAACTGTATTATCAAAACTGTATCACTCTCCAAATATAGTATATTACTCCCCTTATGTAGTATCCTAGGTAGTATTACTCCCCTTTTTTGACAAACATCAAAAACTTAATTTCCATCCGGGGGAGGTAACTGATCAAAAATAGATTTATACTTGTTCCGAGCATTGGTGAGTGCGACTGAGAGTGCATCCTTTACACTTTCCATTAAAGAATTTTGTGCTTGAATATCAGCGAATAGTGATATTAAGCCATCAAGAGTGCTTCCCTCTTATGTAGTAGATAGGCATGTAGCTCGGTTAATCTGCTCTTGAACTGATGAGAGACGAGGAAGGAATAATGTCTGAAGGGTCATTATATCCATCCTAATCTTATGCTCTTCATTTCTGAGTTCTAACTATTGAGCCATGAGCTGTTGAAGCTTGGTATAAAAATTCTGAAATGAATTAGGCTCAGTGGTCAACTTATTGGAGAGATCGGTGATCTCTTTCTCAATTGAATCAGTTTTATTCTTGATATCTTTAATGAATAGGGAAAATGTACAAAGTTTCTGAAATAAATAAAGAATATGCTTGAGTTGAGGGGACAACTCAGCAATGAATTTGATAAGCTTTACTTTTCCTATAGCGAGAGCTTTTTGTACCTCTTCTATCATCTTTGCAGTAAGCTCTTTATCTTTTAGCTTGCTCAAGTACTCAGATGCATCAACTCCAGATGTTTCTATTTGAGTAAGGAGTTCATCCAGTTGAACGTGGATGGTTGCATCAGTTGACACTATTGCTGAAGGTAGCATATCTGTTAGCAGTGTCTTCACCTTCTGTAGTACTTTATTCTTCTTTTGAATGGCCAATTGGTTTTCTTGTTCGGCCTTTGCTTTGCATAGTTCACCAAAATTAGTAAGTGCTTGCCCTTTTAATTTTGAGATATCCACATTGGGCAACACTATCGGTTTAGTTAAATCAATTTTGAAACTATGCTTTCTCACCTTCTTCTCTTTACGTTTGGTCGGTTGCACTAAGACAAGTGCTTGTGAGGCTTCTTGACCCTCGGTAGGTTTCTCGATAGATGCAATACTTTGGTTGGTTCCTGTAGTCGTTGTGGTGTCCTTGGGTGTCTCGGTACTAGGGGTCTCAGCTATAACATTTTTAGTGCTTGATGGTGCTTGAGACTTTTGATCTTTAGTTGTATCTTCTGCTGCTTTAGACTTGTGACCTTCGGTGCCTTGATCTGTATCCTTAGGAGCTTTGATAGAGACAGGTGGCTTCACCGGCAGATAAGGCTGAACTTGTTCTAAGACAGATTCACTAGATACAAGCTTTGCATAGGTAGTGCCTTCTATCATGTCCTTCTTCGGTGCTTCTGCATCCATGACATCTTCATCAATTTGAATAGTGTCAGTCCGGTCTTGCTTGGTAGCATCAGGACCTTGCTCGGTGACATCAGGGTCATGCTCGGTGACATCAACAATTTCAATTTGAGATTGTTCACCAACATCCTTTTGTTTGAAGATATCCAGCCATTTGGCTTTTGTCTCATTTTCTACATCGATGTATAGCCCATTCATCAAATTTAAGGCTCTTTGTTTGACAAGAAATTTAGAATTGTATGTTGTCAAATGCTGCTTTATTTCTGCTACAGACATATCAGGAAATAGATGGACTAGACTTCTTTCTCTTATGTGTTTCTCTGAGTCCATTGCATATTTCCATCTGTTATCAATATGTAAGTATAATTCACTCGGAAGTGACTTTACTAGTTCTAATGGAGCTAGCCGAAACTTTAGAAGTGTGCAGATGACCGCTTCTTCAATTTGTTGCTTCTCATTCCTAGTCTCATACTTGACATATCTAAATCCTGCAAATCCACCATATTCTTTAAGATTGGCACAAAAGTTTTCAACACTATGAATATTTACCTTCTTGCTTTTTACAATTTGAAATTTGTTTGCATCATCGGATTCTGTATCACTGGACTCTTTTGCCAAAATGAGTCTCCGAGTAGATTTCTTGTAGGTTTTGGTTACCTTGGGAACAATAACACTCTTTTATTTCTTACTCGGTGATGCAGCTGATGCTCTAGTGTTGGGTCTCTTTGTTGGTGGAGTCGGTAGGGCATTTGTAATGTCCGGTTTCTTTCTTTTCAAAACTTTACCCTTAGGCAACTCGGTACTTAATGTTATTGCTGCCTCTTGAGCTTCTGATTCCTCTTTGGTAATGGCAAGAGTGCCTTTGACAGGTGTAGAGGAGGATTCTTCTCTGAATTTCTCAGATAAAACCTTTATCATCTTGGTAGCCTTTCTTGTAGCTTTAGGTACTACAATGCTCATTTTCACCTTTTCTTTAACTTCTTCATAAGTACCATATCTTAGTTCAGTAGCATGCCTTGGTAATGAAAGATAGGTATCAATTTATTGTTGTGTAATATCATAGTCAATCTCATAACCTATTGGTGGCAAGGATTGAGTCCTTGGTTCAACAACATTCATATAATAGTAGTCAGTGTCTACCTCAAAACATATATCATCCTTATATTTCTCTACCAGCTGTGGTGGAATCCTGTACCTATTGTGCATCTTCTCTTGAAATTTGTTGAAATAGTCATCCATGATATCATTAAAATTATCTCCCAATTTCTTGATAAAATCATTGATTTGATGGGTGATAGGTCGGTGTAGCTCCCAAACTAATTTACCGACTAAGGGAAAGAACTTCTCAAAGTAGAAAAACATGCATGCAAGAAGTGAACCAAACTTCAGTGTGTTTGCCAAGTTGTTCTTCTTCGGCTTCCTTATTATGTTCAGGTTCTTAAACAAGTTCTTCAGTAGTACTTCACATAAGTCTACTTTCATTCCCTTTTTCACTATTTTGTAGGCTAAGTCAAATGCTGCACATGGTACACTGTTTTCCCTTGCTGATTGGAAGAAATAGTAACCAATTACTCTAATTGCAAACTTAAGTTCTGCATCAGTGACATTGTTCAATTTCAGTCCTCGGTAATCAGATTCTACTCCAGTTAGACTGATTAACTCATTCTGTGATATCATTTTCTATGCTCGTGCATGATCATAGATAGGATTCCCGGTGATCACATGAATGATTTCCTTAGTGATTTTGAATGGTTTCTCTTCTAGCCACATAAAATCATCATGGACTCTGCTTAAAACAAACTTAACCCATTGGGGTTTTAACACATGGGGATAGGCTAGGGCTTCAGTTAATCCCTTAATTTTGATATGCTCGTACTTGCTATCCATTTCACCATCAGTACAAAGTTCATCATATGTGTCACTAATCTCAACATGGCATTTGGTGAAGAATCTAACATCTTCTACTAACAAGACTCGATCAGGGATGAGTGAGAATGTAGTTTTGTCATCCGGTTCAGAGGTGACTTTAGGAGTCAAAGAGTACTTCAGCGAGGGCTTCTCCACATTCTTGACAACTATGGGATCTTGGATCTTGGGCGCCGTTGTAGATTTCAGGTAAAAGCTTAGCAAACTATCCTTAGGGTTTGACGGTTTACAAACGACTGACGCTTCACACTCGGTAGATAGTAGCAATTTGACAAGATCAAAAACTAGCTTAATAGTGTGATGAGATTTGATGTAAATACCTTGAAATTCGCTCTGAATGAAGTTTGATCACCTTGATTCGCTCTGCTCTTCTTTCTTGAAAACTTTGTGAATGAGAATGACCACGAAAATACCTTTAAGTACACAAAATACCTTATTGGGCTCCGTGTGGGTTAGGTCAAAACATTAAATGCACTCGGTTTACCTTTAACCGATTTACTCCTTTTTTTTGTTTTAACCGAGTAACCAAATTTCCTTCATTTACCGACTTGACAGGATTCCTGTATACACCAACTTGACAGGTTTCCTGTAAGGTACTTTTGATGGAATTTGAAACTTACTAATGCATCTTAACTATGCAGATTTTGAATTTTGTACATAATAGAATAGGAACTGTTATGATTTAAACTTTAGAGAATGCAGTCCCTTCATACCTTTGCTGATTAATTTGGAATAGGTGCACCTAACTTGGTAAGTAAGGTGCTTTCTTCATCTGACATGATTTCTTTCTTTTTCCAAATCATCTTAAATTTTTCTTTTATCTCTTCAGTGTCTCTTCTAGGTTGATCTCTGCAATCTCCAGCTAAATGTCCAGCTTTGTGACAATGAAAACATGCCATACCAGGATTTCTCCATGATCTTCGGTTGTTCATTCTAAACCTTATAAAATAGTTGGCACTAATATATCCATATCTTCCACAACATTCACACCATATCCTTGTATTGTAATCCCATGGTACTGCTGGATATTGTTGGTAAAGATTTGTGTCAGTTCGGTAACCTCTAGTGTTTGCTCGGTGTGCACACCGCATGTGATTCTTTTGCTTAGACCAGCACTTCTCGGTACTATGTCCATATCTATTGCAGTTTCTACAAAACCCTTTGAATTTTGCCTTCTGATAGTTGTTAACAGACTTTGTCCTATATTGATTAGATGTGTGACCATATTTATTGTAATTGTAACAATACTCATTTGGCTTAGTGATAGTCGGTTGCTTACCTTTTCTGATCTGGCATATGTTGGCAGTATGACCTTGATTTCCACAGTAGTAGCAAATAGGCTTCTTCTTTTGATTTTATTCCTATTTCCAGCTTGCTTTGATGATTCTCCTCTCTTGGTAGTATGAATTCCTTCTCGGTAGTCTTTTCCTTTGTAACCGAGTCCTGCATCTTTGTTGGGTCTTCTTGAATTCAGTTGCTCATCCAACATCTTTGATGCATCATAACTCTTCTTCAATATTTCTTTGGATTTCTTCTCTATTTCAAGTTCATTGATCAATCTTGATAGTTCAAGTTTCAATGCTTGATTCTCATCATTCTTCAGAATTGCTTCATGATGTGCATAACCTAGTTGATCTATCATATTTTGTTGAATCCCAATCAACCTTATGATTTCATCATTCTTATCAGATACTAAGACTTCAAGTTGTTGTTTCTCTCTTTGTAGATCTCTTTCTTTATCCTCAGTTGTCCTCAATGCATCTAGATTTTCAGTCATTTGTGTACTAAAATGTTTATGTTCTCTTTTCATTGCTTTTAGTTGATCAGCCAATGCTTTGTTCTTTTCTTTCAATACTCCAATCATTTCTTTAGTCTCTTCAAATATACTATTCTCAGATGATGTCTCAATTTGTTCCACTAACTCTTGAGAATCCTGCAAGTCATTAGATAATCTTCTTCTTACTTTTAGAGATTTTTGCATTTGCCTTTGCATGTCTGCAATCACTTGATTTGCATGATCCAACTCTTGTTGCAGATACACAATCCTCTGAGATTGTTTATAGCCTTCCATTGATAAGATCTTTCTCTTTAGGTAGTTAAACCCTTTTTCAAGATTCAAGCTCTGATACCAATTGTTAGGCCCAATATGGAAAGCTAATGTACTGAGAGGAGAGGGGTGAATTAGTACTCCAAAAAATTTCTTTAATAATAACCTTACTGTTATGCATATATAGAATAGTGCAGTAACATAAAATAAAGATAAAACAAACAGATAACAATCATACATGATTCACTCCATAACACATATATTTTGGTTACGCAGAAACTCTTGGTTAGAGAGAAAAACTGTGGTGGGGATGGCACCCACAACTTCACTACTACAACAATAAAGATTGCTTGGTTAGAGCTACATGTTTAGCTATTTCTGATAGCTTACCCTGTTAGGAGTAACAAGATCTATTAGATCTACCTTGCTAAATGATTTCACAACATTATTCTAAATGTTGCACCTGGTTAGAGGCTTTACAATTTATATACTTGGTTAGAGTCTTTTACCCTGTTAAAGGTTTCTCTTTCAAGTTCACAATATTACAGTAAAATCATTACAAACATCTACAACTTTACATCTGAAATGTTATAGCAGATTCTATGTGCTCAAAATAAGATTACCTTGCTTATAGAATACCTCGGTAACCCATATAATAACTTGGTAAACCCTTCTATTTACTCTGTTCTTCGACTATTCTCTGAAAACCTTCTCGGTGACCTCTCTGTCTCTGTAACAGTCTTCCTTCATACATATATGCACACACCTTGCTCTTTAATCCATGTTGTATAAATAGATCTCTTAAAACGATGATCTAATTCATTGCTTCGATCTTACAAGCAAGATTCCGTGAATGAATAACTAAACAAAATATTTCATTGGTTAGATTGACCTTGTAATCATACACAATCTTCTAGTACAATTTCCAATGTATAATGGTTAGATGTGCCTTGACTCTTGTAACATGTTTTCATATGCATGTCTAGGTTCGATGTATCTGGTAACATGTTTCACTCAGTGAATATCAACTCGGTGTGTTAACTTTACTGCTTGGTAGCCATAAAAAGATACTCGGTAGATGGCTTCGGTGTACACTGTGTTATGTGACTGCTTTCTTCTTTAACCGACTAGACTATGCATACTGACTTCTCTGTTTATACCGACTACATGATTTGGTAGTGCTAACTGACTAGAATATATAGTATGACTTTGAATATAAAAACTAATGGCAACTTGATAAGTAGTAACAACTCCTATTTGTGGCATGGCTATTATGTGTGCCATAAACATTGGAGTAGAAGACATGAGCCTTTATTTAGTTCCAGGATTGCATTCTTGTTTGAAGTGGAATTCACTATGTAATATGGTGTGAAGCAGCTCTAATCTGAACATTGGAGTAGGTCATGGGTGCCTTCCTAGCACATTTGATATGGCTTATAGTAATTTGGAAGGCCGTAAATAATGATAGAAATAATGCCCAACTCATTTTGGACATAGCTGTAATATCCTAGACATTTATTATTGTGGAAAAGTTATAAGTACAAGCATCGATGTTTGGAAGTGGTCTACTCAAATATTGTTCATTGTCTTCTCCTAGAAAGTGAAGTTAAAATGATTTGCTAGTCACATGAGTCTAGGGTTGGTGCCAGTCATTGGAAACTTATTACATTTTTGCTAAGTTGTTTTTCCTAAACGCTCAAGAAAAGGACAAAAAATGTATGTTGTAAAAGGATGAATGCAAAGTCTTTATATCTATTGTAATAACTTCTTCTCTCTCCTCTCATAATTGCTGCAAAAAGGTTAAACACTATTTTTCTGTAATCTACTCTATTCTTAAAATGATAGAAAACCTCCTATTTGATATCTCTATTGTGTTATGTATTCAATTTTTGTATGTCATATATGTTCAAATTTGATTTTCTTTAAGGGATTATTACTTTTCCACCATATTTTGGGGAATATTTCTTTGTCAACCATTATAAGTTTGGAATATGCACAAGAGTAAGTAAGTTCTTAAGATCCAATAGATTAGTAGTCTTCACCAGTGAATGCATGACAAATGTTTGACAAAATTACTGAGAAGGGTGGAGCGTAAACTAGGCCAATATACATTGGGGATCTTATAGTGGAAAAAAAATTCAATAAACAAACTCAGTGATTTGGAAAAATAATTAGAATGGGTTATATTGGAAAAGTATCTTCCAACCTGAAGACCACTAAAATTTTTTAGAATTTCAAAAAGTTCACATTATCAAAGCCATAGTTTTGTCAGAGTTAAGAGTTCTGAATTTCAAACTAAAGTATGGCTTCAACATTAGCAAAGGTTTTAAGAGATGCTAGTATCAAACTTAGTACACAAACTAAATCAGGAGATGTTTTCATTACTCTAAATAAATTGGAAGGATATTCAGGCTTAGTGGGACAATCAACCTCAAATCAGTTGGAAAAGGCTTTGGTTCCAATAGTGACTTTTCTAAGTTAGCCTAAATGGTTGAGCCATTCAGATGATGGTATAAGAATAATGGTTGCAACTTATTTGAGTGAAATCATGAGGATTCTGAGAACTCAAATTTCATATAATGATGAGACAATGAAGGAGGTATTGCACTTGATTGTTGATACTTTTCAATATCTTTGATGATTCAAGAAATGTCCACTATTCAAGAAGAATTGCTATACTAAAAATATTTATAGGAATTAGAGTTAGCAATCTTGTAATATATTTAGAAATGCATATTCATAATTTGATTAATGATATGTTCATCAATTCTTGGTTACAACCAATTAAAGACATGACAAAGAAATTAGTGCAACTATGAAGACCATTACGGTCTTGTGTATAAATGAGAGTGATGTTAAATCTCAACTCCTATTATCTATACTAATGATTTTTATTATAAATGAGTGGGTTGTCTCTTCCATTTTAGGTGAACTAGTCCAAGGTGTGGTCAATTCCTATGAGGAAAAATTGAAGCCTATTTTAAAAAAAGAAGAGAAAAAAATAGAAGATGAGAGATTCAATTCAGAGAACAGAGATAATATCTTGCCTAAAGATGAAAGTGTAACAATTCTTCAATATATTTCTTTTGATGTTCAGGCATCAATACAAGCTGAAAATGAAAGCAATGAAGTGGTCAAACTAGCATCTTTGATTGCTTAAGAAATTGACACAAGTTTAGAAATAGTGAACGCACTACCTAAGGTTAGAAATGAATATGTTGGTGATTCATCCTTTCATTTCAATGACACGGGAGGTTTCTAGTTTGATTTCCAAAACAAGTCCTTAGCTATGCAAAATGAAATTTCTTTCCCTTGAGATTCACGTAGTAGGACTAATATTGGAAGTGTTGATTCTATTGAGTGCAAATCTAATTTTTCCTTGCTTGCATCTGATTTACAGAAAATTCCTAGTGCCCCTAAAGTTTCAGATTCTCAACTTCTTGTTGCAAAGATAAAAGATGAGGTACATCGGATTGGGGACAACTATGCGGTTGAGAATATTTCTAATTTCCTCATGTAGCATGATAGTAGTTCATCATTTTTGGGTGATCAAGATTGGGAAAGATAGTTATTGGTATCAACTAAAAAGGTAGTTCAGATTTTATCGATAGTAGATGGTAAACAAAGATATGTGGAAGTTTTAATTCATGACATACCAAAAGATCAAAATAAGGTTAACATCTCCCTTGTTGATTTATGATCAATAAAGAACAATATTGAGGAAATTAAGAAGACTTTCTTGCATGTAATTCATGATACAGATATGGTTACCAAGGTTGCAAAAGAGGCCATAGATTTATACAAGGAAACTCAGAAGAAGTTGAAGATTTATCAAATGACCCAACAATAAATAGAAAACCAATTTATTGCTACTAAACAATTTTGGGAGCAAAAGAATAAGGGAGTGGTTGAGGATATCCAAGAGAAGACAATTGAAGTGCTTGGCAGCATACGTGAAACTTTTTTGTTCAGACCAGAATTGCCCAAAGTTAGAAATTAGAAATTTAGATCGACAAATCGTTTGTTTGAATTTGATGATGATGTGATTCATGAAAATCCACCATTTTAGTTGGATGATAAAGTTTCATCCAATTCTAGTGATGAAGATGAATCTGATCATAACAATACAGTTTTGAAATAGGATGGGAGTTGTGAGCTTTATAGTAGTAATGTTGTTGTTCCCATAGTACTTCATAGAATTATAATCTATGAATTGCAAAAGAGTAGATTTCCATTTGATCACCAATTAAGTTTGGGTTGGTTTAATTATGGGAAAATTAATGGTGAGTTCACACAAGTTTTAACATATATCGTGGTGAGAACTATACCAAATACCATTCCTACATTGGTTGATTTGAATTTCAATGATGACATAGACTCCATTGAGATGTTGGCACAAATTTGTTCCCTAGTGTTGAATTCAAATATTTTAGTTTGGATTATGATGATGGGCACTTCTTGGAGTCTTGAGAATTGAGGATATAGATTGATGACACAAATTTTTTTTTTTAATAGAGTATGGTAGAATTAGGATGGTGGATTTTCCTTGAGATTAACTTGGAATTTTAAAATCATAGGGAATTCAATAGTGGTTGTGAATGTTTCTGCTGAATTTTTTCAAATGATCATTCCAATGATTTTTTGACGGAATCAAGAGATGGCAGTGCCAGGAAATGAGTTTAGTATAAGATCATGGAAGCCTCCAAGATTGGTATTAGATCCTAGTGCTAATTTCTTGAGGAAAATAAAATTCTGGGTTAGAGGACTTGTCATGTCTCCTTTTGGCTTAAGACATAGTTAAACAATGAAAAGTATGTTTGGTCAATGTAATTATTTAATATTATTCTTTTAAAAATACATCATAAGGATAATATAATTACTTAAGCGACTCAATTAAGTGGGAAATCAAATTAAGTCACCTTTAGTTCAAAAGTGAAGTAAAAGAAAAGAAAATGAAATGGAAAGAGGAAAATGAATTCCCAGGGACATTCAGAAGTTATAAAATAGGATTGAGAGGATTTTTTGAGGAGGTGGGGGTCTATTCATTTCTTGGTTGTAACCCTATGAGGTTCTAGAGATTGGACTTGGTCCATATCAGCCTTCTTGAGGAGATGAAATACCTCTTGAAGAATACTAGCTATGGTGGTGAAAGATCTACTCTGGTTGTTGTTGAAGATGATAGATTGATCTATTGTTTGTATGTGGATTTCCAATCCTTTTATGCATCATGTAACTCTGATTGGTAGGTTTCTTGTGCATCCAATCATTCTATAAGTTATGTGGCTACAATTAGGAATATAATATTGTTGTTATTCTAATGAAGGTTGTAATGATTTATCTATTTTGATGACAATATTCATATTTAATTTCAGTCATCTAATTCAATCTGATATAATATGATTTTCAATATAATTTGTTGAATGAAGAGAAATCAGTTTTCATGCACACTGTTTGTCTAGATTATTATGAACCATTTGGTAAATCTGGAGCAAATATCCACAAGGATATTTTAGCATGTATGAGTCATATTTAATATCTAATTAAACTGAATATGTATATTCTTGATTTTCAAGAATACAAATTAAATTTTACACAATTAAGATAGATGAAGGAAGTCTACCTTATGAATTGTGTGAATGATTATAGACTATACTTCTCCCTATCACCACAAATCAAGAAAGCTAAAAAATATGTAAATATGTCTCATGTTTGCATTGTGGGAAATTTAAGCATGGCATCGTAAATTGTCACCTATCCAATTTACACCTCATGTTTGTTCTCCCACTTTAGTGTGTCATATCCTCATCCTCTCTCTAGGTTTGATTTGACCCTATTCTCGAGCTTTCAAGCTATGAACACCAATTGGTGGGTCCCATGCTGAGATACCCCTCCCCCTAGAACTTTATATTCATCCTATTTATAGAGGGACCAGGGCATGGAATGCCCTAGTTAGTACCCCAAAATGCCATGGTCCCTCTTAGTGGGGCTGAAATTTGAATTAGGACAACTGTTGTGTCTCCCTAGTAGGAATTGACCCTCATAGCTATACATGATCATTGGAGGTTGGCCTAATCAGTCAATTACCTAGGGAACCCTATATAAAGAAATCCTATCCATTTATTTTAGACCTAGAACATCAATTAGAGCATTCATCATCAAGCATTTTTAGAGATCTTCAAGGCTACATATTCATCATTCAAGCATTGTGGAGAAAAAATACATCAACCTTATGCAAGCATGTGTGTGATTAGGATTTTTCATGTTCATGCATTTGTCATGCCATTACATCCAATATTTGTGATCGCATTCAAAGAGCAAAACATCATCATCAACAATTCTAGATTTAAGGTATATCTATTCAATTTTTATTACAATATTTGCATTATTTCATTCAATATTAATTCCTAAGTTCGGGTTTGACTTAGGCAAACCCTATTCCCAACAATTTTCCCTTTTTAATTGTATGTAGGAATAGGTATAGAGAGACACTCGAGAGGGTCAATAGAGTTCATGGTGACAAACTAGTTTAACTTTCAATGACAAAAAATTTAGAGGAAGATGGTGAATTGATCCTACTAGGTTCTAAAAATTAGGCCAAACTTTTGAGAGTAGATTATAGACATCTTACATTACCCAAATCTAGGTCGATGTCTCCGTGTGACATTTGTATCATATTGTTTTTCTCAAATCACTTAATTTATCACCTATTTCCCCCTAACCATCAACAATCAAATCAATTTATTTTAGGAAGGAGAAGGCCCCACAAAGAGAGCCTAGAATCTAATCGGAATCTTAGTCCTTCAAGGATGGATCTATTAGATTTCCTCTCCTCCCTAATGTAATGGTTAATTAGGTAATTAAGTGGTTTTATTATATTAGTTCAACCGTAACCCTAATTTTTCCAGCATTACACTTAGTTAGGTCATTGAACGCAGAATAATTGTATTCAACCCCATTTTATCTCTTGCAACAAGTAGGATTTAAAATGTTTCCTACTCAGTTAGGACAAGAGGTTAACTATTGGGATTAACGTGTCTCAACCTTTGAGTCCTAACATTTTTAATTAATTTAATTAATTATTTTGTTGCATATTGATTTATCTTAATTTTAGGAGGTTGGAATCAAAAGTTTCCTTGTTGATTAAAAATAAAATAAAATTGACAACTTTCTATGAAGACTCGAGTGTCAAGGCTTGTGGAATCTATTTTTAAACAAAAAATAATAATAAACTATTTTTTGATTTATCTTTTATTGGAGGATAACTCAAGCAAGTATTTTCTTTCCTTGGATATTTATGCTTAGTAAAGAAGATGTTTCTATTGAGATAAAAAAAGGATGATTTTGGAGCCATTGATGAAAGTGCTTTGTTTATCTTTTTTACTTTCTTGAAGATGGAGGTTTCTTTCTTTGGCAGCTAGCTTGTAAAGTATTATATGTTTGAGTTGTATTTCATTGTAAGAGAATGGAAGATTGATTATTATAGAGTTTTTGGTATACTATATGTTTTTCTTCAGAGAAGAACAAGATGTAGTCTCCATGTTAAGGCTATGAGCCTGCAAGTGTATTGTAACTTATTTGTTGCATACTAATACATTGGCTCAATGCTATGGAGAGTGGCCTTTTTTACCTAAAAGGGTTTTCTCCATTTATATTCGTGTTGCTTATCGTCTATTTAATTATTCTTTCTTTTATGTTTTAAAGTATTAATCCTCATGTCATTATGCTGCTGAAATTTATATACATATGTGAGCTAAATTATCTTTCCTTAAAGTGTTAATGCAATAGGAAATTAACTATGTTTGTTTCCACTTTAGAGGCATACTAGTATTTTCTTGTGTCATATTAATAAACATCTAATTAAAAGAAACAAATGATATAGAAGGTCCATATTGCTTTTTAGAGGTCTTTCTAGGATGCCTAAGTTTTCCCTTCAATTGGTATTAGAGCACCTGTTCCATGATTTGTAGGTGCCTACTTTTTTTCTTGCACATATTGTATGTGAATTTATCATGGTATTTAAGGTTCTAGATATTTCTTCTATTAATATTTCTTATCTTGGAAAATCTTGAGGGCATCCGTTGTGCTAGAATTGGTTGATTAATCAATCCTTGCTAAAGTGAAAGTCTTGCAATTGATCTTCTTTTTGTTTTATAGAAAGTATTTGAATGATGGAGAAGTGGGAGTTTCATGGAGTTAATCATGTGCTTTATTTTAATATGATATTGATCTAGAGATCCTATTAGACACTATGTAATAATCTTGATGCATGGTGGTTTTCTTACATTCTGTGGCTATGTGCAATAGAGTATTCATGTTGCATATTAGTTTTTGTCTCATTGGTGACATGGAGAAACCTAGGTTGTCATGACTATGGTGGAATGTTCTTACATTGGGTACTTGGATTAAGTTTCTAGCATTGAAAGGCACTATTCTATTAACCCCAAATGCATGACTGCTATGAATTTTATCATTTGATGATCTAAAAGCATCTAGAATAGCCTAGCTCTTGCATATGCATATATATGATGGTGGTTATGGAGTTGACCTACAAATGGGCCTGGAATTCCTTGACCTCTTCTTCCTTTTTTGGTTGGTTTTACATGCATGTCTTAGCCTCGTGTTAGATGGATCTAAGAGTTTTATAGGTTTTTTATTCAAAAATATGGTTATGCTTATATATGCTATTCCATTGTTGTCATTAAAATATTTTGGTGTTTTTCAAACTTGTGGGTCTTCCAAATGATAAGTGGATATGGGTTTACATGTGTGTTCACGAACATGGTGCTTTCACAAATATTACTTGATTAATCAAAAATTGTGGTTTTGTAAATCTGTCAATAAGCTATCTTTCAGGTTATGTTTTTGTTGTGCCATTTTTGGATGCAAGATGGTTCAATATTTGCAGGTATTCTATTTTTAAATCTTCTTGACAACCTATTTCATCTAAAGATTTTGTAGTTTTCCCATTCTACTACAAGTTGTGGGTTTGTATAGATTCAAAGTATTCTTGGCAGATTCAAATTTGCATAGAGATAGCTTTGTAGGTTTTGCATGCTAACAAAAAATTATGGTTTGTAGATCTATGGAAAATTGTTATGTTCAGACTCTTAGAGAATTTTAGATGGAGACAATTTTAGATTTGTAGGAATGCTTTTTATTCCTTGATTATGGTGCTCAGTTGTGGTTTTGTTCGACAAATCAGGTTTCCTAGTGAAATGGTGTTTGAGTCTTAAAATCCATGTGTTAACTTCTTTAATATCTTAGTTTTACATGTTATTGATGTGATGATGAGTTTGCATGTTTTACTATTTGGGATCTACGATTTGTGCAATTTAGTGGGATATCTTTACACATTGGTTGCATTCAAGACTCATATGTGGATTGTTTGTATCCACATATCTTTTTAGTATTTATGTAGATTCAGTCACTTGGCCTTGTTTGTGGTATTTTGGGATGAGAGGAATGTTTTTTGAGTACCTAGAAATTCAAAAGTTGGGACTTGGAGCATGTTTATCACAATGTCATGTTAGCTTCGTTTCAATTTATTGATTATATTTTTTTAGTGGATGCTTCTAATATTGACTGTTTATTTTCTTGGCTTGTAGACCTTGGCTTACTTTGGTGTTATCAAACATATTAGGATTTTTTTTATCATGATGCTTGGAGAGCTTGGTATCGAAGTTTAGTGGGAGGTTTATCAATGATTGTAAATTTATCACTTGGTGATGGATGATCTTCGTTAGTATTGCAAATGTTCTGGAGATAGTTTTTATTTATGCGATTGGAGATGTTGTTTCTTGGTTTATAGAGTGTGGTATTGTGTCTTGTTTTACTCTAAATACAATGATAGTTGATCTTCTTAGGTTATCTTGGTATTGAGAGATGTTATGGCATGGATTGATCAAGTACAGGGGCTCATGGATACTTGGAGACTTAGGTGAAGTTGATGTTCCCTTTTCTAAGAGATATTTTTTGAGACAATTTTTGGTTTCAATAGGAATATTGAAGAGGTTTCACTTGGTAATTAGACTCATGGAGAGATTATTCTTAGAGTGAGTCATGGTGACCTAGTTATCTTGGAAAAGCATTATCAATCCCCACTCTTGGTCTAATTGGTAGTTTATCATTTGAGAGGTATTTCCCATTTCTACTATTAGATGAGTAATATTTTATGCTTTATCTTTCATAGATGTGGGTCTTGAGCCATCGATAGGTGGTACTAGAGGAGTCCATTTCAGAGATGTTATAACATAGTTATTGCATTATGCATATTTTTTACTATGAGTTAATTATGAGGATCATAGGAGATGGTGTATTGGAATGATTTCTTACTATGGGAATGGTTTATTTGAGTTTGGTCTTCTTGACCTATGAGAGACTTTCATTCATGTTGGTTACATGATACACATTTTATGTTTGATCTTGGTGATTGAATGGCTTGGGTCTTGTTATGGAGTTTCTTTTGGAGTGTTTTGAAGAAGATAATACTTGACATAATTTGCATATATAGGTTTACGTTGAAGGACATTTTGCAAGTGTTCATTTACAATGTCTCTCTCTTTGGTCCTGGTTATCTTCCTAGATGTTTGGATTCACATTACATTGGTTTTGAGGTTTTCTTAAAGATATGATGATCACTAGTTTGTGGTCATGTGTGTTGTCAAATTACCTAGAGGTTCTTATTATCTCTTTCCATTATTGGGTTTGGAGAACTTGTGAGAGTTTTGGAGACTTGTTATAAGAGATGTTTATTGTGAGGCCCTACCTCGACCCTTCCTACCATTTTAGTTATTTTTATGTTGGAACTATTATGGATGCTTCATTTCTATGCATTATGGATTTAGAACTTTGTATGATCCCATGATTGGATAACAATGATATATTGATGCTTCATTACTATGCTTTATGAATATGGAATTTTATATGATTGTAGGATGAGATAACATTGAGATGGTGTATGCCATTTATTTGATTTGCAGGACTTTATTATGATGTTAGAAATATGATGCATCTTAGGAATAAATGAAATTTATGAAGATTATGATAATTGCTTATGTGAATTGATTTGGATTTATGGAAAAATGATTTTGTATAATGGAAAATGTATGCAAAGTGACTGATTTGTAATCTTGTTTATATGTTTGATATTATATGAGGTTATTTGGAATTACTAATGTGTAATTGAGATGCACAAGAAAATTATCCATGTGACCATGGAAACATTATGGAGAACCAAACCTAGACCTATGTACATTCATAAAACTAGGGGTTGTCTATTTGGAGAGACAACACTCCGTATGTATCGTATTTATTCGTGAAAGTAAATGTTGCATGTGTGTTAAACTATATTTATTAATTTGTTTAAATCCAACAAGAGACAATTTCCATGTGTAATTATGTAATGTATTTTATGGTGTCACTTGACACGTGCTGATTAGTGTCTTGATTTTGACTTGTCTCTTGGAGGGAGATTGTTTCAACCAAAGCCTTTTTCAAATATTTGAGTGTGGTCCCAAATTTGCCTTGGGTAGTGAGTCTTTGGAGTGGTCAACTCAAGTTTGACCCGAAGGTTAGCTTTAGATGGGTTTCTAAGAGGTCAAATGGACTCCTAGGGTTAGTTTAAGGGTTTTTCCAAAGGTCCATAGGGTATACCTATGGGTTAGGGGTATTTTCAAACATGTGACTACTCCCATGTGACTATTTAGTCACCTCAAAAATTAGTTTTCCCAAGATGAGCGAAAATTCAACTTAGAAGGTTCCTCCTAGGTTAGATAACCTTCCTTTCTTGTGTCAGTTTCTCTTCCCCACCTTCCCTTACCTTTTCTCTTTCCAGTTTTAGTAACCTGTAAGAGGTTGGGAAGACCAACCAATGGGAACTCTCACTCTATCCAAGAGGTTGGGAAGAGTGAGGGAGGCCTTCTTAGGCAAGGATTAGGGACTTAGTGAGTTAATCACCCACTCTCCATCTTTGGAGATCTTGCAATTTTGAAAAGAATAGTTTTAGGATGGAAATTTTGGCTAAGTGTTGGAGGAAGAATTGTGGAATTGGGCTGCTCTTCCTCAAACTAGTTCTAGCAAACCTTTGGGCAGATTGAAGGTTGGTTCATATTCATCCTTTCATGTTGTATATTTATGTTTAAAGGATTGCTTGTATGTAAATGTTGTTTTCTTGTATTTCCTTTATGAAAGATTATGTGATCTTCCTTTTATTCCTTATATGCATTTTTTTCTTGTATTGGGAGTATCCAAGGCTTTCTACTCTTGGGAGAGTAGAATGGTCTTGGGGGATGAAGGAGTTTGATAGCCTTAGAGTGAGAGGCTCTCATTATGAGAGTGATCTCAAGGGTTGTCTATGAGACCCTTGCTACATAGCCTTGTTTATGCATTCGGGGGTCATAAGGGGAGAAAGTATGGCATGTATGCCCTGGGGGGCATAAGGATGTGGGGTTATTGGACTTATGTTGTATTTTTTGTTGCCATGAGATGGCTTGTGATCTACCATTCTTGCAATCTCCTCAAGGTATTTGGTCCACTTCTACCCTTGTAAAAACATCACATTTTGTGGTGAAGTTTAGCCTTGGTTGGGAAAGTGTTTGTTGAGTTTTGTTTCCCTTGCTTGTTTGTGTTTGCTTGAGTGTAACCCTTCTAGGGCTTGGTTCTCCAAGCTCGGGGGTGGCTTCTAGTAAGCCTAGGCTTGGAGGTGAGCTCTCCATTGTCATAGCCTTAAGATCTATTGTAGGTTTGCTTGGAAGAGAAGGAAAAGAAACACTATGGAATGCTACCAATATAACTTGCCTTAGTTGTAGATGAAAATGTATTTATTTATTTGAGTCCTCATTTAATAGAAATGAGAGACTAAGTGGGGTTTATCTTCCCCTTTGTAAAAGCTGCTATTTTGGAAATGAAAGTAGTTTCTATTTCTTGTTTTATCAAAAAAAAAATGCATTCTTCTATTAGGTTATTATTGCAAAATGGAATATTCATTTATGGATTAAGTCTTCTATAGTTATTGAAATAATATTTGTTGCTTTATGTTTGTTTGAAAATGAATGTCCATTCTATCTCTTAATGCATAATGAAAATAAAATAAATAAATGGAGTGGGAAAGTATTAAAGTTATTAGGCTAGGAATGATCTCTTAGTTGTTTTTATTTATTTCCAAGTGCAAATACAGTAAAATAGATTTTAGCATGAACATTAATGTTGTATTTAACTTGGTAAAATAGTTCTAAATGAAATTCTAGCTATAATAATGCTACTGTAATTTAATTGTTTCTGTCATTTATTTAGAAAAATAATAATGCAGGAAATTTAGATAGATAAGTAAATTTATTTCAAAGAAAGCATGAATGTTGAAAGCTAGAAATAACAGTTAGTCCTAGTTATTTGGATTGTTAGAATAATAGTTTGCATTTTAAATGTTTTTAAATTATTTCTAGGCCTTTTAAATGCTGTTGTAAATTATTTAAATTTGTCATTTCATTTCTTAAAAATATTGCAGAAAATGAATCTAGGAAGAATTAATTTAACTCTAAAGTTACTTTGAAATACTAAGAGCAAGAAATACACTTATTTTGATTTGGTATAAACTCTTTGAATGCAAAAAAAAAAAAAAAGGGGGAAATCTAGTTAGCCTATATGCTTTGCGGATTTTATTTTCTTATGAACATTAAATAAATAAATAAAATAGAAAAAAAAACAGGCTCATGTTAGTGTTGTCCTATTTGCCCATAGATAGTCATATGTTAATGTAACTGCTGCATCTTCTAATAGAGAAAATAGATTTTTAAGTATATATATATATATATGAGTCTAAAATTTTATTCAATAATACTATCACCCTGTGCATCTTTTTGGAAACATATAACTGCAAGAATATATATATATATAGCATTAAAAATATATACAAAAAAAAAAAAGAAAATAAAAAAAATATCATAACCATGCACCCTCGGCTCCTGCGGATTAACCCGAAGGGCAGCCAGTGTGCATTGCGGGCAACGACCTGCAGCAGCGGCCATAGCCGCACTGTGGACCGCAACCCGCAGCAGGGGCGGCTTTGGCCATCCCCTATGGGCGGCGCCCCACAGTGGCGGCAGCAGCCGTGATGTGAGCCACAACCCACAGCGGCAGCCAAGGCCGCCACTGTGAGCCGTGACCCACAGGCACAGCTACAGCCGTCCCTATGGGGAGCCCCTGTGGAGTTCTCCGCGACTGTGCCCTGCACACAAATGATTTCCGCGACCTCTCTCAGAAAATTGCCTCCTTCATTTTCGCTTCTTGACCCCCCCTGTTGCATAAAACGAAACCCTAATTTCGGACCTTGGGTTAGGGTATTCGTGGGACAGTTTAAAAAAAAGGTATGTCTCTTTAGGATAGTTTTATAGTTTTTTTGTTTATTAGGTTTGTGTGCTTATTAAATGGTTTAAATAAATAAAAAGGGGGAACCCTATTCAAAATTTGAATAGGGTATCCTAGGTTTATGTGGTTTCTGTGATAATACTTAAATCTATTATTTGTATGACTTCATATATATATATATATAAACATGAATTTAGATAAAGTATTTCCTAATCATATATATATGAATATACATTACATAAACATTATATATAAAAACATATGGGTATATAGTAATATATATTTAAGAAGTTTAAGTTGAAAACTATTGGGTTTTATTTATTTTTATTAAAGAGTTATTTTAAAATCCTTTTGGGTTTAATTTTATTAGTAAGTATTAATATATAATTTTGTAATTATTTTGACGTTAAGGAATTATTTTGTTGGGCCAACATTATTTAAGCTCATAGGGAAAATCTTATTAAGGATTAATTTAACCCCTTTAGGCGAATTTCAATAGTCTTAACGCTTGATTTATTCTCGTTTATTTTTGGGGTATTTAAAGGATTATCATAGGGTATTAATATCCCTTGTTTTTTAAGTGGTAGATTATTGTTCAAATTATTTTATTGATTAATGAAATAATAAATCTTTTGGAGAGAGTTATTTTCCGCATTGAATTAAATTTCGCATACTTGATTTAGTTGTTTAGATTAACTTTAGTTGAAAATCAAATTATTTACCATTATTAGACTGGGAAGAATAAATGGATTACCATAGCTCTCCACTATGAACAAGAGCTACAAGCAACGTAGTTTCTGCCAAGCATAGGCAGGTAGGAAATGTGATTGTTTTTTGTGGCAAAGCAATAGCAAGATGAAATCTATTTTATTATTATTGTTTTGATTTAATCAACAACAGATTTTAGATAATTATAAATTCAATTATCAAAGTCATCGGGAGAGAAGAGACATATCACATTATCAATTGATTTAACATTAGCACAATAATACAGAGTGAAAGAAAGAGATATATATTTACATATGTTTGCCAAATGTTAGCTGCCTATTGACGATGTTGTGCAAAACTAGTACAATGGTAATAAATTGTGTGATTTCATTTTTGTGTTAGTGGGCCTGCTTGCTATTGATCCTTTCCCCGGATTTACTGGCTGTTCTCAGCTTTTGCATTCAGGACCCTGCAAAATTAACAATATGAAGATTAGTTAAAATAGAAATCAGTTATTCTACGTCCATGACATGGGAATGTACAAAAAGCTTATCAATTGCAATTATAGTAAAGATAGTCAAAATCATGATAGATCACAAGTTACTAGGGAAACTATCACAAATTACTAGGGAAACGATATATAATGTGCAACATTTTTGTAGAAAAATAGAGCATATATTTTTTAACCTTTCCTCAGAAAGTTGATTGGATTCTAGTCTAAATAGAAAATTATCTGTACTAGATAAAATTAATTCAATGGAGTTAGTCAAGAAGACAAAGGCACTTCTTAATAATCTTGAAAATGAGCACTGTCATACCTCGTACTTGTACTTTGCACCTCCCACTAAGTCTGATTCTATTGAGATACACAAGGGAATCCATTGAACAAGCCCTCAACCATTAAACTATTTGATTGAAAGATCCTCAATCTTACTTGGGGTTCTATAACAAGGCAGAGTACCTTGTTGTGATAAAGGTACTATGAAGAAAGGGCCATGGTCCCCTGAAGAAAATTCTATACTAAAGACCTATATAGAGGAAAATGGAACTGAAGGCAATTGGATAGCTCTTCCCCGAAATATCATCAGGGCAGCAACAACAAAATCAATTACAAAAATTTGTACATGCGATATTGTAATTATTCAAATTGATGTGGATCAATCTAAAGCTGGAAATTTCAGCACAGTGCAGGAGGCAACAATAAATTTTGTGCCTATCAATAGTATACAAAGGACTTGTCATAAACATCAAAGTAGACACATATGTGTGAGTCGATTTAAGCTAACGAGGCTTAGCTCTCATATGTTAAATTAAAACATTGCATGAGTAACTTCCTGTTTGCATGAAAAGATCCATTTTTCTTAAATATGCTTTGGGGCATGTGGTAAGGATAAGACTATGTAAGAAATGCAAGAGTGGAGCCAATGATTAAGCCATAGTTAGGTAATGGATTCTACACAATAGTCTCTAGTGTTCATATGATATGAGACATAAAAAATTAAATAAATTAATTAAATTTATGTTATGTAAGTACAAATAGGATCTAATAAGAAATCAGTTAGATAATACAATCATATTATTCACACACAGCACAAGTGATGGAGTTCAAAGATTAGGAAAGAGATGAATTTATAACAGAGTGTGTTTAATGATAACATCAAAGAGATGAATTTGTGTGGAAAGTCTTCTCGATTGAACTAGGAAAATATTACTTACACTTTGTCATTAATCTTTAAACTCCATTGTCAACATGCCATATAATGAGGAAAGAGATGAATTCATAACACACTGTTTAATGATAGCATCAAAGAGATGAATTTGTGTGGAAAGTCTTTTGGATTGAACTAGGAAAATATCACTTACAATTGGTCATTCATCTTTGAACTCCACTATCAACATGTCATATTATGAGGAAAGAGATGAATTTATAATACATTGTGTTTTTATTTCAAAATACACTATGTTTAATGATACAATAAATGAGATGAATTTGTGTGAAAATTCTTTTAAATTGAACTAGGAAAATATCACTTATAATTGATCATAATGCACATAACTCACATGATTTTGCTTGAGAATATGTCTTCAAGCTATATGAAATGACAATATAGTACTTGCCCAAAGTTAGTTGTCTAGCATCACTAGGAAATATTCAATTTGAACCTATCCTTTTCCAATCCTATTTTGGCATACTATGGTTTGCAGGAAAAATAAGACTAGAACGATTAAGAATAAAAAGACCATAAATTATTGGCGTTTTATAAGCAGAAAACATTAACAAACCATTTCTAAATTATAGAGGATGAAGTATGAAACTAATCTAGGGTTATTGATGAAAGAAATATAGATATTCTATCAAATTGAAACAAAATCTAAAGTAGTTTCAAATAGAGCAATATTACTTATCTAGAAAGTAAGAGATAAACCTAAGCCATGTTAACTTAGGCAATTTTGCAATGGATTTGTAACAACATAAAGAAGGTTGAAGATAAGAAATTAAACTGTTATTAACAAGCAGATAATGTAAACATATATGAAAAGAAGAATTTGAGATTGACTTAGAAACCCATGATTAACTAGATTGAAGTTAATATCACAATTAAGTATAACATTGAAAACACAAATTAAATGCACTTGCCTTTTAGGATTGCAATTAGGCTTTGTGAAAATAGACTGCTACAAAATATCATGCTTATTATTAAAGTTAAAGCCATGCAGAAGAAATCAATTATCAACTTACTCTGTAAATGGATATCTTAATTCTGAATTCAAATCTGAACTGTAGATGGAGCTAAACGGAATTAATAATAGTTCATTTTGATTGAATCTACAGCAGAATGATGCAAACATAAGCCAATTTGTCACTAGAATTTAAACTCGTAGGTAAAGATATATGAATTGACATCAACTATATCAAAAAGAATTTATGAAAACACTGGGTAGCCCAACTGAATGGACAACCAATCCAGACAATCCAGACAGTCTTGAAAAATTATTCAATCCCACACCTTAAAATAGTATACATTCACAAATACTATACTTAAACCTTATAACAAGGGCAGATTATTTACATATACTCAAAGGGAGAGATGAAATCGAGCAAGTTTGATTAACACTAAATATCTGCTGTAAAGATCCTTAGACTGAAAGAAATATAAAATTCAATCTGTAAGTCCTAAAAAATAAATACAGAAAGAGGAGATTGAACCCCCCTGTTTTCAACGCAAATTCCCATGCTTTCAAATCCTGTGTCTTGTCTTGCTGGTGCTGCTTCTTAACTTGGACTGAATAAATCTGTTTCAAGTTTTTATTGGTGTGCACTGGTTTGAGGATATTTAAGGCTCCCACAGAATATAAAAAATGCAGCCTATGGAATTTAATAATGCCAAAACTGAAACCCTAATCGCCATGTATCCATGCTCCGCGACTACGAATCCATAGCAGAAACCATCATACCAGACCTGTGAGCTAACACGTCATTTCCAAATGAAAACCCTTATCGACAGCTAGGTGATTCGAATCCATACTCTGCAATTTGTCTTGTGATTTTGCCAAATGTTGCTTTCACTCCGCGGGCACTTTTTGACATCCATGTTTTTCTAGCGACTGCGCTCTCTCAAAGTTCCATTTTGGCGGCCCTGCACCTACTTCTGGAGTCGTGCGTTCTCTCCCGTTGAGAACTATGCGAAACCCTGCACACCGCAAACAACACCAATAGTTAAACGCCATAAAATTTATCAAGAATATTTTGCTTAACTAATAAGCAAATTCACGGGTGCTGAACTTTAGCAAATGTAAAAATATTTGAGAACAATGATTTTTGATTGGTTCATGAGCATCACGTTAATCACTATTTAGTGAAAGAGGCCTCCGCTATAGTCCCTGCAGGCAGGAACTAATAAATTACCTCAAAGGCACAATTTGAAAATTGTATTCTTGCACACAACTTGAGAACAATAACCACCCCCGAAACGTAGCGAATTTAACCTATGATAATTTCTGACTAACTTCACATAAGAATTGGTCACATTCATGCGTGACGCATTGTGGGAAGTAAATATTTGAGTGTATGACTTGCTCCATATTCAACCCGACATTTTCTAACATTGAATCTAAAATTTTTTTTATTGAATAAGATTCACTCACTCACATTTCTGCGCTCTGCTATATATACGCCTGATATCTTTCTCAATCCACATCAACACTTCGGGTTTCATCATATCTTATTCAACTAGCTATTTAATCTCTCGAGTCATTTCTTGTTACCTTTCTCGGGCAATGAATATGGGCAGATCAATGCTTACCAAAATGATAACAGTAGTAATTATTTTCATTGTTATGTTCGTCTTCCATGCCTCTGCTCAATATAATCTGAAGGAAACTGCAAATGATGTTAACAAGAACAAAGCAATCGGTAATGTGGTTCAAATTGTGCAACACTTAAGGTCGTGTCCTAACTGTCAAGGCAATATTCCAGATCCTAAATGTTGTACACAATATCAACATTTATCAAATTCATTGATCATTCAAAGCAAATTCATTATCACAATATACAACTACGTAATGATAATGGGTATGCCTTAGACAAGCTATGTATAATAAGTATACCATTAACAAACCAAAGCTATGTCTCAAAATTATTAATATCAACTTGATATCCATCCAAATATTAACTATAACAACACTGACTTCTAAATAATTTGACAATAAAGCAATACTTATGAATGTTCAGCCGAGATTACCAAATCAAACCATAAACAACACTCTTTGTTAAACGGAAAATATGAAAATGTTTATCAACGTAATCTCTAATCTAGATACTTCTAAGATAGTTCTAATATTCTAAAAGTGAGATCAATTAAATCTTTTAAGATCCATTCAATTTAAGTCTGAACTATCACAACATTATATCTACAAATTGAGATTGACTTGATCATTGCTTTAGTTTGAGAGAAAACTACATTGGAGGAAGGCCCTCTTCTGCCAAAATTAGTAGCATCTATAGGATAACATAAAGAAATCAGATATAATGGTCACGTTGATAAATGAAGAAACATATGCACAACACGGAAACCGATGACAAAGAGCCTTACTAGATGGACTTTACAAAGATCTCAACTAAATCTCTAGAATAGTGTAATATGCCTCTATAGTTACATTCTGGCTGGTATTCATGATGCAAGTAAGGTTACAAATAAAATGAAAGGTTTACCTTCTTCGAGAAATGCACACAATTATTGCTCTAGTCCTATAATAAATCTGTTAAAAAACAATCCAACAACACCTTATATTATTTATCTAGACTTTGTCTTGAAACGTCATTCAGATAAAAAATGGATGGAAGATAAATGCTAATACAGCTGAGCATACACAGAGAAAACAGCACAGTTTATAACCACCCATTAAAAAAAATCATTGTATGCACATATTATTCTAAAATTAAGATTTAGAAAAAAAACAATACTCCATGAAATAGACTGACTAGCTTATATAACGAAGGCAACAATTCGTAGTCTACCTTTGACTCTTGACAAGGAAATGGAATATCTAGTGTGACAACATCCTGCTTACTATTCTCTCTTTTTAATAATTTTTTCTCCCCAAAAGATGAATAAGAATTTTTTCCCTGATTCTAAATAAACGCTTTCCTCAGTGTGATTTGTGTCTCCACCTATATTGATCCCCTAACAAAAAGTCTTCTCTGTGTTATATAAGATTAGCTAGGTGTGCTTTGTAGATTATTAGAACATTCAAATAAGATGAAATTTGCAATGTTTTGTTTGATCATTATATTTTTCTATTTTTCCTTACATTTAAAATTTAACATTCGAAAAGAAATATATTATATAAAAAAATTCTCAAACCTTAATAAAATATTTTGGGTAACATATATTCATTATAACGTGTGCTAAAGCTTGGATCAGATCCAAACCATAATGCATCTGTTATAAAATGTGCACCGCATAAGTTGTATATGCCCTTAAAATCACACTAATTTATAACCCTTGCAAGTATTATAGATATACACTTTCTTGCTTTTTCAGACAGGTAACTTTTTGCGACACCAAAGCAAAAGTCTGTTGAAATGTTTAATATACTATTCATGAATTATTTTAAGATTTGTTTAAAACTGAATATGTATATTCTTGATTTCTGAGTATACAAATTAAATGCTACGCAATCAAGATAGATGAAAGCGATCTAGCTTATAAATTGAAGGTGATAGATGATATTTTTCCCTATCGCCGCAGATCAGAAAGTTGAAAAATATGTAAATGTGTCCTGAGTTTCCATGACGGAAAATAATAGTTAGGTGGTTGGATGCACAATAGCTGTGTTCATCCATGTTTTATGTTTTGCAGCAACTAGGATCTGGAATGTTGCCTGCACAGTTAGGACACGACTTTAACATTTCTACAATTTCAAGCAGATTATCAATGCCTAAATTTGTATTGACTTTTTCGTTGAGGATTGGACGAGCAGAGACAGCGAGGAAAACCATAACGTTGAGAACAAGAAGCAGTGCCATAACTTTCAGAAGCATCGATCTCGCCATACTAATTGGCAGAATGAATATTAAGCAATGAAACGTATTTGTTTACAAATGAAGAAAGAAGAGCTGAGTGATTTTCTTGCGAGATAGAGAGTGAAGATCGAGAATGGTGATTTTCTTGCGAGATAAACTGAATCGTATTTATAGAGGACGAAGACAGGGTCCAAGTGTTTGAATGGGTCAATGTTGAAATTCACTGTAGAAGGGTGATATTCAAAGTAAAAGAATGGCACGTTGAACTACAGCATTTTATTAAGAGGTGTCAAAGGGACTTTGGAGGTCTTCGTAGGTGCTTTTATTTAATTAGTGTTCCCTAAGAGAGTGTATTTTTATTAGACCAAACATTAAGTAGATTTTTTTTTTGGATTGCATTTTCGGTTTGACCTTTTCCATTTTAGAATTCTTGTTATTCAACAATTATTTTTTGTTTTGACCATTTCATTTTTCTTTTTAAATTTTAAAATATATTTCAAAAAGTTTATATCCATTATAAAGGGTTGTATGAAAAGAAAAAAGAGAGAGATAAAAATAAAGATTTTATTTGATGTTTTAGTTATGTTCATTTTTTATAGTAAAATCCAAATTATTAGTATTTGGTTTAGATGTTCTTTGGTGAAGATGAACTTGAATGTGACTCACCATAGATGAGTGTCTTCAGTGATAAAGTGGAAATTACCTTAAGTACAATCATTGAAAGGATTTGTAGTATCATAAATTTTACTCTTTTAGTTACAAGTCTAATTTCACACTCTTTTTAGCACTCATTTTAGTTTTCCATTCTCCTAAGCATTTTGGACCATTTCTAGCCTTGGATATTTGAATATGAGCATTGGAGGTTGGCCTAATTTATGAAATACCTCAAGAACCCTAGATATAAGAGAATCTTTACTAATTCATTTTCATTCATCCACATTCAATCATCTCCTAAAGCAAGCATTTAGAGTGAATTTCTCTATATCTGAGCATTATGGAACAATGATTTACAATAACATTTATTCAAGTGGGCTCTTATGATTGATATTGTATTGCCATGTTATGTTATTAAATTAACACTTGAGTGTCTTATCCAAAGATAATTGCATCATAATCAAGCTTGAGGTATAATATTGTGGATTCAACATTTTACTTCAAATCTAATTTTTGCACTACAAGAATAAGCACTATTTTCTATTTATCATCATTATGCAGTTAATTGCAAACCTGGGGATTGTCCTAGGCAAACCCCTATACATCAAACACCATTTTCATCTCTTGTGTGTGTGCAAGTTTTAGATTTCATAGAAAAGGATTATAAATTCAGAGGGCATAGACTAAGACAAAGAGATCTAAACTTTGGAGAAGTGAAAAACGTTGGATGGTTCAAACAAGTTTGAAGTTCTTGACACTTTTCTGACAAAATTTAAGTGAGATATTCTAAGTAACATCATGATCTCAAATTTCTTCCTAATGTCTTCATTCATCACCTTTGGGACTAGGACACCTAGCCATAGTCTAACACTTTTAGCCTGAAATCACTGACATTGATTCCTTTTGGATTCGTGTTTCCAAAGTTCTCAAATTCTATATATCTATTATGCAGAATACTAATTATTTTTATTTCTATGAATTTTCTATCATTAGGTCTAGTTCTTTCATTTTCCCATTCTATCTTATTAAATCAAACCACAAGAAAAAGAATAGTAAATTCGTACACACAACTCTCCCAAGGGTTTGTACTTTACCCTATTGATAATTATTTAATGTATTATTGATGTGAGTGGGCTTGATTCCTAGTTTGTATGTTTAAAATAGTGAATCTCATTCAACCATAATATAACAAGATACATCCCTTTCTCTTTAATCATCATTTCATCCATTATAATTGTACCTTCACTTTTTGATGTTGTGCTCATCATAATATTCTTTCTTGAGTTACCACTTAAATGAATTGTCAAAATTTATTTATAGGCCTTTTTCGTTCTCACATTTATGTGCTTTTGTGCTTTCTCTATAGTAAGGTATTGTTAGAACCATTATGCTCTATATCTCAAGTGTGCATCTCATTATATGAAAGATGCAGCTTTCATGTCATTATATAAAAATATCACATCAGAAAGAGCATCAATTATGATTCAAGAGCGTCCCCGGTCGATGAGAAATCTTGTTGTAGCATCCTAAAATTGCACCCCTTGCAATTTTGACCACATTTGGGGCCTTCACCATAGCGGTCTCATCCTCATGCTTGATCGAGACCTATTTCTGCCTCCCCCGTGCAACCAAGCTTCATTTTTCCATCTTGCACCTTGCATAGCCCCTTGTCCCTTCTGATGTAGTAACTTCACTCACATCGTCATCCTTGCATCAAGCCACACACACATGCACCACTGTATTCCACAAACACACCTATAGGTTGATTTTGTCTATCTTGTGTGTGTGTGTGTGTGTATCGATTCGAAACAAAAAATCTTAACCAAGTCGACCAAAAGAAAGGTTGTAATGTGTATGCACATCTCTAACCCAAAATATACAATTAGACCAAAATATGAAATGCATGGAACTTGATCCAAACAAAAAATGAAAATAAAATGAGTGACTCTAAACCAAAAGAATAATTGACATGCCATCACTAGACCAAAAATATATGTTACATCTAACTCTAATAGCATAACCTGAACACATGTACCAATCATCACCAATTGATAATAGTTTAATTCTGAACCAAAACAAGCAACACCCGGACTCAACAAGTAACTGGATTCAAACATACTAATATCAATCAGATCAACTACCAAAGCAAATTGTCTATGCCCAAACCATAATACCAATCCATAGTGACCTTAGGTCCAAAAACATAATAGTAAACACTTCATCATTGTAGCTAACTCTGCTAATGTCTAGACCAAAATGCATTTGAACCACACTATTTAACATCAATGACAACAAAGCATATATTTGGAACCATCTCCCCCTTTGTCATTAATGACAAACAACCAAAAATGTTTTTACAGTAAACCTTTCTTGAATAACAACCCCCGCTAACTAGAGAATCACCACACAGTATAACAATCCTTCTATTCACTTTAAACATATTTCAATATTCCCCTTTTAAAGAAGATATAATTTTTTTTTTAATATTCTTCTCCCTGTTTGCCATCGAATACAAAGGGCGAACCAAAGAATCATAATGAATCACAGAGAACATCATTAATAAATTACTCGGCCAAATATCTTTGAACTATTTCTTCAACCTAATCTTTGAGGCATTCCAAGCAAGAGTAGAAGCAACAGGAATCATGCTCTAATATTCAAAGTCATAATACTTGTTTACTACATCATCAAAAGAATCTATATTTTTATCATCTTTCTAAACATTTTCTACATTAGCCAATAGTGTTATATAGGGAGAAATTTTTAATTCCATATCAGCTTGCACCTCTTGAAACATCCTCAATTTAAGAATCTCTCTAATGCCTTCTCAAGGTTAATTGATCATGCAATTCTTGAGCCTTATTTCTTTCAATTCCATAAGCATCTTCATAGATTTTATAGTTCTTAGCCAATTCCACCAATTGAGATTCAATAGGATAAATTTCATCCTTGAATTTTTTGTGTGGCAGCTGGGAACCTCAAACAAAATTTGTAAAAAATTTCAACAACCTCCATTGATTTCCTTAAATTTATTAACTTAAGGATTAGCACCTAATTTTCTCTTTTACGTTTTTCTATCATCTTTTCTTGCAAGTTTGTTGTAGTAAATCCTTCCTCAAAACCATTATCATATTCTTTAGCCATTCCTTCTGTAAGTATCTCCACAAGCTCCTTGAGAAGAAGATCAGCAATATCAATAGCCACTAAATTAATCCAAACCAAGTACATCAAAAATGCCTTTTCAATAACATCTTTCTTACAAAAAACACAATTGTGATATGAATTACAATTTTTTTGCACTCTAGTCACCTTCTTGATCATTTCAAGCACCTTCTCTTTAGTAAGTCCATCATCATCAGTAACCTTATTGATATTTTTCTACTCCTTACATTGAACTACTTTTTGTTCTACCTTCTTCTCTTCTTCATCATCATCACTTTTAATTATTATTGGATCAATATCCTTCTTCTCTGAAACTATCTTTTTAGTCTTCTAAATTTTGGAACTAGAGGCAAAGATCTCTATAGATAGCTTCATTTTTTTTCTTTTATCTTTTCTCTTTTCTCTAGTTCCATCATTTCAGACCTTCCTAGGATCTACTTTTTTCCCAAGCCTTTCTTCATTTGGATCCTTCATCTTCTTCAATAAATTTTCTACTAAATTTATACATTCATGTTCAGACACCTCATAGAGAAGTGTAGTTACCCAAGAAACTCTCAAAATCACAACTTCCAAAAACTAATTATCTTTGTCCACTAAAAATACAATATCATTCCCATACCAATCTATAACCTTAGAGGAATCTGATTCCTCAAAATCAAATCACTTCTAAGCTTTACAAAGAAATTCTACACATTTTCAAACTATCATCCAACCCATCTAAATGACCCTTAATTTGTGACCCAATAGTCATGTCATTTCTCCATGTTATATTTTCAACTCCAGGCATAGCATTTAGAAAATAGAAAATTAAATAAAAAATTAGAGAACCATACCAAAATGGATACATCTCACTCTTTGACATTTTGATGTTATCTAATAACTATCACTATAGAATCTCACATAGATCATATTAAATATTTTCCTTAACCATCTGATAAGACACATGCACACCGTTGGATGCACAAGAACCTTCTCTAGTTTTGTAATAAACTTTGTAAGATATCCCCATTGTCACATACCTAACATCCACATTCTTGATAGTATCAATTTTTAATGCTCTTCCATCTAAAATTAATCTAGTCAAAGAAATTTATCTCAACATTCTTCACAGATTTCAATATATGTATTTCTTCATTCACGCACAACCTTGTTAGACTTCGAAGCACCTATTTTGAAATTAAATATGGTCTATAAAGCTAGATAAATTCATCACGAATTCTACTGAGAACAATTCTTATAACTTCTTCATCATCAATCATCAAAAAATAATTTTAAGTGTCTAAACCTTTGTGCCCTAGATTGCCAAATTCACTGTTTAACTTTTGTGAATTGTAAACTAGGTAATTCTACCTGAAAGTGCTAATCTTCTCATGATTATAATCTTCTAGATTAACATGAATGTACTGATTTTTTTTTCCTTGTGGATAACGTGAACATCGATGAAAGAGAATGCTTCAACCAAATCTACATCCATCGGAATGAAGGCTTTTAACTTATATTTAGGTCTAGGTTCATCATTGGTAGTCACAATTTTCCCGAATTTTGCCAAATTACCGCTTTGCAATATTTTCTTCTCTTTTGCATGAACTTGTTCCTTCGCTCTCCTTAGTTTCTCGAATTGCAAGTGCATAAATGATTGTAATCATAGAAATAAATACTTAGAAGTTAGGTTTCTAGAAATTTGATACACTATTTATTGAATCATCAAGAATCACTTTCAGACTACAAGATATGCTCAGAACCTTCAAAAAATAATCACACATAGCTATCATATTAAAATCAACATGAAACTAAGAGGGTTTGAAAGATGTTTTCATTAAATCTCTAACTCAAACCCTACTGTCTAAGTTAATTAACAAAAGAGGGAACCACGTCTATAGTAGATGTTTAACTACCTTCAACATTTCCTTCCATCTTTTCTTCTGGTTTCTTCACCAACAACTTTCCTTTTCCTCTAAAATCCACTATACTCTCTAAACCAATAGTCTTTTCTTCAGTTCTTTTACAAAATTTTGAAATATGCCCAACATTTTTATAGTTATAGCATACCAAATTGTTCTACATCATTCTCTTGTTCTCATTTCTTCTAAAGGTCTTATTCATCCCACATTCAATGGATTTGTGGCTATATCCATTGCAAACATATAAATATGTATTGAAATATTTGACATTTCTATTTATATTCATTCTGCTTCTACATTCACTATCCTTGTGTCCAAACTTGATGCAAAAATGATAATTTTCATTAAAAGAATAACCCCTTTTTCTGATTTCTACACTCATTTTCTTTGTTCCCTACTTTATTACATGAAAAAAAATTTCCTTTGAAAGATAAATACCTAAAATAGATTGGAGGTGGTCTCTAGTTCATCACAAACTTCCTAAAATTCTAGTTACACATGAAATTCCTATTATCTTTGGTAGCATTCTTCATATCTTTCTTTACTTTTCCCTTTTCTTCATTCATATTTGAGAATCACCAAACTCTTCATTATTTTGAAACTACAAGATAGATTCTTGTATCTCCTTTCCACCTTTCAGTTTTAAGCCATTACAAATCTAATCTTCATAATCTTTGAGTTCACTTTTTAGATTCATCACTTCTTCTAATTTCAAAAATTCTCCAGTCTTTTCATCAAGCTTTGTTTTACATCCATTAATAACCTTCTTTCCTCTATCCAATAAATCCCTTAAGTGAGAAATTTTATCAACTTCGTTCTTGTATTTGTCTTTGCACTCATTCAAATAAGCTAATGTAGATCTCAGTTCTCCTTCAATATCAACAACTCCTTTAACATCATCCCAATCACATTATTCTAAATCACCCATATTATTCAACTCTTCTTCAAACATAGTGTTTAGATTGTGGATCTACCTAAAGCTGTTAAGCTTACTCAAGAGGAACCTTGCTCTAATACCAATTATTGAACACACACTGGATGCTGAGAGTGGGGTGACTCAAAATTAACTAAAATTTTAGACTTCCATCATGCATCTAACAAGTTTATTCCAAGCATTCACTTCAAAGAGTATTAAATGATGACATCATAAAATTGTTCACACCAATCACACATGAACACTAATATTTTATACGTGGAAAACCCAAATTGGGAAAAATCAGGGTGAACACCAACTCACATAATTTATCCACTATAAAAATGTCTTAAAAGAGGGAGATCACTACTCTAGACTTGCAAACCAAGGCTAACTACTTTTGGTGTAAGATACAACAAAAAATGACTTGCACATTGATGCTAATTATAACAAATCAAGATACAATATTACAACTTATAGGAAAATAACTGCATGAATAAAGTCATCTCTACATGTTGATCATAGTCTCTATTATAGCACAAATGTTAACTTTAATGAAGTATCTGAACCTCCAAATCTCTAGATCACTACTCTTATATCGACTATCACCTTTGTAGTACAATCAGGCTTATGATGTAGCAACTTTACTAACATCTTCATCCTTACATCAAGTCATAGACACATTCACCACCATATTCTACACACACATATATCTTGATTTTGTCTATCATGTGTGTGTGTATACCAATTAGAAACCAAAACATTTTCACCAAGATGGACAAAAGAAAGGTTGTAACGTATATTCACATTTCTAACCCAAAATATTAAATGAATAGAAATTGATATGAACCAAAAACAAAACCAAAATGAGCAACTCTAAACCAAAAGATTACTTCACACTTAATCATCAAACCAAAAATATATGTTACATCTAACTCTAATAAAATACCAGGAACACATGTACCAATCATATCAATTCACAATAGCACAAGTTCAGACCAAAACAAGCAACACTTGGACCACAATAATCAAACTTTTAAATATCCTCATCATCAACAAGTAACCCGATTCAAATATTCTAATATCAATTGGATCAACTGCCAAAGCAAACTACCTATGTTCGAACCATAGTACCATCCATAATGACTTGTGGTCTATAAGCATAACTATAAACACTTCATCACTGTAGCTAACTGTAAGGAAATCACAACAAGGAAAATGCTCTCCTAACACCAATTCTAAGGGGAATCAAGCAAGTATGTCTTTAAATTCTTTTACAGAACATTAAGATATACACAGACTAATGAAAAACTAATCACACAAAAAACACAACAGAGAGTTAACACCAAATTTACGTGGGAAAACACTTACGGGTAAAAACTCACCACCGAAGAGAGATCACTTTATTCACAGTTAATAGAAGGTTACAATAAAGTTACAGATCCTCTTTACAGGCATTTTCTCTTAGAATCTATTTTCGGATCATAGTCATCACCTATGTAGAACACTCAGGCTTCCAACAAGACTCCACACCTTACATCACATAGTAACCTCTCTCTCTCTCGGTTACATCTCTAGCAACATATATATCAGCCATCTATTACAACATATCGGTTAAGCATAACCGTTATGGCATCCAATGCTCTGTCATTTAGTAACATCCATCCACCTAACCAACATTTGGCTACTTTGATTACATCTTCCATGTCGATCATTCAATTGTCAGTTTGCACCAGTCGGTTAGACATCTAACTGCCTGCGTCGCTCTATATTCATGAGAAAACAATTATCCCACATGCACCCAGGAATCACACAGGTTCGTATTCAAATACACCGGAAGGACCTTCTAATGTGACCACGAGCTCATCTTTTGGACTTCGGTTTGAAGCGAGCATCCGCGGTCGATCTCTACTCCATCGGCCATTGGAAAGACCACAAATGCGTTGGTCCGATCTCTCAATGAATTAGTAGATGACTCCACTAACATGGCTCCAAAAAGGTCGGCTCCATCAGCTCATCAAGATAGCCTTCAATAGGTAGACCCAATCTCCCGATGACCTTAAGATGATTCCATCGGTCCATCAGTGTAGCACCCAACAGGTTCTCCCGATCTTCGATGATACCCTGATCACCAAAGGTGACTCCATCAGGTCATCAGAAAGACAACCAAACTGGCTACCTCAATCCCCGATACCAACGAAGGCAGACTCATTGGGTATTAGTGTAGAAACCAGCCATGTCATCCCGATCAATGATAGCACTTAGTCGGTTTCATCGGGTCATTGGAAACACACCCGAACTGGCTACCCTGATAACACTGAAGTTGACCAAAGCGGATCCATCGGCTAATCGACAAGATAACCAAATAGCTACCCAATCATCCGATCTTGCTTGATCTGCTCGATCTCTCTTTTTGCACTCCGCCACGTGGCACCACCTGATTGGCTCCAAAGTCCCTTCCCTACCACCTTAGCACAGCCTCACTAACCATCTGGAATGAATCTCTTCTTTGTCACTGGGTCACGATGGATATTCTAATGAGCAATTTCCCATCGCAACCTAGCAACCACCATTGGATCAACCTAGACTTGCTCACCCGATAGTCGATGCTACCCTAATGAGCGAAGATGACTTTGTCGGGTCATCAGGATGACTTCAAACCTGCTTCTCTGAGCTCCATTACACTTCAAGACCTAGGTAGATGGACTCATCAGGTATCAGTATAGAAGACCGAGACCACTCCCAATGACCAATACCTACTCTGTTATGTTGAGTTCATGAGAAAAGGTTATACTGATACAGGTCACAGATTTTCTTCACATTGTTTCATCGGCCAAAGTTAACCCGATCGGTATGAACAAAGGTCAAGTGAATTAGAGGCACATTTCCAACAAACTCCCACTTGATGAGGAATTCATTGGACTGCCAAACACTTACAGACATAACTGAGAAACATGGACTCTAAAGCCCATCAATGTTGATATACCACTTGATCATAAATCGTCAGGAAATAGAATTTACTATGTGCATCACTAAGATACCTGTAGAGTAGTCACATCTCATTCATGGACATACCTACCTTCTACCATGCCACTACCATTGGACACACATAGAAGCTATCCATTGAGAAAACCATATAATCTGTCTCCTAGAAAAACATAACTCTGTCTCCCAAGAATACAAATCTCATGATCCAAAAAAGTTAACCGAATGTACCAACATTTGTCACAAACATAGCTGGAAAAGAAGCTTCAGCAAGTGCTAGCACATCCAACTATACATACCTCCAAGGTATACTATATTTCCATGTATCCATGAGTATCTTTAACTAATCAGCCCATGCCAAATCTCTAAATGAGAAACCACAATATCATGAAGTATCAAGCAAATGATCAGTATCCTCAAAACACAAAACCAAGATCAATGTCAAAATTCCAACTACAAAATCAGGAACTTAAACATGACAACCATGATCTAAAACATCTCATCCAAAGAGATAACATGCTCCATATGAGCACCTCCATATCATGCCATAACTCTAAATGCATCTCAAGAGTGTACCATGACACAATAAAAATAGCTTAACAAGAATAACATGTTAAAACATAAACAACATCTCTACCAAGGACTTATGAATCCTCAAGATGTCAGCATCTTCAATCACATGAAGATCATCAACCATCAAGTGATGAATATACATCACTGCCAAACATGGTACCAAGTCTTACATGGCATCGTGATAAACATCTTCTTCATGAAGATTGAACCAAATATCAATAGATGTCTGACTTGCCAAAGCAGCTCAGAAGGCATCTCCATCATCATTCTGAGAGGACCCAAAATCTGAAGAAGACTCAGAATCTGAAGAACTCTTATTTTTCTTCTTCTCTCTGCAATCTTTTCCAATATGACCAGTCTGTCCACAATTCCAGCACTTCGCTTTAGACTTCTTTCCAGGAGACTTAGAACTTTCCTCTGACTTGTATTTAGACTTCTTATCCTCTTGCTTGCCTCTAATAGCGAGAACCTCCTTGACCATCTCAGAAGATTTTCTTCGTGTTTCTTCTGATAATAATTAAGCAACCAAACCTTCCATTATGAGCGTGGTTGCTGTACTCCCAATGGCCATTACTAGATGATCCCATGTGTCAGGCAGAGAACATAATAGAAGCATACATCGATCCTTGTCATCAATCTTGACTACTATGGAGGTTAACTATGCAACAATCATGTTGAAAACATTCAAATGATCTACTAAAGACGTACCCTCGTCCATTCTCAAGGAATACAACTTCTTCCTCAAGAACAACTTATTTACCAGAGACTTTCCATGATAAATATCACCAAGTTTCTTCCACAAAAGAATAGCAGTCTTCTCCTCATGAACAATTAACAGAATAGATTTTGCCAAACATAGTCCGATCAACCCTTTGGCTTTTCTATCTGCAAGGTCCCAGTCCTCTTGTTTCATGCCTAAAGGTTTAGCTCCAGCCACTACAATCCAGGGATCTCTATCCACTAGAAAATATTCAACTTTAGGTTTCCACAACTCAAAGTTGGAGCCATTGAACTTCTCAATGTCCATTCGCCCAGAGGTGTTTGCCATCTTAAACTACAAACAAGACAAATAAACACTCTACTAGACTCCCACTGAAAACCAGAATTGGCACAAAGAACCAACCCTATCCAACAAGGATAAAACAACAGGCCAAGCTCTGATACCACTTCTAAGGAAAGCACATCATGAAAAAATGCTCTCCTAACACCAATTCTAAGGGGAATCAAACAAGTATGTCTTTAAATTATTTTGCAAAACATTAAGATATACACATATTAATGAAAAAATAATCACATAGAAAACACAATAGAGAGTTAACACCGGATTTACATGGGAAAACCCTTACGGGTAAAAACACACCACCAAAGAGAGACCACTTTATTCACAGTTAACATAAGGTAACAATAAAGTTACAAATCCTCTTCACAGGCATTTTCTCTCATAATCTATTTTTGAATCATAGTCATCACCTATGTAGAACACTCAGGCTTCCAACAGGACTCCACACCTTACATCACATAGTAACCTCTCTCTCTCTCGGTTACATCTCTGGCAACATATATATCAGCCATCTATTACAACATATCAGTTAAGCATAACCGTTATGGTGTCCAATGCTCTATCATTCAATAACATCCATCCACCTAACCAACATCTGGCTACTCTGATTACATCTTCCATTGCGATCGTTCAATTGTCAATTTGCACCAATCGGTTAGACATTTAACTGCCTGTGTTGGTCTGTATTCATGAGAAAACAATTATCCCACATGCACCCAGGAATCACACGGGTTTGTATTCAAATACACCGGAAGGAACTTCTAATATGACCACGAGCTCATCTTTTGGACTTCAGTTTGAAGCGAGCATCCGTGGTCGGTCTCTACTCCATCGGCCATCAAAAAGACCACAAATGCGTTGCTCCAATCTCCCGATGAAGGTCAGCTCCAAAAAGGTTAGCTCCATCGGCTCATCGAGATAGCCTTCAATAGGTAGACTCGATCTCCCAATGAGCCTAAGATGATTCCATCGGTCCATCGGCATAGCACCCAATAGTTTCTCCCAATCTGCGATGATACCCTGATCATCGAAGGTGACTTCATCGGGTCATCGGTAAGACAACCAAACTGGCTACCCCAATCCCTGATACCAACAAAGGCGGACTCATAGGGTATCAGTGTAGCAACCAGCCATGTCATCCTGATCAATGATAGCACTTAGTCGATTTCATCGGGTCATCGGAAATACACCCGAACTGGCTACCCTGATAACACTGAAGTCAACCAAAGCGGGTTTGTTAGGTAATCGACAAGATAACCAAACAGCTATCCTGATCGTCCAATCTTCCTTGATCTGCTCGATCTCTCTTTCTGCGCTTTGCCACATGACACCACCTGATTGGCTCCAGAGTCCCTACCCTACCACCTTAGCATGACCTCACTAACCATCCGTAATGAATCTCTTCTTTGTTGCTGGGTCACGATGGATATTCTAACGAGTAGTTTCCAATCGCAACCTAGCAACCACCGTTAGATCAACCTAGACTTGCTCACCCGATAGTCGATGCTACCCTGATGAGCGAAGATGACTTCGTCGGGTCATCGAGATGATTTCAAACCTGCCTCTGCGAGATCCATTACACTTCAAGACCTAGGAAGATGGACTCATCAGGTATCGGTATAGAAGACTAAGAGCACTCCTGATGACCGATACCTACTCTGTTATGTCGAGTTCATCGGCAAAGGTTATACCGATATAGGTCACATATTTTCTTCACACTGTTTCATCGGCCAAAGTTAACCCGGGCACTTTTCCAACACTAACTCTATTGATGTCTAGACTAGAACCCATTTGGAACACACTATTTGACATCAATGACAACAAAGAATATATGTGTAACAATCTCCCCCTTTTTTTATTAATTGCAAGCAACTAAAAATGTTTTCATAGTAAACCTTTCTTTAATAACAAATCCCCCTAACTAGGGAATCACCACACCGTATAAAATCCTTCTGTTCACTTTAAACAAATTTTAGTATTGGCCTCCCAAAGTAGATATAAAACAATTTTTAGTATTATTCTCCACCTTTACCATCAAAGGAAAAGGCCAAAGCAAAGGATCATAATTCATAACATAGAGCATCATTAAAAATTACCTAGCCAAATATCTTTCAACTTTTTCTTCAACCTAATCACTAAGGCATTCTAGGCATGAGTAGTAGCAACAAGAGTCCTACTCTAACATTTGTAGACAATACACTTTTTTATTGCACCATCAAAAGAATATATATTTTTAGCATATTTCTCAACATTTTCTGCATCAACCAATAGTGTTATGTAGGAATAAACTTTAATTCCATATCAACTCATGACTCTCCAAACATCCTCATGTAACAATCTCTTTGATGCCTTCTCAGGGTTAATTGATAGTGCAATTATCGAGCCTTATTCTATTCTTTTCCATAAGCATCTACATAGATTTTATAGTTCTCAGCTAGTTCCATCAATTGAGACTCAATATGATCAATTTCATCATTGATTTTTTTTGTGGAAGCTGGCCACCTTAAACAAATGTTTTACAACATTTCAGTAGCCTCAATTGATTTCCTAGAATTCATTAAATTAAGGATTAGCACCTGATGTTCTCTTTTATATTTTTCTATCATCTTTTCTTGCAAGTTTGTTTCAGTAAATCCTTCCTCAAAACCACTTACATCTCCTTTAGCCATTCTTTCTATAAGTATCTCCACAAGCTCCTTTGGAAGAATATCAACAATATCAGTAGAAACTAAATTATTTTGAACCAAGTACCTCAAAAATGCCTCTTCAATAACATATTGCTCATAAGAAACATGATTGTGATATGAATTATCGGCATTTTATACTCCACCAGACTACCTGATCATTTCAAGGACCTTCTCTTTGATAATTCCATCATCATCAGTAACCTCATCAAAATCTTTCTACTCCTTGCACTAAACAACTTTCTATTATTCCTTCTTCTCTTCTTCATCATCATGGTCAATTATTACTAGCTCAATGTCCTTCTTCTCCAAAACCATTTTTTCACTCTTCTGAATTTTAGAACTAGAGGTAGAGATCTCTATAGATAACTTCCTTGTTTCCATTTCTGTTTTCTCCAGTTCCATCATTTTGAACCTTCCTAGGATATCCTCTTTTGTTCCAAGCCTTTTTGCATTTAGAACCTTTAGAATCTTCAATAAATTTTCCACCAAACTCATACATTCATGCTAAGACACCTCATAAAGTAACATAGTTACCCAAGAAACTCTCACAACCATATCTTCCAAAAAGTAATTATCTCTATCCACTAAAAATACAATATTATTCCCATACCAATTTACAACCTTAGGAGGAATCTGATTCCTTAGAATCAAATCACTTTTGAGCTTTACAAAGAAATTTCTAGACATTTTTAATTTATCATCCAACCCATCTAAATAACCCTTAATTTGTGACCCAATAGTCATGTCATTTCTCCTTACAACATTTTTAGCTCTAGGCAAAGCATTCAAAAACTAGAACACTAAACAGAAAAATAGAGAACCATACCAGAATGGATACATCTCACTCTTTGAGATTTTGATTTTATCTAACAACTAATGTGATAGAATCTTGCATAGATCACATTTTACATTTTATTTAACCATTTGATAAGCCACATGCACACCATTGGACGCATAAGAACCTTCTCTATTTTTATAATAAACTTTTTAAGATATCCCCATTGTGACATATCTAACGGCTACATCCTTTATAGTATTAATTTTTAATTCTCTTCGATTTGAAATTACTCTGATTAGATGATTCATCTCAACATTCTTCAAAGATTCCAATGCAGTTTTTTCTCTGGTCACGCACAACCTTGTTACAATTCATAGAACCTCCTTTGAAATTAAATAGGGTCTATCAAGTCAAATAAATTCACCATGAATTGTATTAACAAAAATTCTCATAGCTTCTTCATCATCAATCATTTGAAAACAATTTTAAGTGTCTAAACCTTCCTATATTACCAAATTCACTCTTCAACTTCTATGAATTGTCAACGAAGTAATTCTACCTAAAATTCCTAATCTTCTCATGATTATATTCTTCTAGATTAACATCAATGTACTGAAAAATATTTTTATTATAAATAATGCGATCATCAATACCAAAAAATGCTCCAACCAAATCTACATCTATTGTAATGAAGCGTTTTAACTTATGTTCAAGTCTGGGTTCATTGTTGATACTCACAATTTTCTTCATTCTGCTAAATTATCACTTTGTAATATTTTCTTCACTATTTCTGATGAACTAGATCCTTTGCTCTCCTTAATTTCTCAAATCACAAGTGCATAAATGATTGTAATCAAGAAAATAAATACTCACAAGTTAGGTTTCCAAAAAGTCGATACACTATTTGCCAAACCATCAAAAATCACTTCAAGACCACAAGATATGCTCAAAGCTTCCCAAATATCTTCATAGACACCTGGCATGCTAAGAGGAAACTCAACATCAAACCAAGAGGGGTCAAAAAATTTTTTTCATTAAATCTCCCCCTCAGACCCTGTTGTTCAAGTTAATTACTGAAACAGGGAACCATATCCATAGGTAGCGAATGCCAAACCACCATCAACATTTCCTTCAGTCTTTTCTTTTGATTTCTTCACCTACAATAGCTTTCCTTTTCCTCTAGAATCTACTATACTCTCCGAACCAAGATTAATTCTTTATTGCTCTTGCAAAATTTTGTAATATACCCAACACAGTTACAGTTATAGCATACGAGACCATTTCTCCATTATACTCCCATTGTCATTTCTTCTAAAGTTCTTATTCATCCTACATTCAATGGCTTTGTGCTCATATCAATTGAAAACATAACAATATCAATTCACAATAATGTAATTTCAAACCAAAACAAGCAACAACCAAACAACAATAATCAAACTTCCAACCATCCTCAGCATTGACAAGTAATTGGATTCAAACATATTAATATCAATCTGATCAACTACCAAAGAAAATTGTTTATGTTTAAACCATAGTACCAATCCATAGTGATGTTCAATTCAAAAGCATAACTGTAATCACTTCATCATTGTAGATAACTTTGTTGATGTCTAGAAAAAAAAACCCATTTGAACGACATTGTTTGACATCAATCACAACAAAACATATATTTCTAATAGATTATCCATACCATTCTCTATTTCTTTCATATCCTAGGTAGTTTTGGGACTCTCCAAGATATAAACCCTAGCAATTAGATCCTCTAACTCTACAGATAGTAATGATAATCTTGGGACTCAACACCACTCAGGATATTTTATTCCTCAACTTCATCATCCCCATAATCCTTATTATTTTCAGCCTTTCAAGTTCCTATTTAGTTGGGTCTCAAATAGGTGGAATGTGTGATGAAGTCTTCGAGAACTAGTCTAAGAGGCTCATCACGAGTTTCATCACTGCTCCCATTTTCATCATCATATTTAGATTATTCATCATTTTTTTCCACATAGATTTTTGTCTATGACCTCAACAATCTTTTCAACATCTATAATTTTAGCGAACCTAGTAGACTTTTCATTCTCCTAAGGAGGTGGTTCTATCTTATTTGGGAACATCGCTATTAGAAATATCAATACCATGAGAGGAGGAGGCAACATGTCTATTTTTTAAAGACCTAATTAATGATTTTTCTTTGCCACTTGCAAACATGGAGTTAGAGCTACTAGGGGTAGTAATAGGTTTTTTCCCTTATCTAGTGTCTATTTGGGCCCAATTTGATAAAAATAAATTAAAGAATGGTGTCCTAGCTAATAATTTCAATGTCATTCTTGTATAGGAAGGACTCAAATTTCCAACAAGTAGGTGGTATTTATTTGATTAGTTATTTGACAAGTTGTGTGAGCCTAGACTAATGAATAACTATTATAGGTTTGACCTTGTTAATGCTATTGCCCTCAATTTCTTCTTTGATGAAGACTTGTTGGGTTTCATATGTTATAAATATTATTGTAATACCCAAGATGATATATATTAAAGGGGGGAATTTTGTATTATAAACATAAATAAATTAATAAGTATCATTTGACCTAAATCACACTACCACTAAAGAGATTGTATACTTGAGAATAGGTCATTGAATATGATAGGCATAAGAATAATCCTAGGGTCAACTAGTTCTTTAGGAATATAATCAAGTCTAACATGAAATACCATCTATAATTCCTTTCTAGAACACCCAAAGCATCTATAATGTTTTGAGGATTATTAGAAAATACATGACTCAAAAGACTAATACCTAAAGTGTGGGAACATGCGCAATGTGTAGTAGTGGGATTACCTAGAAGAGGAACAATACCTTTGATAATTAGACAAGCCCATAAAGGCCAATTGGGTGCAAGTGGAGGAGAAGGATAAGGATAAGATGGAGTAATATTCACAACTAGATAAATACCATCATCTAGAATATGATTATTAGGAGGATCATCATCATCATCCTCTGGAAGAAACACATCCTTTGAAGAAGAACTGGGAAGAATAGAGGAATATTTGTATGATGGAGAACCATTCAAAGTGAAAGACTCATCAAATTGAACCTCATGCTGAAAATGTACCTCTCAAGTGATAGGATCAAACAACCAATAACCCTTCACATCCTCACAATAGCCAACAAATACAAACCACTAACTCATCTTCTCAATTTCATTAGACCTACCATATAGAATGAATGTCCAAGCATCACTACCAAATAATTTGAAAAAGGACACCTTGGGATTGACATGAAAAAGAACCCACTCAAGAGTCATATTTTACACTACCTTGTGAGGCATACGTCATTTTGAATGTAGTTGGCACAATTTATTGCCTCTATCCAAAATGTTGGAGCCCTGGACTTAGATCAAATCATACAATTGGACATCTCCTATAAGGTTTTATTCTTCTACTTGGCCAAACCATTTTGTTGAGAAGTGTATCACACTGTGTGCTAATGAAGATAACCTCAAGCACAATATAATTCATGGAATGCCTGATTGACAGACTCCCCCTATTTGTGTGAATATTTTCAAAGGAATCTCCAAGTTGGTTCTCCAAAAATGCAAGTAAGGTCATAAAATTTTGAGTCTCATCCTTGTACTTCAAAAAGTACACTCATTTGTGCCAAAAGTCATCAATAATGGTTAGTAGATACTGGGCCATATTAAATAAAGGAATAGTGAGTGACATGAGGTCACTATGCACCAACTCAAGGGGATTCAAAGCTCATGTGGCCTAACCCTTAGAAAATGGATCCGTATGATATTTTCCATGAACACAACCATAAAAAAATCCATCTAAATAAGAGATTTGAGGTAGGCAAATCACCAAATTTTGAGTTCTCATCTTTTAAAGATGTCTATAATTTAGGTTCCCAAACCATTCATCCAAAAATTTGCGGACAAAATATGCATGAGCAATGAGATGATCATGATGAAGACTCAAATCTATCAAACCTATAAAAATGGGTTATATGATCAACTATGCGTATAGTAATGACCTCAAGATCTTGCATCTTTCAAATAGCCATATCGGTAAGAGAGAACTCAACAAATCTTCCATCACCATCATAGCAAATCTGATAGATAGAAAGCAGATTCTATGAAATAGATCAAGAACAAGAAGAACATCATCAATGCTACCAGCCTGCATTTAAACTAATTTTGTTCCTAATACTAGAATTTGAGAAGAGTTTTAGATAGTGATGTGTGAAGTAAGATGCACAAACAAAATCAAGAAGATTTATAGTTTGTGTCATGTGATAAGAAGCACTAGAATCAAGAATACAACTAGAACAAATAGAGGACAAAGCATTATCTTAGAGAGCTTTCTCCTTTCCCAAGGAAGAAGACTTAGGCATGGCAGAATTATGCTTCCTCATGGCTTCCTCCAATGGTGTCGGCATCGCAAAACAATGTGAATTATTCTGCCTATATTTTCTACAAAATAAATAGTATCCCTTCTTTTTCTTATATTCAGAAGATGACTCTCCTGTCTTAGAAGGAGGAGGAGTAGGATGATTTGCCTTTTGATCATTCTTTGCCTTAGGTTTGGAGTAAGGCTCACTACCAAAAGATAAATATATCTTGGGATTATTCTTATTCTTACCCTTTACCTTAGAACATTAAGCCATGAAACATGACTATTAGGAAGAGAATCCATCTAAATCAACTTGGTCTACTCCCTAATCAGTTGATAAAAAAAATCCTCAAAAGTAGGCATCTTATGATCTTCTCCCATAGCATCCTTAGTAGAGTATAATGTAGAGGCAAACACTTGAAAATAGTGTCTAAGCTTAAACAAGATCAAGAAGATACACTACTTATCTTCTTTAGCAAGATCATATCCTTTCAACTATGACAAAATCAACTTGAATTGTCCAAGAAAATCTTGAATAGTGGGAAATATATTTGGAGAGAGACGAATTAGATCAAATTCAAGCTACAAGATGCTAAGCTAATTGACCTTACCATACAACTCTACAAGCTTATCACACAGCTCTTTAGCCATATTACACTCAACAATGCGAAACAAAAAAGATATTTGACACGTGAAGATCTATGAGTTCTTTCACCTCGTCCATTTTGTTTCTATGAACAAATTTCTCAAATGCCTTAATGAATTTAGGTTGTTTGGCATATAATAAATGCCAAAGACCTTGAGATTGAAATAACTGGGACATTTTAAGCTTTCATGTCTGATAATTATGTGGAGTGATCAATTCAATCCTATGGTTCGATATGATATACAAGAGAACACAAAGGACTAATATGCAAGATACAACACCCCCAGAACATATATAACTAATTTTCCAATTTCTAAACACCAAATTAAATAACAACTTGCAACTTCAGGATAGTAAAATTGACATAAAATGACAAAATTATTAGGAAATGCATTGTCCATAGTGAAGTTCGTCAAACTTTCTGACAATATCTAACTTGTAGAAAATGGTCTTTATTCACAAAAGTTGTGCTAGTTTGAAAGAAAACCTATTTTAGACATATTGAGAATTATTGATATCTCTCAGACACATTAGGTGACCACCACAAGGAATGAGAAGGTTGGATGCATAATGTGACCACCAAAACGAATGAGAAGGCAAATGTGTAGGCACCCAAAAGTTCAATTGATGGAAGGCTTGCCACGCTAATTAACTGCGAAGTCATCACAAGAATCAAGGCTCAACCATAAGGTCTGAGCTTAAATCAACAAAACTACCACATAAAGTTACCAAGGTTGATCCTCTCAATATCTACAACCATAGAATTTCACCACAAGTGGGGATTAGTAAAAGAGCCTTTCACGGTCCATGTGAGCATTTTCTTGCATTATGTGTATAAGCACCACTATATTTGAACATGTAAAACATCTCTTGCATAAGAAATGTGGAATGAATGACCCTATGTACAAAGCCACACAACTCGCAAAATTGTTGATGGGGCACACTTAAAAACTCAAACACTTGAACCCTAACCTTTACAAGAACGTCCTTCATCAACAATAAAATTGATGTGAATGAGATGTGTAAATATACAAAGAATGCTATATATAAGGCAAGGATGAATGTTGTGACCGACTTTGGTATTAATGCTGCCAGTGGAAGTAGTGAGTGACAAATAAAAATTTAAATGAACCTATTTTATGCAACTAAATACTAAGTTTGTTTTACCTAAGTGAAAAACTTAAGTATACATGGAATAGACATGTACACCAACATCCAGGACATAAGATCTAGTATTAATATTGAAATAGGACTAGTAGGATGTGATAAGGCCCAAATAGGCTTGAAATGACCCAAGAAAGGCACACTAAAGAAAGGACCCGAAAGAGAGTCTAAAATTGTAAGGGGATACAATTTATGACATTACATTTAGTTCCCACTTTAGTGGAATTATGAACTTAACAGTCATACCCATAGTAATGTAGAGATAAAGAGATAGAATAACAAAGAGAAAGATAAACATAGGATAAGATGACATTAAGTTGAGGGATTATCAATCTCCAAAGTATAGGATCCTATCATTCCACACAAAATATTTAAATATATGCATACAAAAAAAACAATGTTATTACTAAAGCAAACAAAAGATTCTATCTCAAATAGGTGAAAAATCTCGATGTCGAAAATGTTTCAACTACTTATATGACATCAAGGATCCTAGTCTTAAGAATTTCAAACATAAGTTTCTAAGGATAATAATCCCTGTGGATGGATGAACTTTCTTGACCCACTTAATCATCTTCTCATGGCCATGGATCTCATTGTGGGCTAGACTCTAGTAAGTTTCATTGGTTGACAGTAGATATTATGCTTTTCATATTCGGTAGCCTAGAGAAGACTAGTAGGAGAGTTCTTTTTATTGGCTAGGAGCCTACATATTAAAGTTATATCCCCACTAAGGTATAGGATAAAATTATTTACAATTCCCTTCCTATCAATCCTTTTCTTACCACTTAGTGGTTTTATTTCTTATCATTTTTTCTTTTTGTTTCTTTTCATTTTTGGGGGGTTAGCTTTTTCCTACTTACACTCTTAAGGGGTTTTTTATTCACCAACTACATTCTTTTTAATAGGTATTATCTTTTTTCTTAATAAAATGATATGTCTTATTCATTAAAAAATTCAAATTCATTGATTAAATATTGATCTATTAAAAATATTAAATGGTAACCATAATCAATACAAATTTTATAACTATTCTTAGTAGGGCAATTTTAATGGGTCAATATTTACAAAATTTTATTCAATAATAGTTTCAAAGTAAACATAAAATGATATATAATTTAAATACATTTCTAAAACCAAGGAAAGAAAGATTAGAAAATAAAGTGATGAAGATATTTGTTTTCTTCTATTTAAGAAGATTTGGACAAGCACAAGGATGTTAATTTATAAAATATGAAATTTGTTTAAGTGGAGAGCTCTGATATAAATTGGTTGATTAATTAAAAATAAGTGAAACGTATTTAATAAATTAATATTCTCAATCACTTTTGTATGTCTATATTTTTAATATGGAAGATTTTATATAACTTTTAGTTATTAGATAACGGAGTAGAACTCTTTATACTGAAACCTCTTCAGCTGAAAGCTAAAGTCTCAAGTGTATACATTCCACCAAATTAACAAGGGACACAATCCCACCTCCTTCCTTATGATATTGGGACCTTGCACTCACCAAGATTTCATCTCCGTTAGATCGAGAATCCATTGATATTTGTATAACTTTCAAGACACATTTAAAACTTTTTTTTTTTTTGATAAAATTTATTCTTAGTACATAACAGATAAGAAAGCACCATTTACTTTCCCAAACTCATGGGACTAGAAAGAATACATTGGCGATTATTTTTATATATGAATTAAGTCATTGGACCTGTATATCATTGTCACTGTACGTATGAGTCTGAATGGTAGACTTCGATATGCAGCCTTGTTTCACTGTTTGCAGCACTTTGGATCTGGAATATAGCTTTCGCAATTAGTACATGATGGTAACCTTTCCACAACTTGAAACAGATTATAGCTTCCTTTGTTGTAGTTACCATCTGCAGCAGTATTTGCATTATTCTTAAGCTTATATCGAGCAGAAACTTGTGGGGCAAAGAGAAGGGTTAGAACAAGAAGCACTATCATGATTCTCTTAAGCATTGATCCCGCCATTTTCACTGCTGGAGAGTGTGCTTTCACAAAGAAAGATGTTCACGTTACAGATGAACATCTCAGCGGAAACGAAAGAGTAGTTGATGAGAAACGGTGAAATACGAAGATGGTATAAAACCCATAGAGAGCAGGCCGCATTTATAGAGAGGTTACGGATAGACGATGATATGAAGAATTGAATATCGTAAGTCGTTTAAAATATATGTAAAATCTTCGCTTCAAATCCGCGTTTTCCATTGTTCAAAGGGTATTTAATTTTAGAGTTGGTGTATGATTCATAAATATGAGGCATGTCAAAAGAAAATATTATAAAACACTAAAAGCAAGAAGAAAACATTAAATTTACTAATTCTCGCTTGACCGTAGCGATTACACTGACCTTTTCTAACGCAGAAATGGGATTTCATAAGCCATTTCAAATCCTGTCGAAACACACAGTTATAAATTGTCATGCATATATTCCATGAAACAGAAAAAATGGCCTGAAATAACGGGAAATGTAAGTTGCAGATTCATACCGGTGAGCATGGAGTATATCAAAATCAAAATCCATTAATTTAGTCGTCATTAAAATTGAAGGCCGTTCAAACGTTTTTATTTGTTTTCACTGTTATAGGTTAGGTCTTAATGGGTTAAGTCTAGAGAATGTTAATCAATTAGTGTTTAACATTTTTAAGTTTAAAAGTCAAAGCTTAATATATGTCATTTAAACCATCCAATCTTGACGTAGCTAGGAACCTTACATATAAATTTAATATATTCCTTTTATTGATTTTGGGAACTGGTCTCATATTGGCTTCTCTTTCTCAATGGTGTGTGTTATTATAATAGTAGGAATTTTCATATTCGTGGCCCTTCTCACTTTAGTTTGATCTCTATTACTTTTTGGAAGGTTAAAAAATACCTATTTTTCTATCTTCTTCTTATCATCTATCACCTACTTTAGTGATCGCTAATGTAATGATAGTTTGAAATTAGTTTGTAATTAGACTAAAAAAGACAACTGCATGACTTCAAGAACAATGGAAAGTTATGGCTGAAGGTGGTGAAGGGTAATCTCACAGACTATGTGGAGGGGATAAAGGGTTTTGACCATACCTTCTTAGAGAAATTTGTTCAATCTTGGGAGAAAGGCGAAGTTAAAATTTGGGGCATGGTCTTTACAATTTCTATGGAGACTATTGTTGTTGTTACTATTCTATCCTTGGATGGTGTAACCTTTCCCAAAAATCCTAAGGGGAGTTATAAGAATGGTTTTAAGAGATTCTTTAATCTAGGTGAAGGTGTCTTAAGGCTTCAGAGTGGCATCTCTTTCATAGGATGTCAGACCTATTCTAGATCATCAAGAATGTACTCCACAACTTCTATAATTGGAGCATAGTCAACTGCTCCCTAGATATTGGCCTTTCCCTTACCAATTTTATTTGATAAAATAGTAGACCTAATTGCCAAGGATTGATTAGAGGAATGTCCAATTGTAAATACCTCTTCTAATTCAATATATCTATTATGTTCTCTTGCAATGATAGAATCCCCAGAGTTCATAATGTCATCCTTATTGGCATGACCTCAAGTGTATCAACATTCAATAATAGCCTTTCGTCAAATTAGCTCCTACAAACCTATCCATCTTGTTTGTCTTTCTATCTCTCTCAAGTTGTTTGAGAGAATTTCCTATCAAACTACTCATTTAAAAAATATATTCTTACAACTAGACCTCCGACCATCTATTCTCATTTTTTCAATAATATACTCAAGATGATAACATTTTTTTTCCATATAATTCCACTCATAACTTTTGATATTTCCATCCAAGTGACCATGACATTCCCTTTTCTATATAGGAAAGTATTGAACTTTGAACTGGGAATGAAGGAAAGCAATTTTCTTATGCAACTTAAAATAAAAATTGGCTACCTTATAAATCTACCATAGAATTTACAAAAGAATTATTTTTATCAAATACAAAATAAAAATTATGAGGACCCGAAACCCAAAGTCAGAGAGCAATACAAAAAATAAACAGTCACTAACCAGTCCAGAACCAATGACAAAATAGCCAAAGAAATAGGGGCCAAGCCCACACAGCAAAAATTCAAAACAGCAATAGAGAAAACCTAAAACACACTAAACTAGAGATTGCATCAGCTCTGAATTCTTTGGATCATACTCTTGTTGATTTCCTCGAGCTCATCCATGATAAACCTGGAAGTACTCTTTTCTTGGTTCTTGCTTCTTGTCCTTGTATAGGGGCCAGTCGTGGTCTGAGGTCCCGTACCCTGCAAGTTTGACTCCTGGATTTTCTTCTTCTGTTTGGTGTCTGAGGGTGGGATAGTGGTGGTGGGCTGAGCTCTTTGATCCGCAATCATTGCATTGACCTTTTTAAGACCTTGAGTGCTGTTATGCATGGCTTCCCTGCTAATATCAACTAAATTCTTCAATTTGGTCTTAATCTCTTCCAAGCTTCTTTCCAACTAACCAATCCTTGATTCATGATCTGTTTTCATGATCTTCACATCTTCTGTAAGTTTCTATTTCATTCAGAGAAGTTTGTCATTTTTGTTTGGCATGGGTGTCTCAATAAAAGTATCAATGATGCCCTTAATTCCATCCTTCAACATATTAATCTCCTTACTAATCCAAAGAAAGCAGTTTTCTAGGTTTTTGATAGAGTTGTTAAGGAGAATAACAAAATAATAGTCTTTTTTGGTATCCCCCTATTCCCCCTGTTCAATGTTAATGGGGATGTCCATCTTAATTTCCTTCTCCTTTCCCTTGGCTTCCCCAGTTTTTCTTTACTACAATTAAGGTGGCTAGAATTATCAACATAGCTATATAATAACTAAAGTGTATGGATCATAAAACCCCTAACCCCAATTTCCAGGATCTGGCCCACTAAACACGAAAAACCTTGGCACAAGGAGAAAATTATTAAGTTATCTAAAGAACTCCATAACCTTATGAGATAACATTCTTTATTAAATCCTAGTTTATTCAAGGTAGGAATAATAAATAAATATTTAAAGATACTATAATGAAAAAAATATAAGTGCATATCCAATTGCATATTCTTTGTTTGGACATGCACAACATATCTTGTAGGGACCAAGTCTAAAACCAATTGTACAATTAGCTATTTCTTACACTCTATAGAGATAATATGGAATAAGATTTGGAAAAAGGTGGAATGCAATATGAAGGTGGAATGTTTAGAAGTTTCGAATATATTTATGTAATCACTACACAACATATTCTACCTAATAACATAGCCTATTAATTTTATTTTTTTTAATATATAGGGAAATTATCATCAGTTTTATGTGCATCTATTACTTATAGTGCATTCCCATAAGATGACATAATGCTTGATAACTCAATATTCAACATACTATGAACTTTTGATGTTAAGTGATCTAATTTACTTCATGCAATAGGCTCCAGAATATTTTATTTCTTATTATCATTGATTTCATTTTTCAGAGCCACTCGACTCTTTGATTATGCCTACCTCAATGATATTCAATGGTAAGATTGAAAAGATTATTTTATTAGGTATCATTTTAAGTTGTTTTAAACACAACATTAAGTAATTCATTTCTAATTGTAAGTAACTCTTTCACCTTTAAATATTTAAAATCCTAGATGTCAGGGTTATATTGCTTACAGATGAAACTTGACAAGCCTTGATAATAAAAAGTAATTAGTGATAATTAGTTTTCCATTTCAAACCTCTAGGGCTTATTTAATAGGATAGGATGGAATGAATTGTCGAAGAAATATTCAAACAAGTAATATTTAGTTGTAATAATTTCAATGTCCTTTATATATTTATTAGTGTCCTTGAAATGATTGGCTAGGGCACCCTTTAGATATAGCTTTTTAGAATTTTAACATTGGAGAGAATTGGCCCAATGGCTCCTTCGATTGTGATCTTTTTAAAAATTAATACATTATGAAATTGAGGTATGATATTGTTCATCTACACAAAATTAAAAAAATTCTTAAAGAAATAAAATTATTGGTTGATAAGAAACACATAGTTTTTTCTACTAAACAAAACTCTCAAATAGGTAAAAGAGGCTCTCAAAAACTTGAAAAGAGTAATTTTAAATAAACTTACTTGATTGTGTGCATGAATTCCTTGATTTTATGTCAAATTATGGAACAAAAATATTATTCTAAATTAAGCATGCCTCCAAAATTATGTCATTTTTTATTTTAACTTAAAATAGTGTATACATACATGAGTTAAGGAGTTCTAACCGTCAAGGTAATACATTAGACATATAGGGAAATTTATTTGTTCTATATGCTCCAATGGTGATAGATAACTTCACATACTTAAAAAAAAAATTATATTAAACAAAGCAATAACAATGATGAAAGCTACAAATCGGTGGTTGAAAGGAAGAACTATATAGCCAATAATAAGTTAGTCACTCAGACTACAAAAGAGATACATTAAATTAAAATAATTGTATAACAATTTTACATTGAAATAAATATTTTAACTTGTTGAAAAGTCCTCTAAGAGTTGGCCATCGATTTTCCTTGAGTTACAATTAGCTAGCACAAATTATTGTAAATAGCCAACACGCTGTATTTTGGAGGATGCCACATACAAATCATAATGGTTGATATCTTGCCACTAAAATCAATGACAGTTAGGCCACTTAAGTGGACCAATCGTATCATGGGCAAGTGATGCACATGACCTAGAAAAATTACACGTTGAAGTGACCTATACATACGGCTCATCATCACACATCAACACACTAGTGGGCCCTAAAATACTTAGAAGAGAACATGTGGTAGACATGTAAATCATCAACTGACATATTATTCAAGAGGAATCTAACCTTCAACCTTTGGATTTCTTTCTATTATTTTAAAATTTTTTTTTTTTTTTTGGGTGTGATTCATCCACCTCTTTGAAATGGTCCAAAAGCTTGTTTTTAATAAGCTTTTAATCTTTATCTCTCTCATTAATTGTTGAATAAAATTAATTCTGAAATAGAAAAGGTCAAAACAAAAGAACAATAGGGGAAAGGATCCAGTAGTTGTGCACCCTAACTTCAGGCTTCTCAAAATCCTACTTGGAAATTTCAAATCACTCCGATTTTTTTACAGCAGCGTACTTGGCAAGTCCCCTACTTATAAATAAGGTTTTAGGGCCACATCATCAAATATGATGCCACATCATCATGCTTTTTGCCAAGGTGTCCAAAACAGCCCCCCAAAAAAGTGAGACCAATAGGCATGCAAAAGAGACCCCAATAGTTGTGCAGCTGACATGGCATCACCTGATTGGTTACTTTTTACAATATTAGTACATTTCTTAACAACTATTGGTACATTTCCTAACAACTATTGGTACATTTCCTAACAAAAATTGATATTTTTTGTTTCAAACAATAGATATTATTTGTTCAACTTTTGGAACAAAAGGTATCAACAACCCTCACAACAATTGATACATGCTCAACTACTGGGTCCTTTCCCCTATAAAGATAATTCTAGTTTTAGTTTTTTCGTCCAACATAATCCCGTCAATCTTGTGGTACACTTGTTAAAAATAAAATGACTTGGAAGACCAGAAAAGTCCTTTTGCATTTTTCTTCATTTGCTGCCTTTTCAACACCTCATTGTTTTACTTTGAATATCACAATATTGAATTATTCAAACACTTGCAACTCGTTGTGCCTCTCTATAAATACAACAATATACTTTGTTTTATCCATACCCATTCTCGATCTTTGCTCTGTATCAGGCAAAATATTCACCCAGTTTTTCCTTCCTCATTTGTAAACGAAACACGTTTGTTTGCTTAAGATTTGTTGTGGCAGTTAGTATGGCGAGATCAATGGTTCTGAAAATTATGGTAGTGTTGCTTGTGCTCAACGTTATGTTTTCCCTCGCTGTCTCTGCTCGATCAATCCTCAAGTTGAAAGTGAATACAAATGCAGGAATTGATAATCTGCTTGAAATTGTGGAGATGTTGAAATCGTGCCCTAACTGTGCAGGCAATATTCCAGATCCAAGTTGCTGCAAAAGATAAAACAAGGCTGCATAGACTTATTTTCCGCCATGGAAACTCAGGACGGTTGTACATAATTTTCGTCTTTTCTGATCCACGGTGAGAAGGAGAAATATAATCTATCCCCTTCTACTGATCACCGACAAATTTCATAAGGCTGATCGCTTTCATCTAACTTGATTGCGGAATGTTTAATTTGTATTACCAGAAATTATATTCGGTTTGATCAAATATTAAATATGATTCATGTATGGTACAGTAAATATTTATTAATGTGTCGAAAAAATTACTGATCGATATAATGTGGATATATGATTATACATGCATGAGATTTTAAGCGCATGCTCTGGGTTGGATCATATCCAAGGTTTCATAAATTATATAATGAAAAGTAAAGAAATATAATGATGAAGTGAAATATTTCAAATTTCACGCCTTTCAAAGGTTGTTGTAATCTGTATAAGTATTATCTTTTCTTTGAAAGCAAATTAAAATAATTTAAAAATATTATTAAAAAAATTTCAACATTTAAAATATCAAAATATAAAACATTTTATGAAATAAAGACTTTATTTTAAATGAAAAATTTCTTAAATAAGAGTCATATAGAAAATTAGAGTTATCTTATTTGAAATAGAAATTTATTTAAGAGAGGTCGAGCAATAAGAAGGAAGGACATTGAAAATATATTTTATTATTTGATTTTTACTTTTTATTATTATATAAAATTTTGGTTTGAATAATCTAACGCTGAAACTCCTCTTGACAAGAGTCACCATTATGTAGATTTGACTTTCTAACTAATATTGATAACAATTTCAATTCTTTAGCTTTTTATTGTTTATCAACACATGTAATTGGCCTCTTGGAAGGAATTTTATGCTAAACATGGCCATGGAATTCAAAGGATTTCTTGCATAAATCCAGCTATAATTAAATTTTATTTTTGTATTATATATTTGGGGTGACTCATATAATGCCATATGTATTTGACTAGAAATTCTAAATAAACTATTCATCATTCAATTATTGTGATTCAATTGGTATATCACTAATCAAGTTGTGGGTGTATCAATTTGGAATAGGGAAGAATAATCCTAGAAATAATTAAATACTAAAATTTTCTATCATAGTTGTGATTCATGTATACAAGGGTTAGTGGTGAATATATCTATCTTTTGAATAAAGTATTAACAATTATTCTTGGTATCAACACCATTCATTTATATTCTTATCAACACAATTCCTTAGGTTGAGGATTCTCAAGGTTCATTAATATTTTATTACTCCTACCCAAGCATAGTCACCATACATAACAAATCATCAATTTGTAATACAATTTTATAATTGCAAACATTAATCCCTTTAATATTCATAAAATCTTATTAGATTAGTATTGAAGTAAAGTTATACAAATTATGGAGTACATTTGGGAGTAGCTACATATAAATAGAATAGATTTAATGTTTTGGTTATCAATTGAATAGTAATTTATCATAAATACATAATTTTATTTTCTATCATATCTAGACCTAGACTATTTAAATTATCTAGAGAAGCTAATCTTTTTAAATTGTTGAAGTGAATAAAAACTAAATATATGTTACAAAATTTTCAATTTTGGATATGCAACATAGAACATATATAGGTAACATGTGACAATAAATTTAAATAAGGCTAATACCATCTAAATCATGATTTATACTTAATAGAGATGTTAGGTAACAACATGGACACCTTTTACTTCACAATAGTGTTTGTCATTAAATCCTACAATGTCCCATTTTTGGCATCATCTATTATTTTTTCTCTATTATAGTCATAATTGATTAAGTACATTCAATGAGCCTCATTCAATGTACCTCTACTAATAATTGTTCATTATAACTTATTTCTCCTCTTTGGGAGAACAAATATTGGTCATATATTATGGTTAAATCTTTGAATTCTATTTTATTGGTGAGATACCTATTATTTTTGTATAATGGCTAAAGTGACATGTTTCTTTCTCTCATGACTAGTTATATACTAGTAGAGATATGAAAAATATCTTAGATTATCATTGATTTGTGTCTCAAATAGTCAATGTGTTCCTCATTAAAATTGATATGGTGGTAGTGCTTATTTGGATAGAAATTACATTCCTATTTCTATTAGGATTTGACTCTATTTTGCAATAATCATCATTGTTCAATAAAAATATTATCAAACATACATTGAATCATATTTCTCTATTTCTTATTTTACATGTTAATGCTAAAAACACTTTCTACAAATTTTTAAATATGATTTCTTACAAAGCTTTCAAAAGTTATTCTTGTGTGGATTCCTTATTTAATTGTATATAAAGTTAATGAACTCATCTTAAGGATTATAAACTTCCTCCATATCATTCCTTGTATTTATAATCTATTATTATTTTCTAATAGAGGCATCAAGGTATTGCATTATAGTGAACTAGAAAACTATGTTATTAATGAGAAATATTTGTGTTGCTAGTCCTCCTACAATATAATTTATTTAAAATATATTATTCTTTTGTTCCTCTACAATTACAATCACAATAACCTATAGGATCAACCTTATTTATTACAATGAACTAGAAAACTATGCTCTTAGTGGAAAAATCATTGTGATGCTAATGTTACTAGGATATGATTTGCTTAAAATTCATTACTCATATATCCCTCTACAATTAAAATTGTCTTCTATTTCTCTAAAATTAAAATTGCAATGATCTATACGATCAACTTTGTATTATAGTGAACTAGTATTTGAAGAATCATTGTGGTGCTAGTGTTTCTAGGATATGGTTTTTCTAAAAAATTATTATCCTTATATTCCTCTATAACTATAACTGTAATTATAGGATCACCAACTTAACACAATTTTAGAGTTAATTTCAACAAGTAAAAGGTCAAGAATAAGAAGAAATGGAGAGTGGGAGAGGGTACGCTAGGGTTTCAGGAGGAGGGATGGAGGGGTTGTTGTAGAGGAGGTGGATGGAGATCCTGTTGCCATTTCCCATCACAAACAAAAACCAAGAATTCCTAATAATCTAAGCGGAAATAAACACATCTCAAATCCTACTCTCTGTACTTGTCACAGGTTGGGTTCAGCCCCTGGCAAAAAATTCCTTACACCACCAAAGTGCAACCCAAACATATGCACGTCTCACAGGGTTGACATAAGTCTTGGGGAAAAACAAAACCCCTCTATTAGACTTCTTTTCTGCACTTGACACCCAACCTCATCTTTTTCTCAAACATGTCCACTGACTCTATTTCCCTCAACCTAAAAACCCATGGAAGAAAAATAAAATAAAATAAAAAATTAACACTTTTCCCAAATTGGCTTATGCTGAAATCTATTCTGTTGCAGGTGCTCCAACACATGTCCAAATGACAACAAACTAGATAGAGATTTTTTGGAATGACATAGATGCCCTGCAACCACCAACAACACATGGAAGCACTATTTTTGACATGGATATTGTATGCACTCTTTTGAATCCTCTGCCCTTCTTAGATCTTGTAACCACTTTGATACCAAATGTTAATTCAAAAGACAAATTGGAACACACAAATAATACACAAACAAAATAATTTATCATGGTTCACCAATTTTTCTACATCCACAAGAAAAGAAGAGTAGGGATCTTATTATTATTGTAGCTTGCATACATAGGGGTTTACCCAAATATTTATACAATAGTCTTCAATAGAAGATGAAGGGACAAAGATGGGGAAGTTTAAATGAAGAGTCATACTTCACATCCCAACAATATCCCACTTGAATTTTGACTCACGCTACGACTTCACATCTGAACAACCTCTTACTTGAAGTATATTCCCTGTTTTCCATTCTCAACCAATATCCAAATGCAATCACCAAATCCCATGGTAATAAACATGATGAGAATCAATCACCATAGCTGGAATAGAAACCACAACTAATTGCTAATCACACCCAACTAACCATACAACATCAAATAAAATCATGCCAACATATCCAACCCATACAACAATTTGGTGTAATCCCATCTTCCAACAAAACACACCAAAAACCGTTGATGTGCAAAAAAACTAGAAGACACTTATATAGAAGTCCACATGTTGCATGAGAAATGTTAACCAAATAACTCAAATCTACCAATCAGCACTAACAGGTGTGGCAATAATCAAATCACCATAGCCTGCAACCTGCAACCAACCTGCTACAAAAACTCACTTGACATCCTCCAAGTCCTCATGAAAATGCCATATATGCTATTAAAAAACAATAAAGTACAACAACAATAGATGACTTCAAAAAACTTTAGTAAGAAACGTCCATGCAAACCATATCTCATCCTTCTACCAGCACCACCAAGTTCTCGGTTGTGCCAATTTTGATCTCCTTTACCTCCCCAAATGAGAGCATTAACAACACCCAACCAACATGGATATAAGTGGCTTTAATCAAGGAAGATCAAAATTAATATCATTCCAAAAGTAGGAAGCATCTCAACCATATCCTACAAGGAGATAAATCTATTGAGTAGACCAAGAGTGGGGACCAAGAATGCTCCTCTAGGATACACCAAGTCATAATGACTCTCCAATAATAATCTCCTCTAGGTCTAGAATGAACTTGCGTCCATCACCAAGTGTAGGCTCCTCGGTCTTCTTGTTGAAACCTCTAAAGAGATACCATCTCAACAAATGTTCTTTAAACCTATGAGAACTCCAGCCTCACCCAAGTCTCTTATTTCTAAAGGTACCTCCATGGTAAATCTTCCAATGTACTCGATACTAAGAGCACTAACAAGACCAATGTCAAAACTCCCACTGCACGTCTGCATTACCTAGGAATACAACATGACAACTTGATCAAGTATCTTCACAAATGAAGACCACATGCTCCAATGAGAATAAACTATCAAGAGAACCTGTATCATGCCAATGCTCTAATATAGAATCAAGAGCCTACCATGGCATCTAAGGATCAACATCTCCAATCACATGAAGATAACCACCTACTGTAGTGTGACACAACTACTCAGGGTATCATATTAAGCATGCTACAAGTCCAGCGGAGACACCCTAATTATTCATTTAGATAATCTATAGACTTAAAGAATCAAACACCAGATCAACATCCAATTTGCCAATCTACAATGAGAAGTCAGGTTCATAGATCTGATAAAATAAATCTATAAAATGATACCAAACCTTACAGCTGCAATTGTTCCATACCCTATAAAATGAATCCAACATCTCTCCATAGGCTCTAAGGAACTCCCACCATCGCTATGCCTCTCATTCAATTATCTTTCTTAAAATTCATAATGTCTTTTCATATTCGCTCTCCATCTTTCAAAGAATGTGATCTACCAATGAAAAATAACAGTGGCTGGCAAAATAGAGATCACAAACATTTTATTTCGCCCTCCATCGATGTTTCTCATTGCCATTTCAATTTCACCTATTCACTTTTGCACAATCTAACCTGAGCAATCCCATGGGAGTCACAAAGAATTACACCAATTTGTAATGATGTCAAACACTCCTTGTAAAAATTGCAAATGTTCTCTGTGACATTCTGAGCCTTTAGCCAATTTCTTTGCCGGTCTTGCATATAATCTTCTCATAATCTACATTGGCCTTGGTGGTAATTTCACTAAACACCATAACCACCATAACCATGTTAGTCTTGGTGCAAGTATCTCATGCTGCCTTGCTTTATGGATCCTACTGTAGGAAGGCATCCAAGATTGCATCAGAAATTTGATCGCATAGTTTATCAGGGTGCCCCTTATTCATAGACTCCGAAGTAAATAGAAAAGTTTCCATATGGTGCAGACACAGTTGCTCTGAATCCCCAAGAGAGAAAAGTAGTAGAAAAGAGAAAGAAAAAATGCAGAGCACCAACCACAAAAGGATGAGCTATGAGATCCCGTTGCCATTTCCCATTGCAAACAAAAAATAAGAATGCCTAATAATCTAAGCAAAAATAAACATGTCTCAAATCATGCTCTTTGTACTTGTCACGGGTTGGGTTCAGCTCCTGGCACAAAATTCCTCACACCACCAAAGTGCAACCCAAACATATACATGTCTCACTGGGTTGACAAAAGGCTTGGGGAAAAACAAAACCCCTCTAATAGACTTCTTTTCTACACTTGATGCCCAACCTCATCTTGTTCTTAGAAATCCACCGACTATGTTTCCCTCAGCCTAAAAACCTATGGAAGAAAAATAAAATAAAATAAAATAAAAAAGGAACACTTTCCCCAAATTGCCTTCTACTAAAATCTATTCTGCTACAAGTGCTCCAACATGTGTGCAAATGATGAAAAACTAGATAGAGACTTTGTGGAATGGATTAGATGCCCTACAGCCACCAACACATGGAAGCACTATTTTTGGCATTGCTACTGTTTGCACTCTTTTGAATCCTCTGCCCTTTTTGGATCTTGTAACCGCTCTAATACCAATTGTTAATTCAAAGGACAAATTGGGAACACACAAATAATACACAAACACAATAATTTATTGTGGTTCACCAATTTGGCTACATCCACAAGAAAATCAAAGCAAGGATCTTATCATTATTACAGCTTGCATACATGGGGATTTACCCTCATATTTATACAATAGTCTTCAACAGAAGATGAAATGAAGAGTCAGACTTCACATCTCAACAAATGATGCCTAACCTAAGCTATTTTCTTCAGCCCTTTCTTTTTGTGAGGTTTGGATTGAAGGTTTCATTCTTGGTGGTGCTGGTTTGGCCTCCCAAGGGTTTCGGTGCCTCTGTGTGCATGTTCTTTTGGAGGTATGGTTGGATCATGGATATCCATTATGTACCCCTTTTTTGGTGCTTTGGCGTTGCGTTTGACTCCCCCCTTGCAATGGATCTTTGGATATACACTATGTTGAGGTATTTGAAATTGGTGTCCCTGGTTTGAGGTCTTTGGGGTTTGACGTGCTCTACTCACTCTGTCTTTCCTCTTCTCAGTGTTGATACAGGAGGCATTGTTTGGTTGCAAATCGTTGTGGTTTCTGAATGATGAGAGGCCCCTATTCTTGGACACCTTTTGGCTATCGGTCCTAGGTTTGCACTATTGTTGTTCTTTGAGTGCAACTACTATTTTGTGGGTGGTGACTATGTGGTACCCTGTCCCCTATGCTAGAAAGTGCGGTACCCCTCTTCTTGGCCTTTCATAGGGGGATCTTATTGCTAAGGTGGGTGGTATTTTATCGGGTTTTCATTCTCCTCGATGTGGGTGCCCTTCCTTTTGCTTAGTGTGCATTTCTTTGATTTCTTCCTTTCTGTTTGGTCTAGATTTTGAAGGTGTCTCTAGCTATGATCCTTTGAGCATCCTTATGGAGATGGGCCTTGAAGTTTTTATTTCATAAAGGTTGTGCCCGATGGTGGGATTTTGAGGGCCTTTGTGGTCGCTCTTTGTGATGTTGATGTCTTGTCTGATGGTAGCTTTCTTTGTACTATGGTGGGTGGAGTTTGGATGGATGTTGAGGGCTGGTTAATTTATGAGCGCCTAATCAAAGAGGGTTATATTTTTTTGGTACCTTCTATAGTGTTAGATTCTTACAGCTTTAGAAGACTGTTGCCTTGATGGAGGATTCCTATTTCTGCCCCTTGCATCCTCTATCACTCTCTATGCCTTTTTGGCTTGTTTTCTAAGAATGCTTCTGGTAAGGGTGGCCTTACAATTGAAACATTTAGGGGCTCCTTTCAAAACCCAAGGGCTGTGTGTATCTTTGTTGCTAGATTTGACAAAGATCTTTCTATGGATGGTGGATCTATGGAGGACGTTAGGATTTTTGTAGGGGTCGTAGTTTTGGTGTTTGCAGTGGTTCTCCTTTGGATAGGGATGGGTTTTCTACCCTTCTCCATTTCTATAAAAAGTGTTGTTTGTAGTGTTTATTCTAGCAAAAGGTTTTAGGACGCCTCTCAAAACTAGTTGTTTTTTCTCCTCTCCCTTGTCTACTTTGGTCCTTTGCAAGTGGTTTTTGTTGGCAGAAGGTTTGGGGTACTTCTAAACACCTCTGTTTTGATTTGGTAATTTTTCTTGTTTGGGATCTCTTTCCTACTAGTTGATGCTCTATCCAAAACTATCCTCTTCAAAAAAGGGGCACCCTTTTTTGGTGTTTGATTTTGTGATGATATCACTGCTTGTGACCTTCCCCTTGTGCGTATGTTTGATAGTTATGTATCGGTACTAGACCTATATCATCTTTTCTAATCAAAACTATAATTGCAATTACCTCTAGAATGAACTTTATTTGTATTATAGAGCTTAAAATATAAAAGAGTTTCTATCTCATTTTTATTTGTATTCAACTACCTATAATTTTATCATTAGTTAAGATTTATTATATCAAGATTTAAGTACATCCCTTTGTCTACATCTTGTGTCTTTTATAGAATAATGGATAATATATTTTAGTGTTCACAAATGGTTCCTTCATAGATGAAGGCTTACAACATTTATTTATTATCATATGTGTCATTTGATTGTTCAAAATCTATTGATGACGTGAAAACCAACCATTTATACCCTTATGGTAGTCTTCTAATTTTTAAGTTGTGTTGTCTTTGAGATGGTAAATCAAATAATTAGTTATTCACATCTCTTGATAATATCAAGTGTTGCCTATGAAATCTTTAGTGATATTTTAAAAATCAAATAATTAGTTATTCACATCTCTCATCATAGATAAGTATACTTCTTTATGTGTATGTTAATGCTTTAGGCATGAATTGGATATGATTTGAAACTAGTTTCATAGAGAAAGCAATTTGGAAAGATCATTATTACAAGTCAATATATGATGAATGTAACAACCATGTATAGTTCCAATAATGAATGCCATGCTGATCAGTTCCTATTTAGGACTATTTATTATCTAGCATGTCATTATTATTGTCATGAAAAATATTAACATAATTATAAAAAATTATATTGAATAACCCAAGCTAGTCTCCCAATCACTCAATATTATCACTAATCAAAAATTTATTTTTCTATCAATAGATATAATAAATTTGAATTTAGAGGATTCCCTAATTTTCCAATCTCATACCAAGTGAACTCAAAATTTATTTGCACTTCACTTTTAAAATAGACATTGAGCATTAGGTATTATGCATATGTAATCCTTTGTCAAGTTAATGAAATTTTTTAAAATATTAGTAAGGTGGTTTAGTAAACTTCTTTCTCAATCATAATGGGTGATTCAATGAACTTTATTGGTGGTTTCTTACATGATTATATTTAATCTTGAGATAAATTTCAAAGTATTGTTATTGATTTCAATTGAGAAACTATCTTGTGATAGTAAGGGTAATAATATTCTGGTTTGTACTTTAACATGTATATACTGAAATCAATGTCTTTATAATATTTTAATGTGAATTAATTAATCAAGATTATAAAACCTCATTACATACTATCAAAATTAGACATTTTTAACATTAAGCCCCAATTCAATTCTTATTATAGTACTTAGACTACACCTAACATTTGGACCTCGAATTAAATCATCATAATCATAATATTAAACCTTCACTCATATTATATTCTATGGAAGAATAAAAATAATAATTTGTTGAAGTAATTAATTTTGAGCATCTCATAATGCTATCCTACTTGCTGCAAAAGATAAAAAAAGGTTGCATAGAGTTATTGTAGTTTCACCACATCTAATTAAAACTTTTTTAGATGGAGACTCCCCAATTTTTTAACGTAATATTAATAATATTTTTTATCCATGATGATAAGGAAAAATATAATTTACAATCATATGTACTAAGCTATGATCTTTCCTTCTATAGTCTTTCTTCCATTTGAAAAAATATCTATAGTCATATCCTTTGGTTGAAGCTTCAAAGCCTTTAATGAAAATCAAGGAATTTGATTTCTTCTATTATTCAACAAAAACTAATGTTTAAGAAGATTTGGACAAGCTCGATGGCGCGGTTTTATAAAATAACAAAATTATTTTTAGTGAAGAGCTCTAATATAAATTGGTTCATTAAAAAAGTGTGATTTTTATTTGTTCAATAAATATTCTCAATCATTTTTGTATATGTAACTTTAAATACATACGCTGCCCAATTTTATTGTTTACTGCACTAAGGATCTGGAATATGGCTTGCATAGTTGGTACATGATGGTAACCTCTCCACAACTTGGAAAATATTATAACTTTTTTTTTTGTAGTTACCATCTACATCAATATTTACATTTGTCTTGAGCTTATATCGAGCAGAAACATGCGGGGCATAGAGAAGTGTTAGAACAAGAATGACAACCTTTCTTGCTAGACTCATTGTGGCTATGCCTATGACACCATGAAGGAGAGGAATAGTTTGGAGGCACCTTAGGAACAATATGGCCAAAATATTCCCAACGATCCAACAACTCTTGGAAGTGAGCAACCTTGAGTGGAACTTTATGAGATTTCACTTGAATCTACATGAAAACATTAGAAAAAAAATAGCTTTAGTGTATTTGGAGAGAAATTAACATCAGAACATCTATTTGAAAATAAAGTAGATTTCTTATCCTTTCAAAAATTTAAAACTTGTTTCTATTTTTTGAGAGCTACTCTATTCATAATTATTTCTATATTAGTGACATTCAGTGGTAAGCTCCAAAAGGTCAAAATTCTAGGTGTCATTCAAGTTTACATAAAACGCAACACTAACTAATTCATCAATAATTGTAAGTAACACTTTTGCATTTAAATATTTAACCTCCTAGGTCTTAGGGTCATATTGCTCGGACATTAACCTTGACAAGCCTCTGCAAAAAAGTAATTAAGGATAATTAATTTGGTAAGGTCAAACCTCTATGGGTTATTCATTAGGTTAAGATAGAATGGATTTTCAAATAAATACTCAAATTTGTTGCATCTATTTGTAAAACTTCCAATGTCCTTCACATATTTAGCATCCTTTAAAATGATTAGTTAGGGCTCCCTTCTTGAATTGTTCACTTAAAAAAAAAATCTTTGATAGTCAAGGGAAATGTTCCAATGTCTCTGTAAACTATGACCTTCTCAAAGATTGATATATTATGTGATTAAGGTAGGATCTTATTGATTTGCACAAAATTTTAAATTTCCTTAGGAAGCTAAAATTACTAGGTGATAAGAAGCACAAAGACTTTTCCAGCCGTTTCCTAAATTAAAAATTTGAATAATCAAAAGAAACTATCAAAATTTTAAGTGGAATAATAAATTTGGATTCGCTCACATCCATACATGAATCCCTTAACTCAATGTCAATTTATAGGACTACACAATGTTCTAAATATGCTACATATTTCTTTACAGAGATTTTTACAAACCCATCTTTAATTAGCGACATAATATAAGCACATAAAAAATAATTTGAACCTCTTTAGCTAAGAACCTAGGACTAAGGTGCCTCTGTTTTCCCAAACTTTTTTGAGGAATGATCCTAGCCCCATTCCTTATGGTATTGGGGCCTTGCACATAGAAAAACTTGATCCTTGATCGATTCATTTGAAACCATTCAACTTTACAAGCAAACCAAAGACCCATTTCTATTGATATTATCTTAAAATGATACCTTAAACAAATGAATTTCAACATTCTAACCTTTTAGGTAAATTTGTTCACAATGAAAATGAAAGGTAACATATTTGTTGCATGCATTCTTATGGTGGTGGATACCTTCATATACTTAAAGTTATTGCACTAATGGATCCTATTTGTAAGTATTTGACCTTCTTAAAAGTCCCTTAAAAGTTGTTTGCTAGTTTTCTTTATGAAAAAAGACTTATACCAACATCACATCTTAATGAGCAGTGATTTTAGTGCATCCAAATATGAAAAGCCTAAATGATGCAAAGGGGACAATGCCACACACAAATCATAATTATTTTACTTTTTCACTAAAAGTAATGATAGCCAGTAAGAAGTAGGGCTTGTGCACTTGCAAGGACCAATCGTGTCATGGGGAAGTGGCCAGCACTACTTAAAAAAAACATGTTGAAGTGATGCGTTGATTCTTTGGAGCTCACTACACTTCAACATGTGAGTTCTATAATGAAGGAGGGACTTTTTAATACAAAGAAAACCTAGAAATGCAATAGAGAGGGCCACATTAGTCAAGAAACACATAACAAGGATAGAGAAACAACTAAATTGTAAATAGTAACGGAGAAAACTAGCTATTATGGCTAAGTGAAACCATGTGTATCATAATCGAACAATCATATTACATGTGGCTAAAGGCTAAAACACAAAGATAAAGGGAAAGATAGTGCCACTAACAACCCCCACACTAGTGTACGAAGCAAAATGGCACACTTTCCAGGAGCAAGAGCAGGAGAAAGAGTTGATGAGGGAACAGGTTCAGGTTTGAATTCGCATGACACTGGTTCTAGGAGCCCAAGGGATTCCCCCATGACTCGCCCCACTAAATCAGTCCCTGATCCTTTGGATGGGGCCTCAAATGATACATGGGATGGTGGTACCATTCATTATAATGCCAATGGTAAATCTTGTACTTCTGATAAACCTGGTGAGGTTAAGGGCCCAAATAATAAGATTCCCTCTATGTAATGAAACAAGAAATGGGCCTCACTTTTTGCAACAAAACTTAAGTGCAAGGCCATTTCGTCGGTAGCACATAACATGGACCGCGGTTCTGGCGCTTGCTCCATCTCTATACCGGACTGTATTGTGGATCAAAATATGGCTCAAATGCACTTAGTCTTGGTTGGAAAATTTACTGGACCACACCCAAATATTGAGGCTGTTAGATCCTGGGTGGCTTCAAAATGGAAAGGTAAAGGTCAAACTGATGTTGTGGCTATGGCTGGTGGCTTCTTCTCCTTTTCATTCACTTGTAAAGAAGACTTTAGATCTGTTTTGATGGGAGCTCCTTGGATGCTAGGAAAAGCCTCGCTGGCCCTTAAAAAGTGGGAACTAGGTTTTAATCCCAAAGATTGGGAATGTAATGTGTAGACGTATAAAAATGACTATATTCCTAAATGAATATTTTATGTTCATTTCTCTATTTAATTAAATCTAATTTAATTAAATTATCCACATTCCTCTATTTAATTAAGTAAATTACTCAATTTATTTCATTAAATTCAAGTAACCCCTTTTAGGTCATTTAATTGAATAAATTATTTTATTTAATTAAATCTATTCCTCTAAACCTTTTAATTAAATTTACATTTAATTAAATAGGGAATCCCAATTAAATAAATCTAATTTATTTAAAAACCTCCACTTGCAACCAAATTAAAATAAAACAATTTATTTTAATTAAACCTATTATCCCTCACCCACTTGCATTTTCCTACACCTCCCACTTGCATCCTAAACCCTCTTCTAGATTCTTCTAATCACTTCTAAATTATCCTAACCCGTCTCCTAAATATTGTCACATCCCTAAGCAAGAGGTAGTCACTTCTCAAACCCTCAAAGTCTTTGATAACCATTAAAGGCTTCAAGTTTCCAACAACTTTCTCTTCCAAACCATTAATGGTTAACTCAACCCTCTTGCATGATTAGAGACTTCTTCTAAACTCAACCCTCAATCTAACCCAAGGGTCCCATCAAGCATTCATTTCTTTTACCATGGTTATCCCTTAAACCTTGCACAAGAGTTTATCCTTTGGGTAAAAGCTTTATCCAATAGATAATCTTAACCTAACCTTAACCCTTACCCCCTAAGGTAACCATGAGGTCTTCTTAGGCACTTAATGTCTCCAACGCCTTCTCTCAACTAGTCTTATGTCAACAATTGTCACCATTTCATTGGTGAGAATTGTAAACATGGATTCCCAACTTTCAAACTTGACCCTTGATTAAATCTTTCAATCTTGGCCATCTATTGCCCTATTTTTACTATAAATAGAGCTCTCCATCCTCCATTTTAAAATCATCCAAGTCTTTAGCATCATACTTATACTCAAATCCATGCAAGCTTTAATATCTCATTTATGCTCATCATTTAGCCTCTCTTTTAAATAGAAATTAATCTAAATATGCATGTTTAGAGTATTTTCCTTATCATTTAGCTTAATCATAGACTAGTATATCATGCTAGGATAGTCTTGCTACTAATCTTGTCATCTTATAATCTAGTTTATTGCATTTGTAAGATCATGCATAGCTTAGGATGCATTTCATAATAAAATCAATCAAAACATCCCTCATTCTTGCATTAGTCATCCCTAAACCACTTTCCTCAGTGATCTGAGAGAAAAGACATTGGTTTGAGGGACCTTGTGAGATAGAGAACCATGGAACGAACCTTGGGAAGCTGAGTCATCCTTTGTGACTCCATAGCTTGCACCAAGAAGTCCTGTGGGTGTGTGGACAAGGCTCCTTAGGCTTCATTTTTCACATTTTAAGTTCTATTGACTCGCTTTTCCCGCATACATTTTTGGCGCCCACTGTGGGGCTTGATCCCATATATCAAATCAGTTTTTGAATTTAACCCCTTTTGCAGGTACGCGGGAAACAGGAAACAACACGTAGGAAATATTCCCTAGCGCATCCGGTTAACAATGTAACACATCCTTCTTAATGTTCAGCGCGTTGGGTCCATCTCATAGTGCGTACAGTCTTTATTATAGCACATTACCCAACTAAAATTTTTCTATAGGTCTCGGCGTGGGAGAAAAATAGAGCAGGGCATCCGAAAACCATCTTAGCGCATCTGAAAGACAGCCTAGCGCATCACTGTCATATTGTAGCGTGTACAGTTTGTTCTGTAATGCATCACAAATAGATACAAAAACCAAAAATTGTAACCGAACTTAAATTTAGACTTGTAGAAGTCCACAAGATCCAAATTTTTCTAATGGTTTGATTGACATTTTGCAGGGTTTTGACATTTTCTTGCAGAGGGAGCTTAGTTCTATTTACATAATTACAAAGAATTTTAGTTTTTTTACTAACTTAGTCAAGTTAGTGAAAATTTGGAATTCTTTTACTTCTGGTTGGATAAAATTGAACTCACCTTATTTTGGGTTGTAAACAGAATCACAATCAAACAAAAATTTGCTTTCATAGGCGAAAAACTTTCCTTTTTGGGCTCTAAAAAGGAACAAAACAACCTTTTTTTTTTGCAAAATAGCTTTAAAAAGAACCTCACCATCCTTTGGTGTATAGAAGGATCCATTTTAAATTTTTGCAAGGAAAAGGAACCACACTTAAAAAGTTTTGTTTACAATCAAAGAGGGAAGTTCTTCCCCTTTTTCTAATTTTCTTATGTTGACCCAATCAAAGTTTTGGTTTGTTGACCAGGTTCTTTTCTAGATTAGATAATCACTTCTTTGAAGAAATAAGAAGAACACCATATTTTTGTGGAGCAACATCTCCATATAGATCTTAGAAAATCATTGACTTGAAGGCTAAAAAGAACAACTTGATTGCCTTGTCTCAAAAGTGGAAGGTATATGCTCTCCCCTTAACTAGGTGACCAAAAAGCCAAACCACTCTTATGCTTTCAGTCATTTCAAGAATTTTAAAACCTTTAGCAAGCTTGCCTTCCTGAGGGGTTGAAAACAACTCTTAAAGCCATTTATGGCCGGTGTGAAGGGAATGACCTAAGTGGGGAACGAATTTTTCGCCAAAAGTTCCAACCCACTATAATCAAAAGTGGAGGTTGACGAAAGTCCCTTCAACGGTTTTGCTCAGCGATTAGCCTTCCCCTAGTATCCTTGAGATACGTAAAGGCTTTGTTCTAAAGGTTGGGAAGCCTCCTAAGGGAGTTTATCATTGAAGATCAAACGGGAAGCTTGATTACGAACCTTAGCATAGAAAATTTGAGCCAAGTTAGTAACTAGACATTTGTTATATCATAGTGCAAGGGTGGGGAAGAATCTGCCCCAAGGATCACTCACGTTTTATCTCCCAAGATAACTACTCAATTGTGAAGCAATTCACTTTGAGTTAATTTCTGGCGAAAAGCAAAAAAATGGGCGCCCCCTAGGGGGTGACATGGTTGTTTGAGCTGACAGAGTATTGAGACTAGTGGGCTATAATATTACTTATGACCTTTGAATAAAGAGTCTTCTTGAACTGTATTATTTGTATCCAAACCTGTTAAAACATTGGGGATTTGAACACATCCTTGTAGAACATACACTTATTGTTAGATTAAGCAAAATGGTTGTCTCTTTGGTGCTGTGCTTTCATTTGTTACTTCAGAAAATCATATGTCCACACTGAAAAATTCAAAACAAAGATCCAAAAATCACAGAAAACAACCAAATCAATACATCTGGGCAGTCTAGCGTGTAAGAACAACCTTTTAGCGCATGTGGACTATCGTTTAGCACATTAAAACTGAACATTAGCATGTCTAGTCTTAACAGTAACGCTTTACCAAGAATCCAAAACCCACAGTCATAACTTAGCGCATTTTAAAAACAATCTAGCGCGTGGAAGCATTAGCTTAGCGCGTAGGAGTAAAAAACTAGCACATATAGTTGATCAGTTAGTGCTTAGCAGGCCCATACTAGCACATGAATTTTTGAGTAAAAAAGAAAACAAAAATAAACAGTCTAAACCAGTTAGCGCGTAGCCGAGGGCAACCTAGTGCGTGTGGTCTTTTTCTTAGCACATTGAAAACGTTCTGTAGCGCATCACATCTCTACTTTAGCACGTAATAAAAAATAGAAAAATAGAGGGGCAGAATAGAGATAAATTTGAAAAATTTTGAAAACATTTTTGAAAACCTCCTTTCATCAGCTTCATTTTCATCAAAATAGAGTATTAGAAACAGAACATTAAAAGCTATTTCTAAGACAAATTTCTAGTCAAACAAAAGTTATCCAGTATCCAAAATTGGTTGCATGATAAACATATCTATCCTATCAAAATCAGGAAACATAATCACGAGTGACGAATAGGTCCTTTATTATCTCACGAATTTTATCCAAAACACACTTGTTCAAAGCCTCAAGTTGTCAAATCAAGTTTCCATATTGGGAAAATTTATCCATATCATTTGGCACACTTTATCGTGAGGGGGCATCTAAACCTTCACTTTGATAAAGTAAAACTTGAAGTCTTCAAAACAAGATAACCTGAATCCAAAACAATTCAAAAGGAAACCATTAATCAATTATGCATGACTAATCCTCATATTCTAAGAAGAAAGAATATTTATCGTAACACCACGTTGAAGAAACAACAACCAAGTTTTTCCAAATTTGTCAAAAGAAATAAATTTTTATACATCAATCGTCAACTCTTCAAATCTCATAGAACATTCCTTCATCATGTACGACTCTATATTCAGAACAAATCAAATGAGTTTGACAAGGAACCTTTAAAGACTAGAGAATATTGTTAAAAATCCGCATTCAGTCAAATCATAAACCGGGGAGGAAAGATCAATCCTGCATTCTTTCCCGACGAGTGCATCACTTACAACATACCCCAATTTGAACTGCCAACCCCTGAGCAACACATCGAAGAGGATTTTATCCCCTTTATCACATAAAGCTTCTACTAGATGCCTATTGTTACTCACTCTCAACAAAACAAACAAAGCGAAATGCAATCAGAATCCAGCATGAATCAGAGATTATCATCCGAGTTTAGAGGACGCCAAAATTTTTGAGGAACTTCTTCAAGAATGTCAAGAGAGTGCTTCATTTCAAAAACTTATGGAAAGACTCATGGAAAATGACAAGGAAAAATACCTACTCATGCTTACAAGAAAAGGGGTTAAACTTCCTAAAGACTTTGACACAGACATGTTTAGAACAAGATCTCAACATTACAAGTATCAAGAATGACAACAAGAAGGGGAAGCACGCAACCCTGAGCAAGATATTCCTGAACAAAACATACTGGAACAAAATACACCAGAGAAAAACATACTTGAGCAATGCATCCCTGAGCAAAACATACCGTTCCATACACCATTTCAACCCAGGATTAATGCAAGGGAAGAAGTCTTCCCTCAGCAAAACAATGCACCTTTGGTTGCCCTTACTCAAAAAATACAAATGTTACAGAGACAAATGCAAGACATGCAACAAGGGACAACAGTACGGTATTCACTAAATGAAATTTGTCCTTATCCTTTTGATAGAAGATTGCACATTGTCCCCTTTCCTCCAAACTCAGACGTTGCAAAATTTGACAAATATGATGGGAAAAGCGATCCTTGTGATCATGTTCGAGAATTATGCACCATGAGTCTTAAATTTTGCTCATGATGACACCTATCCAATGAGGTTATTCCCATGAAGTTTGGGAGGACAAACAATGGAATGGTTATCCAAAATCACACCTCCTGTCAGATCATTTGATGAACTAGTGAACAAATTCATCACTCAATATTCCTATAACACTCAACATGCTATCACCATGCTAGACATCTGTAACACCAAACAGAAAAACAATGAAACATTCATGGTATTCCTTCAACGTTGGCGACGTATGGTTTCACAATATCCTCGAGATATTCCTGAAAAGGAGAAAATGGAAATTTTCATTGACAACTTGAATGGTGAGACGAGTTACAGGCTCAAACTCCAATGCATACCATCTTTTGCTAAATTGATTGAAAATGACATTCAAGTAGAAGAAGCATGTGTCAAGAAAGGAACGCTCAAATTCTTCAAAGAAGGAATAGGTTCATCAAACTACAATAACTAAAATAACAACAACTTAGACAAATCTAGATTCTGGACTCAAAACAAAAAGAATGGAAATGGAGGAGGCGATGAATCACATGATCCAAAATCTAAACATCCAGTGCTCGCATTATCAAGGAATCCCCAAGCTACCAAAAATCCCAAAGGTACTAACCCAGACACTAACACTTGCGCACCAAATACCAATCAAGTTCAACCCCACACCAACAATGCTCAAAACAATAACACAAATCGAGGACCTAATAACAATTCACGAGGTAACACCACCAACTTTCAAAAGTGTGTCTACACACCATTGGGGCAATCACTAGAGTCAACATTCAGAGAACTCCTGGCCAACAAAGTTATCTCATTACTAGCAATCAGCAACTAGGAACCCCAAATCAAACCACCCTGGTGGAATGACTCACACTTTTGTGATTTTCATCGTAACAAAGGTCATCAAACAAATGATTGCAGAGACTGAAAAACATTGTTCAAGACATGATTGATAGAGGTGATCTAATAGTGGATGGTCTCAAGACAAACAGTGACCATGGAGCTTTTAAAAATCCTCCTCCAAACTACAACAAGGATGGAGATTCGACCTCAAACAATACACGTGGAGCTCGTATCGATCACATCTACAATAACACTATCAATCACATATAAGCTGCAAACAATCAAGTAAACGTTATCACTATCTGGGACCAGCATCAACACAAATCCGTCAACGTAACAACCAGGGCTCAAAAATATGTCTTGAAGGGACATATGTCAACGGCAAACATAGTACCCAAGGTTCAATATGATCTAGTCAGCCAACTGCACAAAACTCCTGCTCAAATATCTATACTAGAATTGCTAAAACTTTTGCCAAAACACAAAGACATATTGGAACAAGCCTTATTAGAAACAAATGTACCTCAAGATCTGGATGCTAACAAATTCCAAGCCATGGTCGCTCAGATGACAGGGCCTCATAATCTCACTTTTTCGGAGCATGATAATATCTCACTAAGTCATCCACATAACACTCCTCTCCATATTGAAGTCATCTTCTATAAACACCGAGTCAAACGAGTATTGATAGATGGAGGAGCTGGGCTTAATATATGTACCTTAAAACTTATCTATGCATTAGGCTTCTCAGAAGAGTCTATTGATCTATGCAAAAAGATTACTATAAAGGCATATGATGATGAAGAAATATCCTCTAAAGGAACAGTGGTGTTGCCGATTCAAGTCAAATCAATACAAAGAGATACTATGTGCCACGTCTTAGACATAGACCTCACCTACAATATCTTATTAGGTTGACCCTGGATACATGAAATACAAGCAGTGCCTTCTACATACCACCAGTGTGTGAAATTCCCCTACAATAGGCAGGACATTTCTATATCTGCTGATCACAATCCATTTCAACATTGTAATGCAATGGGGGAAGCCTAGGATAGTTTGGTTCCACATAATAGAGAGAAATAGAATCCCTCAGCATCAGATCTTCAACAAGAGAAGTCTAAATCATTACCTGGAGATTTCAAGAAAAAAATGAAAATCAAAGAACAAGGCATGGGGGAATACTCTTTGGAACCCATGTGTTTGACCAGCTTACCCACATCACCTAGATCTCATGGATTACCTACAACATCAACACATTAAGCAACTCAGCTCATCACCAAGTTCGATGGTACATTCATTCAACTTGGCACTTTAGCACACGAATTTGAGGAAAAGGATATCCTTAGTTGGCTATACAAAGATGAGGAAGAAGACAGAGTAGCTACTATGGAAGTAGCTCTATAGCTCTACCTACACACTTATATGGAAAAGGCTACTTAATCATGCAGCAAATGGGATACAATGGCAAAGGACCTATTGGTAAGCATCAGGAAGGTGTCACAGAACCATTGGATCCTCCTTCACAATTTAGTAAAGACAAAAAAGGATTGGGCTTTGAATTTACTCTACTACCAAAGAAAATACCACGCAAATATCAAAAGCATCAGTGGAAAGAAAAGAAGAAGTACAAAGAAGAATCCTAGCAAGAAGCACTATTTGAGTCAGCAGAGACAATCTGTAAGGAATGTGAACATCAAGAAAAGAAGCAACATCAAGAGAAGCCCATCATTCACAAGAAGGCAACATCTATAGTAGTAAATCATATTCATGAACAAATATCCAACAAAGCAGAATCACCTCAGGGCAACATCATTCCTCCCCGAGAAGAAACAGTCTACGAACAAATGCAAAAAATAGAAGCAAGATCTAACACAGAATCAGAAAAAGCCAGCAGAATAGTATCAATTATCAAAGATATATTTTTGCCATTCAACATACCTATTTACAGCACTAAAAATATCTGGGATGATAACTCTAACATTGATTCCAATGAATATGAATGGGGTAGCTGCTCAAATGCTACTGAAAATACTAGTTCTATATCCCTTTCTCAAGAAGAACATAGCACACAAATTAGACTACTTGAATTTGGACCACAGAATATCTATGACACTAAGGAAAGCGAGCATAAACATTATGAACAAGTCTATACGGAGGATGATACCATCGAAGACCTCGACGAAATCCTGGACTTCTTTAACACCTGAACCAATCACAATGAAACGTCTATCCTGACACTTACCGTAGTAGAACTTGATCCACCAAACGATTCCTTACCACTTATCTTTCTTGACCTCATTGACTGGGACGAACCTGAAGTACATGATTTACCAATTTTCCCAAATGATGAATCTATTATTCAGTACTTATATACCGTTAACTCGGAAATAGACTCTACCAGTGAACAAAGTAACGATGTCTACAATCAAGGGAGTGCCAAGTCTCTCAGTCACAAAAATAAACCAAATAAAGGATCTGATGCTGAAAACTAGTCAATGGCAACTCTAGATCACAAAAAAGTAAAAATAAAGGATGCATCTGAGGGTGAAAACCTTTTTAAGGCACCTAAATATGGGAGACTTGACACTCTTCCTGAACATTTTCATGAGCGATCACCCACATTTATTGAGCCCACTCAATCAATCAACATTGGTACTACAGAAGTAGCCAAAAATATACACCTTGCAGAATCTTTGACAGAAGCAGAAAGATCAGAATTTGCCAAATTTTTTAAATAAAAGAAAATCAACTTTGCTTGGGCATATGCAAATATGCCTGGGATTGATCCACAATTAATCATGCATCATTTGTCTATGGCTCTAGGAGCTAAACTGGTTAAGCAAAAACTGCGAAAGATGAATCCACATGTGGCACTCATGGTCAAAGTTGAACTAAAGAAACTATTAGATGTCAGATTCATCCGACCCATCGACTATGTAGAATGGATTTCCAACATCGCACTGGTTTCAAAACCAGATGGCAGTATCAGAATATGCACAGATTTTAGAGATGTCAACAACGCCTGTCCAAAGGATGACTTTCCTTTACCAAGTATTGACATAATTGTAGACCTCACAGCAGGCCATGCAATGCTATCACTAATGGATGGTTTCTCAGGCTATAACCAAATCAAGATTGCTCTAGAGGATCAAGATAAAATAGTGTTCACCTTGGAGAACGTATTGTTGGAACGTCATGCCTTTTGGCTTAAAAAATGCTAGGGCAACTTATCAAAGAGCCATGACATGATGCATACCTTCATGGAAGACTATGTGGATGATTTAGTATCCAAATCCTTCACCAGAGCGGAATACCTAAGCATCTTAGCAAAGATTTTTGATCGACTGGAGATATTCTAAGTCAAGCTCAACCCTAATAAGTGTGTCTTTGGGATTACATCAGGCAAGTTACTAGGCTACATAGTCATAGCTAAGGGTATTGAAGTGGATCCAACAAAGGTACAAGCCATCATGGAGATGCCACCACCAAAGAAAATCAGCCAACTCGGATCTCTACAAGGATGACTCCAATCAATCAGGAGATTCATCGCTCAATTAGCAAATAAAAACCTACCATTCAATCATTTGTTACATAAAAATGTACCATTCAAATGGGAAACCAAATGTGCTGAATTCTTCTAATAAATTAAGCAATATCTGATGAACCCACCAGTTCTGGTACCACCAATAGCAGGAAAGCCACTTATTCTCTACATTTCAACAATAGATAAATCTCTAGGGGCACTGTTAGCACAAGAAGATCAACAAGGGAAGGAATGAGCAATATACTACATCAGCAGGACATTGAACAACTATGAGCTAAATTACACCTTTATTGAGAAAGCCTGTTTAGCTGTGGTCTTCACCTCTCAAAAATTCCACCACTACATGCTAGCTCACACAATTAAGCTAGTTGCAAAAATTGATCCTCTTAAATATTTACTTAGCAATGTAGCTCTTACAGGCCGATTGGCTAAATGGGTCATGATTCTCAGTGAATTTGATATCCACTATATGGAGTGAAGAGCTATCAAGGGACACGTAATAGCAGATCAACTAGCAGAAGCACCACTACCTAGTAAGCAACCCATGGAGATCGAATTTCCAGACAAATATGTTCTTGCTATCTCTACAACACAATGGACCTTATACTCTGACAGATCATTCACTCTACATGGTTCAGATGTGGTCATTTTGTTCATCACTCCTGAAGGGAACACCATACCAAGATCATATAGGCTTATGTTTCCATGCACCAATAATGTTGCTGAATATGAGGCATTGGTTATAGGTATCAAGATGGTAGTAGAATGGAAAATCACAGAACTCAATGTCTATGGAGATTCACAATTAGTCATCAACTAGTTCAATGATGACTATTAGACGAAAGATGATAAACTGCTACCCTACAAGTGAATGGTGGATGATTTCAAACAATATTTTGTGCACATCACCTTTGAGAAAATACCAAGGTTGAACAACAGATCAGCCGTTGCAATGGCTACTATCGCTTCACTATTGCAAATTCCAGACCAATAGAGTCATTACGAGTTTCTAGTAGAGCAACTATTCTCCCCAGCCTATGACCACTTTGATTCCCATTTTATCTTTGCCTTGACTGGTTCTGACTCTCCATTGTATGGACCAATATACGATTATCTAATGAACAATATCCTACCCATTGACCAGTACCGAAACCAAAAATGTAATTTTATCCAACAAGCCGCCCGCTATACCCTTACTGCCGATACTTTGTATCATCAAGGTCTAGATGGTACTCTTCTTTGTTGCCTTGATCTTAACAAATCTAACTCCGCTTTACATGAGCTTCACGAAGGTATCTATGGCACACATTCAAGTGGTACAACTCTTGCTAAACATCTTTTGAGAATGGGATATTACTAGCTGACAATGGAAAAAGATTCTTACAACTTTGCCAAGAAGTGTCCTAAATGCCAAATCCATGGCAATCTGATACATGCACTAGCATAGGAACTGCAGCCATTTACAACATCCTGGCCCTTTTGTCAGTGGGGACTGGACTTGGTCTACAAAATTCATCCTTCCTCATCAAATAGACACAAGTTCATTATCACTGCAATAGAATACTTTACCAAATGGATCGAAGCAGTCCCCATGACCACAGTAACTGGGAAACAAATTGCCTCTTTTATCCTTAACTATCTCATCTGCAGATATGGCATCCCGAGTTCCATCATCACAGATAATGGATGACCTTTCAAAATCCAAGATGTACGCGAACTATGTGAAAAATTCAAAATCCAACATCATTTCTCTACACCTTACTACCCATAGGGGAATGGTCAGGCAGAAGCATCCAACAAAACAATACTGAAAATCTTGAAGAAAACAGTGAATGATGCAAGCAAAGATTGGCATGTGCAACTCAATCTAGCACTTTGGACATACAAAACTAGCATCTGCACACCTATAGAAGCTACACCATATTCATTGGTATCTGGATCAGAAGCAATTTTACCCCTAGAGGTAGAAATTCCATCTCTCAGAGTCTCTTTGAAAGGCTTAATCCGAGATGAAGAGTATCGAGTTAACCAACTGCAAGAACTCAAACTTCTAGACAAAAGATGCCAATGTGCATACACTCATCTCAAAGCATATCAACAACGCATGTGCCGAAGCTACAATCACAAGGTCATACCTAGAATCTTCAAAATAGGTGATCTAGTCCTCAAAGAAAATCCAAGAAATCAGCAGGATCGGGAAAAGAAAAGGAAATTTGAACCTAACTGGTTGGGTCCCTATGTCATCATTTCAGCCTATAGATCAGGCGCTTATCAGCTAACAACCTTAGAAGGAGATGTGCTCGACGAACCTACCAATAGAATGTATTTGAAGAAATACTACACTTAAGCAGTCTAATGCACGGAAAAGTGAAAAAATCAAAAAAAAAAGAAAAAAAAGCAAAGAAAAAAAATACAATAAAAACAAACTAGTGAAAACCTGGAAAACAGGCTCTACTTGTGAGACGACTGCTCCTCTATCTATCTTTATCCTCAAACCTCTAATATATTCAGAAATCCAAGTACTAATGGCCATCGACCAACACTTTATCCATGACATTCTTAGTGTAGTCCTTGTCCTTACCACAACTCCATTTCATCATATCTCACCATGGCTTGGTAATTCCTATACATATCCACATCGGACAGTACATTTAGCCAGGGGCAACATTCATCTACAACCTGTCCTATCAACATGTCAAGCATTACAATGCACCAAGAAAATCATGTCAACACCAACATTCAACAACACACAAAGCAAACCAAACACGGATACATTTAACGGATTCAAAACACATGATGGATGATTTTCTGAAGTATCACATGTTGCATTTTGCATAAATTTTTGACTATTCTTGCATTTAAACTTTTTGAATTATTGGATTCTCTATATTTTCTCCACAATGCTTCAAAGCTAGAGAAACATCGGGAAACTCCAATATTTTGTTAGTTTTCTGTCTGTAAGGCGATCATTTGTACTGTGTAAATAATTTTCTCGAGACGTGATTCACAACACATCACTGAAGTCATGATTCCACTTTACGCATACAAATGGTTTAATCTTGTCTGTTTATACACAATCCGCACTCATGTTGTCCTGCTTTAATTATACCTCGACACTTGTGCTATCTTGCAAAATCAAACATCATGTAAATTTTTCTCAGGTCATCATGGTTCAATTATACCATTATACTTGTATAAATTTTCAACATATCCCAACAAACCAATGCTCAATCATGATACCTACAAAAGAATGCAAAAACATGTGACTATATCGGGATGACCAATGCAGAATAAGGATGCTCAAAATTAGTTGCATATCATTTACAATTAGTTGCATATCATTTAAAATTAGTTGCATATCATTTACAATTAGTTGCATATCATTATCATATCATACATCTCATTTTCAAGATACATCTCATAAATCAAACATCATCAATCATGTTCATCACATCTGAATTAATATACCTAAGCATTACATCATCATCAAATAGAAACATTAACATCATATAGAAAGCATTATCCATAACACATCACATGAGGATCAAAGCAAAGGGTGTCGTATATATGTATATATATCAAAAATGATCAAAATGTACAAAATATGTCATGTCTATGCCCACCACAACAAAAATGTTAAAAATACAATAGAGACAACGTCTCTCAAGTATAACTATCTCCCGAGGGTGATGGTCTTGCCATAGATGTACCAGCACTAGGATCCCGAGGTGGATCCTGACGAATAGGCCCTATCATGCCTCTGCTCTGTGTCCTTGACCCAGTCTCTCTGGATCGACTAGATCTAGACGCTGTGAAACTCTACACTCAGTGCTCCCTGGGCACCACATCCTCATAATGTCTCCTATAATACTCCACCTCCTTGGATCTCAAGGCCAGCTCTCTCAATGTGTCTCTCATCGGACCACCTGTTGCCACTCTCTGCAAACTTCCTACCATCTCCTCAACTCGACCTAACCGCTCCAAAATAGTATCCCACTCTGTGGTCAGCTGTGTAATCTGACGTTGTTGTGCTAATAATTGTGCCTACAGCTACTACACTGCCAACTGTAGGGTCCTAATCTGAGCATCCTCTCGATGCATTAGAACCCGGATCTGAAGGAGTACCTGGGAAGACGCACTCCACATCCTTCCCCCTGTCCTCGGTGCTAGTGGAGATAACACATCAGTCCTCCTCCTCTGAGCTGGTCATCTCAACTCATCAGTCCCTCCCACTGCTGCTATCACCTCTCCTACTCTCCCTCGACCCCCTGCTCCAATAGCCAAACCTCCTCTCCCTCTATCCATCACAGCTCATCGAACTTCTCTCTCCACCTATGCCCCTCTATCATCGCCATCTCTACCTCTATTTCCTCTCCTCCCCCGATCTCCTCTCCCTCATTGTCCTCCTCCACCTCCTCCATCATCTCCCTCATCCCCATCTCCACCTCCCTCTTCCTCATCATCATCGAAAGTGGGCTGCATCTCCGCTGGATCTGATATCCTCGCCATGACATGAGCTCCGAACAATCAAGCAAACTCATCCGTCATACCAACATCTAGTATCTGACGGGCGTAGTCCCATATCTGGTCTGCTAACTATAGAAACTCCTCTACAACTACCGCATTGTCAATATTCGGACCCCAATCCAAATATCCTGCCTCCGGCGTACATACAAACAAGTCCCCTATGGTATCCCTTGCTGATGACCATACTGCAGGAAAACTCTAGTAACCAAAAATCTCTCGATCATAAATGCGGTCTGCCCTATCAAAAATTGGGTCATGAAGATATATGGCATCTCCAGTCCATCCTCAACCCATACCTCACAATCTATATAAGGTTGCCAGACGACCGTATCAATGTCATCCAATACCCTCCTCCAATGCTTAAGTTTGCCCAGCTTCTGCTGGACAGCTAACCCCCTATATCCATAGGTGTATGCACACCCAACAGGCCTATCTCTATCCACCAGTGGCCTAGCTGTGGGAATGTGCTCCCAATACCATACCTAGAGAAGTGTCACGCCAGGTGACAAACTATCGTAACCCAGGTATAATACCTCATGCAAGTCCCTGTACAAGTGGGCTAGCATAGCTGATCCCCATGCGAACCTGTGACCTTGTGTCACCATCTCCTCCAGCACCAATCCCCATCCTACAGATAGTCCCTTTGACCTACGATCGGGACATAGGAAACCACCTATAAAGCCTGTCAATACCGATGGAAAAGGTGCATAGTCCAAATCCTAAAACTCCTGCCAAGGGATCTCATATCCTCAAACTGTGTCATCATGAACTATCTGGCGAAGTGCCTCTATCCTGCCCTCCTCTGACTGCTCATAAGGTAATAATGCACCTACTATAGGTATATGCAGGATCTAGTAACAATCCTCTAGGGTCACCGTAATCTCACCTGTGGAAAAGTGGAAGGTATTCGTGTCACTATACCATCTCTCTGCTAGCGTTGTAAGTAAACCCTAATTCATAGTAACTCAAGGCATATCTAGTAAGGAAGATAGGCCACATCTATCAATAATCTCTAGATCAGCCTGTGACAACCGTGGTATCAATGCCCATGGTTTAGGGAACCACTCACGTGACTGAACCACACCCAATCACTCCTATCGAAAAGCAAAACAAGTCCAATATCAGTTTCCTCATCAAAACATAGATATCAAAATCAAAATCACATCGAAAACTTGAAAACTTTGAAAATCTAATCAAGTTCTACATCATATCCATCCATATCAACTTGTAACACAACTCAGGTTTTCAAAAATCATATCAAACTTGTAACACAACTCAAGTTTTCACATCACATTAACTTGCAACACAACTCAAGTTTCCAACCCATATCAACTTGTCAAACAACTCAAGTTCCACAATCATATCATCTTGTAACACAATTCAAGCTCCACATATATCAACTTGAAACAATGCAAATCAAATCAAGTTCATATCAATTCCACATTAATATCTATAAATAACTTGAAAAATCACAAATCAAACCAAGTTATATCAGCACTCATATTGGACAAACTATCAAAACCATGATAGTAGACACAAAAATGAATAATTTACACCTATCCTAGCAAAACTGACCTTATCCTATAAATTTTCCTCATTCACAAATCATCCTATCTCGCAAAACCTACCACATGCGCTAACTAAATTTGGCTATGCGTTGAAATCCTACTCATGCACTAACCTATTTTCTCCACATGCTATCCTATCTACCCCACATGCTAGATTGACTCTATGCACTATCCGTTTCTTCCAATGCGCCATCTCATCTACCATAAGCGTTAAACCTATCCCATGTGCTAACCTAGCCCGTGTCTGCGCTACTTATCTAACCCTATGTGCTAGTTTAGACCTATGCGCTACTTACCCCTACCCATGTAACCCCCTATGCACCCAATGTGCTAGGTTTACCTAATGCACTACCCGTTTAACCCTCTGCGCTACCCTGTGTCCCTAATGCGCTACCCAAAATCTAAAACCTTATGCACTACAAAATTTTCATATGCGCTAACCGACGACCCCTGTGCGCTAAAACGAAAAATCCGCATCCCAAAATTCAAAACATGACCAAAAATGACAAAATAAAAAATCAAAAAGCGGTCAAAAAGGGTGACTTACCGGTGGTCCATACGCGGCAGGCCTCCGATACCTCCAAACATGCTCGAATCGATGCATAGAATACGGAATAGGCATTTTGTCTTCTCTCCAAAAGTCTCTCTCTCCAAGGTCAACAAGCACAAATGAGACAAAACAATGCACTTTTCCCCTTTTATAGGGTTAAATAAAATTAGGGTTAAGGGATTGAGCATGTAACTCTCTTGTGGTCTTCCTCGTACCCTCGCACACATCAATATCGGGAGATGAATCAATTTTAGCATTCCACATAGCCAAAATTTTACAATGCAAACACAATTATCAAAACAAATCAAATTTTCCAAATTTTGATTCATCTCTCGAGGGGGCATTATCAAACATCGTTTATCAAATCTGGGGCATCACACATCAAATCTGGGGCACGACATAAAAGTCTAAAAGCAACACTAATCATAATCAAAATTTAGTGACACATCATTTTCTTTGAATTAACATGTGCACACACATCACTTCAAAGAGGGGCAAAATGTAGACGTATAAAAATGACTATATTCCTAAATGAATATTTTATGTTCATTTCTCTATTTAATTAAATCTACTTTAATTAAATTATCCACATTCCTCTATTTAATTAAGTAAATTACTCAATTTATTTAATTAAATTCAATTAACCCCTTCTAGGTCATTTAATTGAATAAATCATTTTATTTAATTAAATCTATTCTTCTAAACCTTTTAATTAAATTTACATTTAATTAAATAGGGAATCCCTATTAAATAAATCTAATTTATTTAAAAACCTCCACTTGCAACCAAATTAAAATAAAATAATTTATTTTAATTAAACCTTTTATCCCTCACCCACTTGCATTTTCCTACATCTCCCACTTGCATCCTAAACCCTCTTCTAGATTCTTCTAATCACTTCTAAATTAGCCTAACCCATCTCCTAAATATTATCAAATCCCTAAACAAGAGGAAGTCACTTCTCAAACCCTCAAAGTCTTTGATAACCATTAAAGGCTTCAAGTTTCCAACAACTTTCTCTTCTAAACCATTAATGGTTAACTCAACCCTCTTGCATGATTAGAGACTTTTTCTAAACTCAACCCTCAATCTAACCCAAGGGTCTCATCAAGCATTCATTACTTTGACCATGGTTAAACCTTGCACAAGAGTTTATCCCTTGGGTAAAAGCTTTATCCAATGGATAATCTTAACCTAACTTTAACCCTTACCCCCTAAGGTAACCATGAGGTCTTCTCAGGCATTTAATGTCTCCAACCCCTTCTCTCAACCAGTATTATGTTAACAATTGTCACCATTTCATTGGTAAGAATTGCAAACATGGATTCCCAACTTTCAAACTTGACCCTTGATTAAATCTTTCAATCTTGGCCATCCATTGCCCTATTTTTACTATAAATAGAGCTCTCCATCCTCCATTTTAAAATCATCCAAGTCTTTAGCATCATACTTATACTCAAATCCATGCAAGCTTTAATATCTCATTTATGCTCATCGTTTAGCCTCTCTTTTAAATAGGAATTAATCTAAATATGCATGTTTAGAGTATTCTCCTTATCATTTAGCTTAATCATAGACTAGTATATCATGCTAGGATAGCCTTGCTACTAATCTTGTCATCTTATAATCTAGTTTATTGCATTTGTAAGATCATGCATAGCTTATGATGCATTTCATAATAAAATCAATCAAAACATCCCTCATTCTTGGATTAGTCATCCCTAAACCACTTTGCTCAGTGATCTGAGAGCAAAGACATTGGTTTGAGGGATCTTGAAAGATAGAGAAACATGGAACCAACCTTGGGAAGCTGATTCATCCTTTGTGACTCCATAGCTTGCACCAAGAAGTCTTGTGGGTGTGTGGACAAGGCTCCTTTGGCTTCATTTTTCACATTTTAAGTTCTATTGACATGCTTTTCCCGCATACATAATGAAGCTCCTATCTAGGTCAGACTGCCAGGTTTACCCATGGAATTATAGGTTGAAGAAGTATTTGTGGGTATTGCAGCTTGCTTTGATGAGCTAATCTCAGTCGATCCAATGACTGAAAACTGAAAGATGACTGGTTTATGCCAGACTATGTGTCAATGTCAAACAGTCTACAAACCTTCCTTCTAAGGTAGATCTTTTCTACAAGCTTGGTAGATGGGTGCAGAAAGTGGAGTATGAATCCATCCCCTTCGCATGTTTCCATTGTAAAAACGTTGGTCACTGGGCCAGGCAGTGTTTGACTAAGCCAAAGAAAGAATGGAGAAAGAGGAATGATTTGTCGCTCTTAGAGAAGATGGATGCCCTAGCTGCAGATCCTCCCTCAAATGTTTTAGGAATTGATCTGGATGGATCTCTGCCTAGATCTGAGCCAATCATTCCTGCTACCCTTTACCCAAACTTCTCATCCCCTTAGGAGAATATTGGGGAATCCCCTACCGTGGATTCCACCTATATTGATGTGGTACTCCCAAATTCTTTTGGATATTCTCAGGATATTCCCATTTATTTGATTGTTGATATGGATAGCTCTATTGATTCAAAACCCCTGACCTCCCCCTTGTAGGAGTCATCTCTTGAGGACTCTGCTCCTTTTATTGAGTTCAAACCCAAAAACAGAAGAAGGAACTCCCCTATTGGCCAAAACACTCCAATCTCGGGGGGGTCTTAACCACAAACAGAAAAAAAAAGCGGATTGTGGGTCAGAATCAAGGGGGTTGGGGACACCACCCAATACTGTTAACAGAGATAGGTAGAGTCGGGTTGCCATTGCAGACGGAGCCCAGAGAATGTTACCAGAAATGGGGATGGGATCCCCCTCTCATGCTAAATGAAAGTCATCTCATGGAATATAAGGGGTTTAAATCACCCCCACAAGTATCACCTGCTATCCAATTTGATCAGAGATCATAAACCTGATATTTGCCTTGTCCAAGAAATGAAAAAAGCCTGGTAGAAAAGGAAAAAATTAAACTGGCGATCTTTGGAGATTGTGGTGTTGACTGTGGATGCAGATGGCGCTTTAGGAGGTATTGCCACCCTTTGGAATCCGAGACTGCTAAGTGGTAAGGTGGTTCTCTCTTCTCCTAATCACATTGCTACTAAATTCTTTACTCTTAAAGATGGATCCTCCTAGGTTATTTCATACATCTATGCTCCTAATGGGAGATCTGCTAAGAAATCCCCCTCTAGTCTTCCATTTGCCATGCTAGATCACTCTTCCCCAATGAGAAATGTGTTCTTCTGGGTGATTTCAATACCCCTCTCTCTAATCTAGAGAAATTTGGGGGTATACCCATCTCTATTGATAGTAGACATGACTTGGCTGACATGATCAAGTCCTATGAGCCTTTTGGATCTAGATCTTATTGGTGCCAAGTTCACCTAGTCCAACAAATGCAGTTGGGAGGATCTTATTCAAGTTAAGCTTGATAGGGAACTTATCTCTCCTGATTGGCTTGGGATGGCTTCCTGTCATCTTAATGCCTTCACCCATGTTGGATCTGGTCACTTCCCCATTTGTTTTTGAGTTACTCCATTGTCTGGAAGAAAGGCGTACCCCTTCAGATTTGAGAAAATATGGCTGATAGCCCCTGAAATCTAAGATAAAATTATGGAGTGGTGGAATATTGATATCCAGAGCATGGCTATGTTTCATATAGCCAAGAAGCTTTCAAATATCAAGTCTAATATTCAATGTTGGAACAAATCCTCCTTTGGCAATATCTTCAAAGCTAAAGAGAAGCTCAAATGGATCTTGAGGAGGATCAAAATCATATTCAAGTCTTTAGGTTTGATAAAGATGTCTCGAACAAATAAATTAAAATTTTGACTAAATTACGTGACATTATTTCCAAAGAAGAGGAATTTTGGAAGCAGAGATCTAGAGCTTTATGGCTTAAAAGTGGTGACAAAAACAATAAGTTCTTTCATATGACTACTCTTAAGCACAGGACTGCTAATAGAATAAACAAAATTTAGAACAGATAGAGATAGGTTGATAAGCATGATGAGATTTGCCAAGAAGCCATCAACTTTTTCTGTAATCTCCTTTCTGTGGATGACCCTCTTGATCCTCTAGCCCAGAATGAAATCTTGCAGGAGATTCCCTCCATCATATCTCAAGACACGAAATTGGAGCTTACCAGTATTCCCTCTCCTAATGAAGTTCACAATGCGGTCTTCTCTTTTGAAGGTAACAAGGTCCCCGACCCTAATGGTTTCCCTCTTTTTCTCTTTCAAAATTTTTGGCAAATTATTTTCTCTGATGTGGTCATTGCGGCTCAAGAATTTTTTGGATCCCACTCTCTCCTGAAGGAGTTGAACTCCATCTTCCTAGTCCTCATCCCTAAAAAAAACTTGATGCCTGCTCTTTTCAGGATTTTAGACCTATTAGCCTTTGCAATTCTCTTTATAAAATCTTCACCAAGATTTTGGTGCTCAGGCTTAAGATTTTCATCCCCTCTTTAATTTATAAACATCAAAATGGGTTTGTCCATGGGAGGCAGATCCTGGATTCTATTATTGTGGTGCATGATAATATCCACTCCCTTTCTATCAATAAAAAACCTAGTTTTTTTTTTGTTTTTTGTTTTCTAAAATTTGACCTATTGAAATCTTTTGATAGAGTCAACTAGAGCTTTCTCCTTCAAATCCTTAAGGCTTTTGGATTCGGAGATAACTTCATCCAAATCATTGAGAAATGATTTTCCACCCCAAAATTTTATGTGTTGATTAATGGATCTGCCTCTGGTTTCTTCTCCATGTCTATGGGCATAAGACAAGGGGATCCTCTATCTCCTTTCCTTTTCATTCTAATGAGTAAAGCTCTTAGTAAAATTATTTAGAGGGAAGTCAGAAATGGCAATATTATGGGCTTACGAACCTCCTCTCAGGCCTCCACTTTCTCTCACCAACAATTTGTTGATGATACTCTATTGATGGGGGAAGGCTTAGTTAAAGAAGCTAAGAATTTAAAAAAGACTCTAAATATCTATGAACATGGTTCAGGGCAAAAAGTTATCCTAGCTAAAAGTTCCATTTTCTTCTTTAACACCCTTGAACACAAGAATTTGAAGATTAGCTCGATTATTGGCTGTAAAGTTGGAGCTTTGCCTGACTCCTATTTAGGTCTTCCTCTCTGCCATGGTTCAGTTCCAAACTCCTTTTAGGAAAATCTTATAGACAAATGCCAGAACGAGTTGGCTTGGTGGAAAGGATCTTTGTTAAGCCAAGCTAGTAAACTCTAGCTGCTCAAAGCCTTGCTTCAGAGCCTCCCAGTTTAAGCTATGATTTTATTCAAAATCCTAGCCAAAATTGCTAATAAACTGGAAATAATTCAAAAAAAAAAATTGTGGACTGGAACTAAATCTAAGAATAGATTACATCTTGTGGCTTGAAATCAGGTTTGCCTTCCCAAATCCATGGGGGGGCTGGACATCCAAAACCTGAGAGAATTCAAGAAAGCTCTGATGGCCAAGTACCTATGGAGATGCCTTAAAGAGAATAATGAATGGATTGACATATTCAAACATAAATACCACATTCTGGATATCCAAAACACTCTGGAATCTTATGATCTTCCCAACGCTATTTCAAATTTATGGAGCAATTTCTTTGGCTCCTCCAAAGTTATCTTGCATGGTTGCAAATGGATGTTGGGGAATTGTTCCAAAATTAGATTTTGAGATGACTGGTGGACTAGTAATGGCCCCTTATCAGACACTGTTTGGGATCCTCCCTTCAAAGAATTATGTATCAAAAAAATTGGCATCTGGGTGGCTAATTATTTTAGAGATGGAGTCTGGTTGGACCTCAATTCTGTGGATAATGCTTTGTTACCTATGCAACCCTAGTTGAATTATATACACATCCCCCATTCTCAATGGTAGGATGAAGTGTTCTGGAATTTCTCCTCTTCTGGGAAGTTCAAGGTTGTTGATGCATATAAGTACATCTCTAGAAGCTCCCCACCCCTTTTGGGCTGGTATGTGGAACAAGCACTTATTTCCTAAAATTAACATTTTTTTCTGGTTATTTATGCAAGGTAAGATCTATACCATTGACAATCTTTGCAGAAGAGGTATTCCTCTTACCAATAGATGTTTTCTTTGTAAAGAGACAAAGGAAAATGTTGGCCAACTGTTGCTTCATTGCACCTTTGCCAAGGATATCTAGAATCACCTCCTTAACATCTAGAACATTGATTGGGTCTTCCCTAATATTGTCTATAGAATGTGGTTTGAATGGAAATGCCCCTCTGATAATCAGGCTTTGGGAGTTCTCTTGAATTATCTCTTCCACATATTGCCTAGGGCATCTGGAAAGAAAGAAACAATAGAGTCTTTAGGGATTTGGAAACTCCTGCATTTGGTGTGGCTACTAAAATTCGCATTGCTACCAAGGAGAATTTTCTGCACTCCTACCCTAGCAGAAAGAATGACCATCCCCTACCTATTCTATAGGAGGATTGGGATACTATCAATCAGTGGCAAATTGACTGGAATATTGCCATTCCAGTGCACAAAACCAAGCATTGTAGACAAAATATTCTTTGGCATCCCCCCTATGGGTTTTAATCAAAATCAATGTGGATGGGGCAGCTAAAGGGAATCCTGGGCCGGGCGGGTTGGGTGGAGTGACTAGGAATCATTTAGGTCTGCTAGTTTTTGCAGTGGCGCTCCCTCTAGGCACCCAGTCTAACCACTATGTGGAAGCCAGTGCTGCCCACATTGGGTTACACATGGCTAAAAGATAAGGCTTTAGAAAAGTTTGGTTGGAGTCTGACTCGCTAAACACTGTCAATTGTCTGAGTGGACGCATGGATCATAGCTGAATGACAACTAATCCGATGAAGGATTGTCGAGATATAATAAATGAGCTAGCAAATTTCAAAATCTCGCACGTATATCGGGAAGGCAACAAAACGATGGATTTACTGGCCAATCTGGTGGTGGGATACATGGCAACTAAATGGTGGAGCAGTAGGGATTCTTTCCCCAAAAATCTGTTCGAGCTGGCCAGTGATGGTTATGCCCACCTGCGTTAATCAATGATCTTTCATCATAATTTGATAGAGTTGATGGAGAAACAACTCTTTTTTGTTTTCTCTAACCAAAGATCTAGAAACTTCCTTGGTGCCCTGATTTTCTGTCTTATTATGTGGCCCATTTTTTGCTACTATTTGGAGACTTTTCTACTGTGGCCCATTTCCTGCGACTGTTCGGAGCCTTCTCTGGTGTGGCCCATTTTCTACTATTCGGTGACTAGGAGCAAAATGGGTGGGGACAAGAACATGCAAGAACCATCTACTTGTGATAAATCGAAGAAAAAAAGGATGTGTGGCAGGAACTCATTGATGGGGGGATCGTCCCCTTCTTGGATCGACTTCATGGCCCTTCTCCTCTACTCATGGAGGCCTTTGTCAATAGGTGGAAAAAAGGGAGCCTGAGGGCTTATGGAGTCGAGTATCAGATTGATGAAACCCTGATGGCGATGGTCACTAGTCTGGTGATGACTGGCAGAAGATTTTATAGGGATAGGAAAACTAGGGAAGAGGACCTGATGAGTTTCTTTCACAAAGACAAGGAGCGCTCTAGAGTTACTAAGATGGCTGATGGCGGTTAGAACATGAAAGATCTTATGGCTCCTTGGGCAGACATGGTCTAGTTCATCATGAGGTATATTACACTCGATGGCAGATAAGCCAGCATCTTTTCCTATCATTTTACCATTTTCAATCATTTTAGGCATGGTAAAATCATTTCTATTCCTTTCTATTTGGCCTCCTCTTTAGAAAATAACCTGGAAAAACATTTGGAGAATCCAAACAACCCTGTTGTCCATAAAGTGCTTATTGTGCTCATCATGGAGTATGCTAAATCCCTTTATGTTGTGCCCACTCTAACTGAGATTGGCCTACAGACTAATATCCAGGATGTCTCTGACTCGGAAATGGATTTGGAGGATAGTGCGGGTGTCATTCCTCTTGATGACCCTGATTATAAACCTGTGGAAGAAGGGGAGATGGTGGTCACCCCTGGGATGTTTAGCAGTAAGAATCCTCCCAAATGGGTGGCCAACAAATACAAAACCACCAACAAACTAATTTCTAAGGCCGAGCCGCTCTCTAAAAAGAAGAAGCTAGTGGCTAAGAACTATGGTCCGAAGAATTCAGATCAGGAAATTAAATTGGACATCCCTATCAACGTCCTAGAAGAAAAACATGGGACCATGGCCAAAGAAGAGAACAGAAGGATACAAAGGAATGGTACTTTGATGAACCTAGTTATGGAAGCTACCAGAAGCCAAGAAAGCTACTGGAAGTGGGTTGAGTGAGAAATTGATACCCTCAAACTAGGGGTTAAAGAGATTATTGATATCTTCATTGCTTCCCTTGAGCCCACCAAATTTGAGAAACTCATGATTGTGACCCAAAAGCTCTCCCAGGGTGTTGAAGTGATGAAATGCAATCACGAACAAATAATTTAAAAAGTGGAATAGTCTATAGCAGAGATAAAGAAAAACCTCAAGAACCTGGTTGACATAAGCAAAGAAGCCATGAACAATAGTATTGAGGGGCTTGAAAAAATCAATGCCATGGTTGTTCATTACAGATCCTATCATAGTGAACTGGTGAAAGATATTAGAGGGGAAGATATTGCTACTGGAGACGAAAAAAAACATTGGTCCTAGTTCCAGAACCAGAAGTAGGAGGAGCAACAAGGGTACCTCGAGATTCATTATGGAGGAGCTGGATGAAATCAAAAAGATTTCCATCTAAAAGAACAAGGATCTATCCACTCTCTTAATTAAGAGTTTTCCTTTTTGTTTTGTCTTGTTTGTCTGCGTCTCTTTTGCTTTCGTGACTGTTCGAGGGTGCTCCCCTATTTTGATGTTGGTTTATGTCTATTTGGCTGATGGCCGGATTTTGTAAAACTTTTGGTTTTGGGTCCATGTAAAACCTATTTATCTTTATCAAAAACAAACCCCACATTAGTGTTACAAACTTTTATAAATTGAAAGGTTTCTCACTTTCATATGATTAGGAAGGAACCTAATCTTGAGCCTTAAGTTTTGTTTATTTTTTCTTTGGACTTTTTAAAGGTTTATTTATCTTAAGGAACAAGAGAATATAAATGTAGTAATCCACATGATCAACAATTAAATAGTTGATAATTTACTTGAAAATGTGGAGATGGTTGCATAGTGTTCTAATTGTACAAGAACCATTACGCCAATTTTGCATGTGACAAAGAACTAGATACCTATAATAGCACATGCACAACATAAGAAGGTCTTAAGTCATTTCAATTAGTTTCTTGAAAGCTATCATTAACAAAAATCACAATGCAAAGGAGATAGTATGCATTCATTAAGTCAAAATGTGTATAGCTAATTTGTACTTTACAACATGAAGCCCAACACATCATGACAAAAAATGTGACTAGGGAAACCTTCAAATACAATTACAATGTATTTTAATAATTCAAGGAGCTTCATCATTCAAGTTAAACTAATCTGCATGTTTCACTTAGTATTAAATGTTGGGACACCTCATGTGTGATGTAGGTCATGCCTAAAGCTTGGTTCAAATATTTTTAAGGACATTTGGATTTTATTGGAAAGTAGTTAGAAGAGATTAAAAAATTCAATGGTTAGAAGATTAACATAAAGGAGTTAGACTTACAAGTTTGTGTCCAATTTGGAGTTTAGTTTTCATATTTGCATGTAAGCTTGTAATAAGCATGTGGCCTCCCATGAACCAATCTGTAATGTACATGTAACAAGAAAATACATAATTGTTAATCATTTTGTTATTTTGAATCAAAGAAATTTTTCTTCTATTCATGATAATTTTGTTGTGTTAACTCTTGTTAGTGTGATTGGATAGTCATTTTCTTGAACCCTGCATCCATTAATGAATCACATTAGGGTATAGGTCAAGCACAACACTAATTGATTCATCACTAAATGTAACACATTCAACTTCAAATATTTAACATCCCAATTCTTAGTGTCACATTGCTTACACAAATAGGTTCCTTCTATTTTTAAGAATTTCAATGTCCTTATATTTAGCAACATCCTTGAAATGATTGGTTAGGATACCCATCATGGATGGATTTTTTAATTTCTCTGGCACTCAAGGGAACTTGTCCAATGTCTACTTTCATTGTGACCTTCTCAGAGATTTATACATTATGGGATTAACCTATTAGTCATTAGCATAGAATTGAAAAATTCCCCAAGAATCTAAATTTATTAGTTAATAAGAAGCACAAAGACTTTTCTATCTTTCTCCTATACAACACTTTCAAATAAATTAAAGAAACTATTGGAAGCTTGTAAAGTGTAGTTAAATTAGATTCCATTGAATGCATGTATTCCTTGATTTTATGTCAATGTTATAAGACTAGAAGAGTTGCACTAAATAAATTGCACTTCTAAAGTTATGTAACCATTGATTTTAACTTAATGCACCACTTCAAACAAATGAATTGGAAAATTCTAGCATTGGGAATAAATTTGTTCAATCAAAATCTAGAACAATCTATTTATTCCAAAGATTCTAATGATAATAAATAACTTCACATAATCAATAGAATTGCATTAATAGCATCTTTTTTATAAAAATTTAATTTGTTTGAAAAATCCTTTCCGTCTATAACATATTTTATAAATCTACTTTATATAAATACACTTTAGGACTCTCAAAATGGTTAGTGACAATTATTTAGCCCATACCACCGTGAAGAGCCTAAAGCCTAAACAATGTTGTTGGAAAGATTGCCTCGTACCAATCAGAATCGCTAGTTGTCTGTCACTAAAGGCAATGAGAGCTAGGAAGAATCAGAGCTCGGCTGGTTGAATGGACCATCCTAGAATGGAAAAGTGACCACCCATACTACAGAAAAACACACATTGAAGGGATATGTACAATTCATTGAATCTCATTGTATATCAGCACGTGAGTGCTATCGTGAAGGAGGGACTTTCTAATACAAAGAAAACCTGGTAATGCAATAAATGGCCACCTCAGTGTTGAAAATTCTAGGGCAACGCACCCCAAAGCTACAGAGACAACTAAAATGAAGGAGGTAACGTGGAAAGCCAACTATTAAGGTACGATAATCAAATGAATATGTTACATGATGTAAAAGGCTAACACATGGAAATAAAAGGGCAAATACTATCAACAATAAACACCACATCAGTACTATGAACTAGTGCAACTGCTCATCGACAGGTGGGCACTAAGATAACGAGTTCTCTTACTGCTGTGTAAAGGTCGAAACAAGAAAAACAATCTTTGAAAGATATATTTTTAATTATTGGTCCAAGAAAAATACGTCCCTCTTGGACTACACTTAGTTAAAATATTGAAGGCCGCCAAAGTTTCCTTTGCGCCAAAGTTTCCTTTGCCGCCTCTTGAATTGCTCCTCCTTCAAGTCTTACTTTGAATGTCACCCTTCTTGAGTGAGTTTCAATATTGACCATTTCATTCAGTTGCACTCTGTCGTCTGTACCTATTAATACCGTTTACTAGCTTTATCCATCTCCATTCTCGATCTTTGCTCTGTATCACGGAAGATATTCACCCAGCTTTTCTTTCTTTATCTGTAGACTGAACGCTTTTCTTTACCTAAGGTTCGTTCTAGTAGTTAGTATGGCAAGATCAATGCTTCTGAAAATTATGGTAGTGCTTCTTGTGCTCAGCGTTATGTTTTCGCCCGCTGTCTCTGCTCGATCTATCCTCAACAAAAAAGTTTATATGATTTCAGGCGTGCACAACAATACACCAATCGATAATCTACTTGAAGTTATCGAGCGGTTAGCTTCGTCTTCTAACTGTGAGGGCAACGTTTCAGATCCTAATTGCTGCATGGAGTCATTGAGAAAGCCGACTTCCCTTACTGTTATATCAATTAAATCCACTATGGATTTTTCTACATAGAAATGAAGATAATATGTGATTATGCCTTGCTATATGTATTGATTGCATGTAAAGAACCTGTTAGCTCTAGATATGACAAAAAAATAACCTGTTAGCTCTAGATATAACAAAAAAAATAACCTGTTAGCTCTAGATATGACAAAAGCCTGTGTTTATATCGTGATCATAGGTTAGTTTGCCAATTTGTAGAGGGTTGTTTTAAGTGTAAGCCGTAGAATCTAGGTCTTAGATATATATGAATTCATTGTATGCAGTTATGGAGAATGCTTTTTTTTTTTGGTAACTGCGTCTCCATAATTCAAATGTCTTTTTGTGTAATTACAAAAATGTTATAAGGTATTTTGCAAATTATGGATCATTGAGGACACATTTAATTAATTGTAATGGTCATAATTAATTGACATCATTGTGAACATAAAATATTATATAGTGTTTTTTAATGATCATATCAACTTATACATGAGTTCTTTTAATCATGTATTGATATTTAATGTATAATTGGTTGTATGAAAATGTTTTAGTATCTATATAGTGCTAGTCCTTATTTCAAATAGAAATAAAATTCATATTTCTATTGAGATCTAATTCATCCATTGATTGTAGCCATTCCTTATTGGTAAACTATTTAAATTTTATCAAATCATCTTTCTCCATCTCTCTTTGTGTATCTTATTGTTGATAATTTAATGAGATATCTTATGAAAACAATGTTTGACAAAGTTTTCAAGTGTTATGCTTGTGTGGATTCAAAGTGCATATGTAATTATATTTAAATTTCAACTCATCTTAGGGACTATAATTTATTTACATCAAATGTTGTCTACCTAGAATCTATTTTGATTGTAAATTAATGTATTTAGATCTTGGTATTATTGAAAAATTCAAGTATACCTTTGCCATTAATGATAAAGGGAGAGAGATTAGTATTCCAAAATGTATTTGGGAGGGAATCCATAAAGCCTCAACATAAATAAAAGGAGTAGAATATGTCTAAGAGAGTAGCTCAACTATGGTAGATAGAGAATGCAATGTTATCCATAGGGGAAGCATTTTGTTGTTGCACCATCAATGAAAAAACAATACATTGTTAAATACATTTTTTTCATTGATTTCAAGGATAATGTTAATGTATGTCAAGGAGACTATTGAATTAATATCATTTATGTTAGAGTGTTTGAGGAAAAATTAGGATAGATCTTATTAATGTTAATATCATGGATATCTTTCTTGTAGAATGTTAATGTTATAATTATATTTCGTGATCTATTTTGCCTAATTATATAGTATATTTACTAAAGCCTATAAGTTTTTGTGTTTAGTTATAGTAGTTTGTTGCTAAAAAATTGTATGTCTCTCAAGTTATCCACTTGTGCTTTTTGGCACTGCAACAAAATATTTTGGCTGGCAATTTGGACTATAAGTAAGAATACACATGAAGAAAAATCTATTCAAGTTTCAAAGGTTGTTCTTTAGAAGATAGAAAGATAAAAGTGACAGAGAGTACATTATGCTAGTTTGGTGATTGTGTTGAAGTTTATATTTGATATGTCCAGAGAGATGAAGTGTGCAGCAATTGTAGGAAGCAAGTAAAGGTAAATCAATACCAGTTGAGATCATGATGGGAAACACATACATATTCTTTTTCCTAATCTAACGCGTTATCCCTTAGGATCGAGCCAACTACATGTTTCATGATTTTTGAACTAAGAACTTCATCTTAACAACAATGTAAATTAATTTTAAGCTAATATGTAGGGGAAACTAGTAAATGGGAATGCATGTGTGTGTGTGTATGTGTATAATTTCGCTCAAATGTGTGGATATAGTATGATTGACATTTCTATGATGGGAAGAAGAAGGAGGTAAATGGATATATGTTGTGAAGTGCACAAATTGTGATGAAAAATCTTTTGAGTGTACTATGAAGCATATCATTATAAATTATTTATTATTTCCTTTGGGTTGATGCCTACAAAATCATTCTAAATTATTTATCATTTCTTGGTACTAAATTCAAAGAGTGGATACAAGCATATATTCTCACTATGGGTTTTCCTTTTTGGATTTCGATATAAACCTGGTGTTCCTATGTGTTGATGTTTGGATATGTTCTACATAATTATCTAAACATGTTATCTTGAGAAGCAATAATGATGTTGCAATAGTAATTGAAGTTAAAAATAGGTATATATTGATTCACCCCCCTCTTAGTATATTTGTGTGCATAACACAATGAAACCATACAATTTCATTGTTTAATTATTTCTAGGATAATTCTTTGCTACTCTAAACTAAAACACCCACAACTTTATCATTGGTTTACCAATTGAATCACAATAATTAAATGATGAATAATTTATTTAAAAGTTTTAGTCAAATGAGAATATATTGGCACTATATGAGTCACCTTAAATATATGATAATAGTATAAAATTTAATTATAATAGGTTATATTCAAACAATCCTTCAAATTCCATGGGCATGCTTAACATATATCTCCTTCCAAGATAACAATCAGATTTTTTGATAAACAAGAAAAATTCTTAAGTTGAAATCCTTATCAATATTAGTTAGGAAGTTAAATCTATCCAATGATTACTTGTATGTGAAATCACTCCATGAAAGTGTGAATTTTTACTCTCTAAGTTTAGGTCTAAAAGGATTTCATCCTTTGATTGTTTGAACCAAAGTTCCATATTCCAATAAAATGTATAAATCATATAATAAAATGTATTTTCAATGTACATATGCTTCCTTCTCATTACAAGACCTCTCTTTAATAAATTTCATTTCAAATAATATAACTCTTTGAATTTATCCTCAACAACTCTTTGAGAAGATTTTTCATTTAAAATAATCTTCTAAACTTATAGTTATATTATTTTATATTTTAATTTTACTTGAAACCTTTTTTAAATAATATTTATGAATATTTTATATTTATCTTGATTTAATTGCAAAGAAAGGATAATACATGTACATAGAATATTACAACCTTTGATAGCCATTAAATTTGAAATATTCCACTTCATCATTATATTTCTTCTAGTTTTCCCTATTTTTTAATTTTAGAGTAGAAGCAACGTATTTTTTTAAACATTGAAAGAATATTCAAATAACAAATATGCATTATAGTCAACTAGTTTTTGGTTCCAGTTGGTTCTCTCATTGAGTGCTCTAACTCCTATTTTGACTGTCACGTAATGATTTAGCCCTCTCCCATCTAATCAGAACAAACATAAATTATAATTACAACATGAAAAATTTAAGAAACCTTAGATATGGTCCAATCCAGAACATGCACTTAAAATCTCCTTTCTGTGGATGACCCTCTTGATCCTCTAGCCCAGAATGAAATCTTGCAGGAGATTCCGTCCATCATCATATCTCAGGACACGAAATTGGAGCTTACCAGAATTCCCTCTCCTGATGAAGGTCGCAATCCAGAGCATGCACTTAAAATCTCATTAATGTATAATGAAATATCAACATATACTTTGACATGTAAATTTTGAGACCCCATAGCAAACAATTAATGTACCATTCATGAATCATATTTATGATTTGATCAAATTGAATATACATATTCTTAATTTCTGAATATGCAAATTAAATATGAGGCAATCAAGGTATATGAAAGTGATCTGCCTTATAAATATATTAGTGATTAGTGCACAGGGATTAGAAAATATGAAAGTTATGTACAAGCATCCCTAGTTTTCATGGCGGAATATCATAATCAGGTGGTTGGATCCAAAATATTTGTATCAGCCTTGTTTTATGTTTTACAGCATGATCCGGAGGATAAAATAAATTATCTCCAATACTCCAAAAATAAACACATGGCACCTCAAGAGGAAAATGATTTAACAAAAGATATGTTATGAGATTTGAACTCATAACCTCCCTCAACAAAACCCACCGCTTTCACCGCTAGGCCATTCATTCGCATTTACTATTTTATAGAGAGAAGTTGGTTTTACTGTATAACCAACTGTGCAAAGATAGAATGGAGGCCGATAGGGGTGGAACCCTTGACTACCGGTCTCCCAAAATGGATGGAAACCCGTTGTGCTATATATAGCACTTGAATTATAAGTGGCCCATATTGCATTTAAACAACGCGAAGCCCGCCAATCCCTATTTTAAAGGGGATATTGGTTAAATAAACCCGCTAATGACTAATGGTGGCAAATTAGAATGTAAGGGGGATATGCATGGGAAATAATTTGTTGTAAAGGGTTATTTATGGGAGTTGGTGGTTTTAGTCTATTTTAGACTTATTTTATGTATAAAAGGGGGGTAGTAGTCCTTTTTGAGACATCCAGGTGATGAGAAGGAGATTATGAGCTTGATGACTTGTTCATTATTCCTGCACATTGGAGAATAATGTTGCCATTGTGCTTGAAGGAAATATCTTGTAACACTTGTAATTGATTTTGGAGTTAATCGGATCGGTCCCCCTATTGGAGCAGGACCCGGAAACGTAGTCCGACCCGCAGACGAACTCTGTTAGCAATTGTGTTTTGTCTTCTATCTTTCTACTCTCTTTCTTTCAGTGCATTACCTTTATTATGCTTTGTTCATTTAAGCATTATTATGTTAATTCGCTCAGATTAAAGCTTTGAATTAACTTGTGTAATATTGTTAAGCATTTGTCTGTAATTGTCATAGATCCTAATCAGATCACAGCAACTAGGATCTGGAATGTTGCCTACACAGTTAGAGCACGATTGCAACATTTCCACAATTTCAAGCAAATTATTCACTACAACCAACAATACCATAATTGTCAGAAGCGTTGATCTCACGATACTAACCGCCGGAACAAATCCTAAGTAGACAAACGTTTTTCTTTTACAAATGAAGAAGGGAAAGCTGGGAGAATATCTTCCGTGATACAGAGAAAAGATCGGGAATGGCTATAGATACAATAGAGATAGACGGGGCGAATTGTTTGAATACTTCAATATTGAAATATCTTGCTAGATACAGAACAAAGATCGTGAATGGCTTTAGATAATGGAAGTATATCGTATTTATAGAGACAGACAACGGTGTCCAAGTGTTTGAATTGTTCAACAAGGGTGATACTCAAATTCGCTCAAGAAGGGTGATATTCAAAGTAAAACAATGACGCGTTGAAGACTTTTCTGGTCTTCATATGTAATTAAATTAAATTAAGAGTGACTGGGTTTTCTATTTCAAAATCGATATTATTCAACAGTTCACGTGTTTTCGATAAAGACAGGAAGTTTATTAAAAACAAGCTTTCGGTGCATTCCAAAGGGGTGGATGAACAAGAAAAATAAAATAAAATCTTAAAGGCCCAAGGTTACGTTTCTCCGTACTCAGATGACAGCTGATTATCTATGATTTCGTTTTCTTAGAGCCCACATCTGGATGTGTGATAGTCGATGACACAAATGTGGGTTCCATTGAGGCAGAGTATTTCGCCCTTTATTTCCATGCGTTGACCAAGTCCCACATGTAAGATGCTCATTTGATGATCCAACGGTATTTGCTTACTAATTGTAAGTCAACAACTCATGACCAAGATGTCATGCTGTCGTATGTCTATTTCTTAAAGAAAATGGAAGGCCAGCTTTTAAAGTACTTTTGAACAAGTTAAAACAGCTATTATGTAAATGTAAAACTGTTATAATGTAATTTTTATGTTGAAAGCATTTTCTATTTGAACTTGTTCAGCTGACTTGCAAGATCTACGATTCATGAGAGATTAAAAGTAGTTTTGAAAATTATAATGCACATTAAAAAGGAAATGTAAAATTATATTATAATGTGATTTAAAAATATTTAAACATGGTAGAATTATATATAACTTTATATATGTCTCGTTGAATGAAAATTTTATACAAGTAATATTTTAATTGAATGGACAAGATATTTTGGGAAAGACCTCCAATGTAACCATTGTGAACCCCCCCTTCCTACATTCATTGCATATGCTTTTATAATTTCCTAGTTTCTTTAGGAAGATTAAAGTAATTTTTTAATTAGCTTGGTGTATAATTAGCTGATAGGCTCCCTGTGTGGGCTTTTTGCCTACCAAAGTGTCAGCTTTTCGACAACATTTTCTAGCATGTTTCTGGTGAGCTCTTCTTTCCACGTCACGTGTTGATAGCCATTGACAAGATAGCTACGACCATGTCATCTTCTTCTTTTTTTGAGAGGAACGTGGCAGTGAGGTCATATAATGCCTACCACGTCCTGTATTGATGGATTTGATAGTCATGTGAAGAGCCTGCATTAAATGTGGCTAAAAGACTTGGTCACTATGAGGGATTTTTTATGTACTTAGCGAGTGTGTGTGTCGGTTCTATCATTACGAACACTATACCATCATCACGTGGGTTGTTTCCATTCTTTGTATTTATCTTTCTTTTGTTCGCACTCATAGTTCATAATTAATTTTGTGTTTTCATTGTCTGGATATTGTTGCTGGTTTCATTGTGTGTGGGCTTCTTTGGCCTTTTGGTGGGTTTTGATCAAACGGTAGTGCTCGACTCTATTTAGTTTAAGCGTTTGCCTATGTAGAAGGGAGGCAATTGATTTCAGCTCCCAAATCCAAGTACCTTTTCAATTTAAAATTTGTGCTTTTATTCTCTGTATTTTTCAAACATGTGTGTTAACGCTATTTTTTGGCTTTAGCTATGTGCATTTTTTGCAAGTTATTTATGTTGGTTAATGTAGGGTTTTGAGATATATATCTATGGTTATTTATTTTCTTGATTGCACTTGTAGTTAAGGAAATGACATTTCATGTTTTATGTGCTTTTAATTAATGAAAGGAAATTTTAGGCTCTCTACCCTGTTATCTATTTTCTTAATTGCAGTCATAGTTAATGGAAGGACATTTCAGGTTCTATGTGTTTTTAGTTAGTGAAAGGAAATTTTAGGTCCTTTACATTTTTAGGGTTTTTGTATTCCACTGTTTGCATGTGTTGCAGGCTGTGCATTTTGATATTGACTTCACTTGCAGTTAATTAAAGGACATTTCAGTTTCTATGCATTTTTAGTTGATGAATGTAAATTTAGGTTCTCTGCCCTATTATTTGTTTTCTTAATTGCAGTTGTAGTTAATGGAAGGACATTTCAGATTCTATGTGTTTTTAGTTAATGAAAGGAAATTTCAGGTTCTCTACATTTTTAAGGTTTCAGTATTCCACTGTTTGTATGTGTTACAGGCTATGTGTTTTGATTGTTTTTATAAACGTGCATTTCCTATTCTTTGTGCGTTACTTGATGTAGGGTTTCGAGATATATAGCCTGTTGCGGGTTATTTTTCGTTACTTAATGTACGGTTTTGAGATATATAGCTATGGTTATTTATTTTCTTGATTGCACTTGTAGTTAATGGAAAGACATTCCAGCTTCTATCCATTTTTAGTTAATTAAATAAAATTTTGGGTTGTATGCCTTGTTATTTGTTTTCTTAACTAGGTTCTATGCGTTTTTAGTTAAGGAAATGAAATTTTAAGTTCTTTGCTTTTTTAGGTTTTCAAAATTTGACTGTTTACATATGTTGAGAGCTCTATGTTTTGATTTTTTTAATGAATTTACATTTGCGACTCTCTGTGTTATATGTTTCAATAATGTGTTATATATTTCAATAATTTTATTTTTCTCTCGCAGTCAATGAAAGTGTGTTCCAGGTTCTCTTCATTTTAGGGTTTTAGTATTCCACTGTTTGCATCTATTACGGGTTGTGTGTTTTGATTGTTTTTATAAATGTCCATTTTTTATTCTCTATTTTTTGTTTCATGTAGGGTTTTGAGATATATAGCCTGCTACAGGTTATTCCTGTTGCTTGATTTAGGGTTTCAATATTTTAGGCTTATATATATATATATATATATATATTTGTATCTTTTTTATTAAGTAAAATTAGATTTTAAGGGACCTGAAACCTGCTTACATAACAAAAAGATAAGCATGAAAGAAACTAGAGAGAATAGGACATAGAAAGAAAAGTTGCAAAAGACCAGTAGAGAAAACAACAGCTACGGAAAAGGACAACAAAAAACCAGCAAGAGACTAGCAAACAAAGACCAAAATTACATTTCAATTAAAAACTTTTATAGACTCTTCTGCGTCCTTAACAAGCATCATCATAGCCTTAGCAAGTTCTCTCAGGTCTTTGTTCTCCTACTTGTGATGGGTGTCTTTAGTCTTCATCTCCAGATCGCTGGTAGTCTGTCGTGTTCTTCATCTCGAGGATTGAGGACTAGAACTGGAGGTTGGCACATCATCAATGATCACCATCTCTTTGTTCTATTGGTTCTTCTCTAGACAATCAACCAGGGTGTTCATATTTTGAGACGAGACCTTCAAAACCTCAAGGCTGTGATTAATAAATTTCTTCAAGGTCTTCTTGGTTTTAGTAATCCGGTTGATAATAATTTCATTATCAACCTCAACCTTATCTTTGACGATTATGATCACATCTTCAAGATGCTTCAAGTCTCCCTTAATCATTTCTTTTTCCAGCCAGTCCTGCATTTCAATTTCATCATCTGCCTCACTAGTGTCCACTTCTGCATCCTCTTTCCCAGTATCGGTATCCTTAATCAAATTATGAATCTTATAATCCAAATCTCTCTATTTGTTCTGAATACTAGAGATATTTTCAATTACCCACTTCTAGAAATTGAAAAATTCCAGAGTACTAGTTCTGGCAGCATTCAAAATAGAGTCTGCAATTTCCATACCCTGCTCAGAGACCTCACAGACTTAGGGTTAACTTCCTCTATGGTATGATGAGTTACATTCCTATTATTTGAGACAATATGGTTAGGCTCTTCAACATACACTTTTCTCTGCACCTCCTCCTCTTCTCTCGCAACCTCTTTCTTCTCACTCTCTGCTTTGTCATTAGCCGCCTTCCCCTATTCCTCCTCTAAACCAGCATTCACATCCGTGTCCTCTTTATCTCCATCACCAAACCTCCCTTTCTTATGAAGAGGAATGTTAGATGAATCATTGTTAGACTCAGAACACTCATTACCATCTGAAATATGGGCATTTTCTACCAAAGGATCTTCCTTATTAGCCCTAGCTTTTTTCTTCAAATGGTCATAAATAAGAAGAATGAGACCTTGGTGAGCTATGGGATAGGATTTGGGTTTTTTTGCATAGTGGGCCAAGCTTTCATTCAGGGATGAAGCTAAATAGAAAGGCAAAGAGATCTTAAAACCATGGCAGAAATGGTTTAGAATAGAAAAATGATAATTATAAACCTTCATAAATGTACCATCAACTGTTAAGAATTCCATCAAAACTCTTAACATCTTTTGCCAAAAGGACTTTACCGAATGTGGGAGGTAGTAAGATACATTTTCCTTCTTAGTGAGCGGAACCCTCTCTTCATCACTTTTAGGGAAGTTTTTAATAGCTTCTGCCGCAAAATTTCAATCTTTGTAAAACTTGGTACCTTCCTTCTATAAACCAGTAACTTTCACCACCAAATCCTCATCAAGCTTTGAAGTCTCCCTGAATAGAGTGAGTTTGTTATTGTTCCATCCCTTGGCGAAACCTTGAGACACTGACTTTTTACTACCATGCAATTTTTCCATGTAGTCTATGAAACCATGTCTATGCAGCCTCTGCCAAACTTTCCGTTCACTTTTCCAATTATCACAGCCAAAGGGCTCATTCCAATTAAGATTGCCTCCCATGTTGTAATTCAGGTCGAGGCCTTCAACAGAGCACAAGTTACTCAAAAACTGAAAACCAGGACTTAAGCGCACACTCTTGAACAGAATGTTGGGCTCGAAAAATAGGGTAATTTCCTTGATTTTCAATAGGTATTTAATAATAGTCACAATGAACCAACACTTATTATGATTAGCCCCATCACACCAATGATCATAATCACAATGCCTAAAAATGATCATCAGCTGACACTTCACATAACTCCAATCTTTGTCTTTGATATCTAGACCCAAAAAAGTAATGATAAACTTAACTTGAACCATGGACATGATCAAATAATAGTTGCACCCGGACATCCTTCTTACAAGAGGCTTCTCCAATATATTTAGTGTCCTCCTCTAAATAAAACCCCTCATTAGCTAATAGGTCAGCAACCTTATTACCTTCCCTTAGAGTATGGGCAATGAAAACACTATCGTAGTCATCTAATAATTTTTTAGCACTTTCATTGATATTGTAAATGTTCCAAGAGGGAGAACTAGTGCCTTTGATAGCCTGAATAATATTAAGAGAGTCCCCTTCCAGCCATATTTTTTTAAATTTAAAACCCTGAGTAAGTTGGAGGCATTTTAACATTGCTTGAGCTTCAGCAACATGATTGTTTTTAACTCCAAAGGGAGAGGCAATAGCAGCAACACAAACACCATGAGTATTTCTGATGACTCCTCCCCCTCCTGACTTCCTAGGATTGCCTTTGGTTGCCCCATCAAAATTTACCTTAACCCAATCATGAAAGGGAAATCTCCAAAAAACATTTTCTCTCCTAATCTTAATGTCAGATTTGCAAATCTTGTGAATCAGATTCCATTCAGTGAGGATACCTTTCTCATTATCATTCATATTAAGATAACTCCACTGCTTGTTGTTTCTGTGAAGAGTGTTTATGTTTTCTTTAATTGCCCTATAGGAAGGATAAAGGACCAGAGGGTCTTGATGAGAGGAAATTTGGTGGCAAAGATCCATTTCCTAATGACTTCCTTGAGACTCTTATGCATAACCCATTCAACTTTCCATTGCACCCAAAATTTACTCAAGATTTCCCAGGTAAAGGAGCAATGGATAAACAAATAATCCATAGATTCTGCCTCTTTCTGACATAACTCACACCTGTTAGGAAACATTAAACCTCTACGAGCCAGGTTATCAATGGTAAGAATCTTGTTGTGAGCTGCAAGCCAAAAAAATATGTTAACTTTAGGAATGAGGAATCTATTCGAGATTTTAGTCCATATTGGGTTGCTGACCTAAGTAATAGTTTTTTTATAAGCAGATGCAATAGTGAAGTTACCCCTGGGATTTCTCTTCCAAAGAAACACATCATAAAAGTCTTGACTAACAGAAAAGGATAGTAAATCCTACTAAAGCATCGAAAACCTAGCATAAATAGCATCAAGCCTCACCCATTTATTCTCCTTCCCGTAAGTACAAACCATAGACCCATACCTTCTTTTGTATTCATCAATGAATTGGCTACAATCCTGATTAAACAGAGGTTCATCTTTAATCCAAACATCCTCCCAAAACCTGATTTTGTCACCTTTGCCAAGAACCCATCCAGCTCCAGCTTTAGCAACTTTTATTGACTTGATTATACTATTCCATATGAAAGACCCAATAGGGATATCTTTAGAGTAGAGAAGAGAATGAAGTGGTTGGTTATGAATATATTTATCAAACCACACCTGACTCCAATCTTTCTTAATACCATAAGCCCTCCATATCTATTTAGCAAGCAAAGCTTTGTTAAAAGTTTTAAGAACTTTAATTCCTAAAACCCCCTTGCACTTAGGATTACACACTTTGTACCGGGCAACCAAGGCTATCCTTTTTTTGTCTTCTACCCCTGACCAAAGAAATCTTTTCTGAATCCTCTCTAAAGCTTCAGCAAATTTAGTTAGAATATTATACAAGCTAAGAGCATAGACAGGAAGATTCTGAAGAGTGGCTTGAAGAAGCTGAAGCTTACCAGCTTGAGATAGCATAGATAGGAAATTTCAAGCTCTCTACAATTTTAGGGTTTTAAAATTCCACTGTTTCCATCTGTGTTGGGGTCTACATTTTGTTTTTTTTATGAACGTGCATTTCTGATTCTGTGTTTGTGTGTGTGCATGTCTTCGTGTTTGTGTGTTTGTCTTTATATATACATATATATGTGTGTCTCTCTCTCTCTCTCTTTATATATGTATATATATAGATGTATACATAAATATAGATATATTCATGTATACATATGGATATGTGTGTGTATATATATATAAATATATGCATATATATTTATACATAGATATATATATGTATGTGTATATATTTTTATGTATCTTTGTATGTTTGTGTCTATATGGTTGATATCTCTAATGTATATATATGTACACATATATAAATAGATCTATGTATATATACATCTGTATATATGTATACAAATGTGTATATATGTATATATGTGCACATATATGCATGCATATATATATAGATAGATTATGTATACACATTCCTCTCCAAAAAACTGATGTGGTTGTAGTTGTCTTACCATCAGCTATCTGTACATTGCATGGCGGAAGATGTCTTGACGAGTGTAGTTATCTATACATACACATATAAAATTGATGTATATCTATATATACATGTGTATAATTATATACATATGTGTATGTATATATACATATATAAAAAGTATGTGTGTAAATATATATATATACATATATATGTATATATATATAGATAGATTGGATTATGTCTTTTTTTAACATCTAGATTTTTTGCAGACTTTCTATGCATCCATGTGTGTGTGCATTTCTCTGTGTTTGTGTGTATGTCTCTCTCTATACATATATATGTGTGTGTGTGTGTCTCTCTCTCTCTTTATATATATATATATATATATATATATACACGTATACATATGGATATCTGCGTGTATATATATACAAAAATATGCATATATATATACATAGATATACATATGTATGTTTCTATATGCTTGATATCTCTATATGTACATTTACGTACACATATATGAATATATCTGTGCATATATACATTTATATACATATGTTTATATATATATATATATACACACACACACACACATATATATATGTATGCATATATATATATATATAGACGGATTGTGTGTACACATTTCTCTAAAAAAAATAGAAACCGACATGGTTGCAGCTATCTTGCCATCGGCTATCCAACACACGATGTAATGCCTCGCCAAGAAACCCCGAAGGGATTAAACTGAAACACTAGAAAAGAGTGCAAATATATATTATTTAAAACTTTAATAATTTTAATGATACAATGAGTGAATGTAAGTTTAAATTACATAATGGAAGACTTAACACTTAAAGGGTTTCCCAACTTGGCTAACTAGGTTACCACAAACATTACTTAACATTAATTAATCCAATTAATAACATCTTTACACTAAATCAATGGTTAATTTATCCAATAGAATAAAATATCGATAACATGTCATAGTTCATTTATTAGAAATCTAACCATTTCATTATATCCAATATTCAAATAAAACATATGCATTGCAATAAATTTCCATACATACATTGCTTGCATCAAAGATAATAATTATATTGCATGTAACTAAATCAGGTAAGGTTACATTACAATTTACATCTTGCCATGAAGGAATACAATATAATAAATATAGCTGACCATTAGAGGTCCAAGATATACAAAGAATGATCCATAACAAATAGGATCTAACTGGATAATAAAATGCTCGAATCCAAGTGCAACTGGAACACTTGTGAAGCCAACTCTGCAAGATGGAACAAACACACACCTGATGGAATGTGGCACTACCACCCGACCATGTGGCTCCAAAAACAACCACCCCACAATGCTAGGAGATAGGAATAAGACCCACTAGCAACCTATAGGTATGCACACACACATATTCAAACTCACAACATCAAAATGACTCACAAGAAGTAAACTCGGATAACATGACTCCACATCAAAACAGGTGAAATCAACAACACTACACACTAGTGACCATAAGGGAAGAGTGTCATCACATAGCTTGGTATGGTTATCCTGGTAGGCCTCCATAGGTCCTGGCCCCATCATGAGTTATCCTAGTAACCTCTCTTCAACTCCCGGCCCCATCCAAGTCTCATGTGGACCCAAACAATCCTTTCGTGAGGACAAGGTTGTCGGTTTGGCATTCTAGGCCTTCTCGCTACATCTTGAGTCTGTACTAGCACTCAACCATGAGCGAGGCATAATTATCTTATTTAGTGTTTTCATCTACCAAACCCCTTAATGAATTATTAAGTTATCACTTACTTAAGCAAACTTTCGATGGGTTACCCTGCAACCACTTTGGGTGTGGCCCCTAATCAAAAGCCACTCTCCCATATGACACTTAACTAAAGAAAAAAATCATATGAACTCCCAAACCCAAGGTATAACATGAAATTGGACAAGGAGTTCAAAATGGTAGAAACCCCACTTAGCCAAACAAGCCCCTACACGATGTTAACTAACAAACAAATCCTTGACCAAAAACAAATACAACCATGAAGGCAACCTAGTAACAAAATCTAATATGTTCAACAAAAGACTTGCAGTTTCGAAATAAAAGCGAATACAGTAAATAAACTTAAATCTTTTCTAATCTATATTGATAATAATTTTCCATTTCGTTTAAGATACATGTCGATCAAGGTTTTCTAATTCATCTATATTTTTCAATTTACACAACAAAATAAATATCAATACCTCAAAATAAATTTAAAACCAAAATCTCATTTACATAATCATATATATATATACTATACATATTAAAAATATAAATTCAATTTATATATTAATTAAACTAAAGTTGATATTTATTCCAAAATAAAATAATCATTTATTTTTCTTTTAAAATAAAATATCTAATTTAATTTTTTTCAAACAAAATATATTTTTCTCCATGCATATATAAAAAAAATACAAAACTAAATATATATATAAATTAAAAAATTAATAATTTAAAACCTAAAAAAAAAAAAAATTAAAACTTTATATTTTTCTTTTTGAAAATAAAGTTCACCCACGTGGCGTCCCACGTAGGCCGCTCTTCCTAAGGGAAGGCTGACTGGGAGGCCACTACCCATGGCTTGGGGAAGCCACGAATCCTGAGCCATGGCTCGCCAAAAACACCCGCCCCACCCCCCCCCCCCTCTCAAATTATTTTTTTATAATATATATATATATATATATATATATATATATATATATATATATATATATATATATGTATATATATATTCCCCTCTCTGAAAACACATAATCAATCATCTTTTTGGGAAAATTTCAGAGAAATAATTTTCCTAGAATATTATTTTTTTATTAAAACAATAAACCCCCAAAACAAGAAAACTCAGAAATTTTCTGAGAAATAACAGAGAATAAAATTTTTTTTTGAAAATTTTGCCAGCATAACAA